>NC_031502.1:54215553-54377721 GCF_000237925.1 Schistosoma mansoni
CGTTTTTTCGTTTATACTTATAATTTGAATGAATTCATGATATCGCTTAACTTCGACTGCTATAAGTAAATAACCACTGTACTACAAATATGGTTTTACTAGTGTTTCACAGCTTCTCGCTAAGACTCTGAGAATTAACTCGCGAAAATATTGATTAATGGACAAGTGATGCACATGATGAGTCTACAGGATTAATGAGTCTCATACAACTATTCAGTGCTCCTTGGTTTTCAATGCTTTTCTATCTAAGAATACTTGGTGACTCACTAATTTGATAGTAACGTACACCACACGGAACCCGGTACTTCTGGATTTGAATCACATCATGATCATGTTTGTATACCACTGACAGGTCTAGAACTAACTCTGTACTGATTCTCAATACCCACTGGCTTTCAGCAGAATATCAGTTGGAATCAGTTTTTGCAATCTACAAAATAAAACAATCTTTAATCAGTTAGTTTTTAGTAGTCTGTAGGTTAACAGTATTATCAATTAGGAAAGGACATTGATTTCATCATCATTACAACACAACTACTTATTTAATTGGAGTTAGACATAAACACCAACGGATGCCGGCCAGCTCAGTGGTCTATCGGTTAAGTGCTCTGGTGCGAGACTGGTAGGTCCTGGATTCGAATCTCGTGAGGCGGGATCGTGGATGTGCACTGCTGAGGAGTGCCACAATAGGACGAAACGGCCGTCCAGTGCTTCCAGGTTTTCCTTTGTGGTCTAACTTCAATTGACTCACGCTTTCAACTATGAAAATATTAAATCTCCACAAAACCCCTTCTGATTACTTAATATTGTTTGTTCACACCATTGCACAAGCAAGTGGCTATCAGGATTCAGTAGCTGAGTGGATAATGTGATGGCGTTTGAAGCGAACGGTGCTGAGTTGGAGTCTCAGAGTGAAAATCACCTCTAAGATGCAGGTACATCGAGCTGACGAGTCCCAAATAGGATGAGAGGCTCGTCCTGGATTCCACTGCTAGCCACTATCCATCTTTGCTTATTAACTATTAGTTCAAAAGTATTTTGATTATCATAATTTGTGAAACTTCCTTTCAAATTAAATTTCAATAATTACTTATGAATAATTCTCATTTACTTTATTATTTTGACTAGTTGAAATTGTTATACTGTAGTGAACAAGAACACGAGTGGGGACAATCGAATGTATGTAGCATGAAATTACAGAATATCTCAATAAAATCCGATAACTATACAGTAAACATTTAATTTGCAAACTATCAATCAATTGCCTCAATCTTGACTGCTCTTTCAGGAAATGTCCATCCATCTTCGCTGATTTCATTGTTATGCATTTTCATACCAACTGCATCCCGTTCTGGTTCTTTCCTTATCAATCTTCTACTGAAATACATTCAATGTCGGACCATCGTTATATACTACTTATGTGGATATAAGTAGCCAACACCACAATATTATTTCATAGGTTAATTTATTTGTTTATGTTATATCGCTATAAGATTAATCAACGAGAACTTTTGGGATTCATTTATGGACCAATATTATACATATATTTTTATTGTATAATTGTTAATTAACTAAACTATTCATATTTATGTTCCTTTTATTATGAGCTTTATATTGACCTATGAACTATTAATATACGATTTATCATTCTTGAGTTATCCCCAGTCTATCAATTACTATCTCCTTTATCCACAGCTACATTTGGCTTAATCTTGTACAAATGTTGTTTTCCTATTTTATGGTACGATGTGGTATGTCTGATAGAATTCATCAAATTATTGGACAATGACTGATATACATATTAATTGGTTAAATAACAGTATAATGGATCAATAAATGTTAACAATATGATCATTTGTAAGATTAAACTAAATCAATAATATAAGGAAAAGATTTAATAGAATTATTGATTTCTAGAAATGATTAGATAAATAATCTAATAATAGAAAACAAAACAATAGAAACGAGAAATATATTTGAAATGTAAGTCCAAACAAAGAAACTGTTATAACTTAAGGGTTTGTGCTCCAATTAATATATGACGTGACAATGCTGCCAATTAGAGAAAAGTGATTTATCGATTGAACCAATGACACATGAAACTCGTACAAGCAGTCTAGAGTCCTTATGGGTCATGCTTACAGCCTAGTCCAGTCTATTAAGTCCAGAACACCAATAACAGCCTCTGGAATATGAATCATTATTCTCAGACATACTGGGTTTATATACCAAACAAACAGACCACATCACAACATAAAATAGAAAATAACATTTGTACAATATTTAGCCAAATGTGATTGTGAATAGGGGGAACATTAAATTATGAACTAGGGATAACTCAAAAATGATAAATCGTATAATATTAGTCTGCAGGTCAAAATAAAGCTCATAACAAAAGGAACATAAATATGAATAATTAAGTTACTTAGCAATTATACAATAGGAAATATACATATTACATTGGTCCGTAAACAGTCCTCAAAAGTTACCATTCACAATTCTCTTCGGGATATAACATTTACTTTAAGAGAATACATCAAAATTAGCATCATTTAATATGAATAGTATAGATGGTTACAATGATCTAAGTGAACATATACATAATTCCAATATAATTCAATTCATAATAATCACTAATGATGATTCGATTAATGTATTTTTCAAAAGTCTACTTATACAAATGAATTCATACAGGTGCACTGATAAGGATATTACCATGGGTATATAAATATGCATCAATAATTAGTATCATCGACATAAATTTTGTCAACCAAATTGAATAGAGAAAAATTTTTTTTTTTGTTTTTTTTTTCCTAAGGAACATAATCACTTTAAACTACTTATCATTTATTAGAAGGAGGGAAATTTTGGATAAATGGATTTACAGGGGCTACATGGTATGTACCCATTTATTTCAAATATTCATTTTGGTATTATTATTATTATCACTTATTAGTAGTTACTGGAGAAAAAAAATACAAAATATATCCCTTTATTTAAAGTAACAGAGGTTCCTTATTCTCCATTATCTGTGAGGATAACTACCTTTTTTCTATCGCTCAATTGAAGTGAGATATTTAATATTTTCGAATATTTTACCGTTCATTTAGTAAGTGAGTGTTGCATATAAGAATGTAATTTTCACTAATACTTACTTACTTATGTACGCCTGTTATTCCCAATGGAGCATAGGCCGCTGATCAGCATTCTCCAACCCACTCTGTCCTGGGCCTTCCTTTCTAGTTCTATCCAATTTTTGTTCATTCTTCTCATGTCTGTCTCCATTTCTCGGCGTAATGTGTTCTTTGGTCTTCCTCTTTTCTTTTGGCCTTCAGGATTCCATGTGAGGTCTTGTCTTGTGACGCAACTGGGTGCGTCCTATCCACTTCCAGAGCTTCTTCCTGATTTCTTCCTCCGATGGAATCTGGAGTTTTCACTAATAACTTAATTTTAATTATTTATAGCTATCTATCTGTCTTCTCAGAACACGCTACTATAGAGCATTTCAAATCGCCATGTGAAAAAAAACAAATGAAGTGAAAGTAAGAACTCAAAATCAAATCCTTAATGAAAATTATGCTCTTATGTATGGCAGTCAATGAATTAACAGAAAATGTACTATATATTGTTCACATTTTGAGCATTGAGAGAGAGGTACTTTACAAATTCACAGAAATGTTATCTTATCCTTTTTTAATAAGCTTTTAAAGTTCAGTAACAATTTAGGCATCATATATAAAACAAATAATTGAACTGATATTAACTCATCCTATTTCAATGTTGTCAATATTTTCATTCATTTTTGCATATCTTTAGTTTTATTATTAAGACTCAGTAGCTAATTAGATAACGTGATGGCGTTTGAAGCAAACGGTACTGGATTCGAGTCTTGGAGTGAATATCAACTGTGGGATGCAGATACATCCAGATGACAAGTACCAAATAGGACGAGACGCGCATTCTGGATTCCACTGATAGCCACCATTCATCTCTACTGATATTGCTTGTGACTAATGACAATACCGAGGCAATATGCACAATCTTCCCATATACTAATAAGAGACTGATCAATAGTAGTCCTAAACATCAACAAGAAGATTCAAGTAAACAATGCCATATGAGTCAAAGGGTCTAGTTTTGTTTTCATGCATTCGTTCATAAATCTCATGGTACTACATATGCATTCACTCTTTGTCTTCCCTTAAATCTTAAGTTATAAAATTATCTCATACATTTTTTTAATATTCCACGAATTCATTATTCCTTCTTAACTATTGCTTGCACTTTCTTACTTTCTTACTACTACTCATACTATTACTATTTATACTACTCTGAGATTTATCTTGATAATTACATCTTTCTATTCTGGTATCATATAACAATTAGGACTGATATCTACATATGGTTTAGGTCCTTTGCTAATCATGGAAATGATTCATAAATAAATAAAAGAAATTAGAGAATGACAGGAATAGATTAAATTAACCATTATTTAAATCCAGTGAAGAAAAAAACGATTAAGTGGAAACAATACAGAGAGAAAAAAAGAATTAAGAAACTACCAAGCTATATTCAAGATTTTTTGGATTGTTTCTTTCTGATTTTATAATAAAATATAATTGAATTCACTTTAGTATTGTTTGTTTGAATCTTCCCATTGATGCTTAGGATTGCAACTGGTCAGTCTCTTATCGGCCATATGTGCATACTGTGCGTATTGCCTCAATATAGCCTTAATTCACAAGCATTGTAAGCAAAGATGGATGGTGGCTAGTAGCGGAATCCAGGACGCGCGTCTCGTCCCATTTAAGACTCGTCATCTGGATGTATCTGCACTTCAGAGTTGATGTTCACTCGGGGACTTGAACTCAATACCGTTCGCTTCAAACGTCATCACGTTATCCACTTAGCTACTGAATCTTGATAGCTACTTGCTTATGCAATGGAGTGAAGCTTAAATTTCCTTAGTATTGTTTGTTTGACTCTTCCCATTGACGTTTAGTACTGCAATAAGAGACTGAGAAACCAACTTTTCTAACCACTGACAATAAGTTGTAAAAACAATCTTCAAATAGATAATGTCATCAAGAAGCAACTATCACCTGAACTCTTGAAAATAAGATAAAAATCAAGTGGAAAACCTGTAGTTGTTATTGTATGGTCTTTATTCTGTTAATTTATTTGTGAAATATTCAATGGTTTGTAATATTTAATGAAAACTACTGATTTTCTTTTTTTTCTCTTTTTTAAAAAGGAAAATCACTTTCAATGAATTATGGCATATGGTATCTAACTGTTTTATACATTGAATAAATAATATTGACAGAATATATACAAATTTATAATATGCCATATGAAATATATGTTTCTGGTTAGCGTTTTTTTAGAGAGTTTATGGGAGAGGACAAACCAATTTCCAGCTGAAGAAGAAATCGGGAAAAGACGTTGAAAGTGGATCGGACAAACATTCAGGAAATCACCAAACTGCATCACGAGACAAGCGTTAACTTGAGGTCCTGAAGGAGAACAGAAGGAAGAAGGCCGAAAAACACACTGAGTCGGGAGTTAAAAGCAGACATGAAAGGATGAATAGCAACTGAAAACAGTTGGAAAGGATTTTCCAGCACAGAGTTCAATGGAGAATGCTGGTGGGGAGCATATGTTCCTCCATGAGGGGTAACGGGATTAAGGAAGTAAGTAACATTGCATTAAATTAAAACAAACAAATTATTCATGATGAAATTTTTACTTCACGTACCGATTATGTAGAAGAAAGCAAACAGCAATAACCAGCTAAGAGCCCAGTTTGAATAGAACTGTGATCATATTCATAATCCGGATTATAATAATAATAATAATAATAATAATAATAATAATAAATAATCATGAAAGAGGAATATTTAGACACAGTATTTCCCATCCCTGAAAAGTTTATTCAAAAAGACTCAATGTTAACAATAAATTGAAGTTTATTCAGCTAGCTGAATTAATGATGAGCCAGAATCACAGTCCTTCTAGATGATGAACGTTGAAATATTTTAAAATGTTATTAGTTACGTTTTTGCAGATACACGATAATCGATATAAAAACACATACAAATGAATCCAAAAGGAAAGCGGAAAACTGAAAGGTCAAACAACACATTACGTCCATAAATAGAAGCAGATATGAAAAGGATGAAAGTTAACTGGAAAGAACCATGAAGGATTGCCCAGAACAGAGTTGGACTACAAGTGGATAGGACATATATTGCAGAAAAAAGAAAACTGCATCAAAATGCAAACGTTAACATGGAATACTATAGGGAAATGGAAAAGTAGAAGACTAAAGAATACACTGAGTCGAGAATTGGGAACAAACATAAAAAAAGATGAAATACAACTGAGAACAACTGTGAAGGATTGTACAGAACAGAGTTGGTTGGAGAATACTGGTGGGCGGCTTATGCTCCTCCACGAGGGGTAACAGGTTTAAGTAAGTTTACCTCTAGTTTCAATATTATAACATATTTTTTCTTCTCTTATTCAACTTATTATTTTCAAATCATCTCTATGTTTACCCAATTTAGTGTAATTGTTTCTATCACTCTACTGTACAGAGATGAAACGTAAATAACTACTAAATCCATAGTCAAGAACGTACAAGTATTCACTGACCAGATACTATCAGCAACAGCGTATTATGGGAGAAGACAAAACAGCTTCCAGCTGAAGAGGAAATTAGGAAAAGAAGTTGAAAGTGGATCGGACGTACATTCAGGAAATCACCAAACTGAATCATGAGGCAATCCCTAACTTGGAATCCCGAAGGGAAGCGAAAAACAGGAAGGCCAAACAACACATAACGTTGGTAAATAGAAGCAGATATGAAAATGATGAATGTTAACTGGGAAGAACTGTGAAGGATTGCCTAGGACAGAGTTAGATGGAGAATTCTGGTTTGCGGCCTATTCTACTCCACGAGGGGTAACAGGCATAAGTAAGTATATAAAATATATTCAAATATACAAAAACGAAATAAGGATATATATCTATATCTATATTATATGCAAGAATAATTAGCATTCATAAGAATCAGGTCATTAGATACAATGAAAGAGAAAAATTAGTTTCTCACCAATTTTCTTTAATCTTCATTGTTTATTCTATTCATTCATAATTATGCACTTATTAATTTAATTTATTTAGTTTCAACTAATCATTTATCTTAAACAAATTGAATATTCAAAAAATATGTACTATATATTTTCTTGGATAAAATATATCATTTATAGTAAAACAGGAAAATGGGAAAAAGAACAGAAGTAGGTCATCTTAAAACAGGAAAATGGGAAAAAGAACAGAAGTAGGTCATCTTCATGAATTATACATGATTCTTTAAGGATTTCTCAGAGTATATGTATATTGAATGTAAGTATAATCTATTTATAATTGACTAATTGAGGTCATTCATATTGGTACTTTTACTGTATTTCAGTGTGTACTAATATACCAGAAAATGAACGCTATCCTCTTATGGTGACTTAGTAATAATAATAATAATAATAATAATAATAATAATAATAAACAACTCATTTCCTTTCGAACTATGAATAACTTAAATGTATAGAAAAATGAACAATCAAACTGATGGTTTATACTTAATTTGCTATTATTTTAATTTTAACCTCTAAAAGAATTATCAAGGGAATGTGAATGAAGTTAATAATATCTTATAATTATTCTTAAACTACTGAAATATAATAAGTAGATATATGAAGAGAAAAATAAAAGTAAATTTTTTTTTGAATATTTAGTTCGAAATATCCATTCTTATAAGTAATTCATTGTAATTATTTATACTTTAAGTTAAAATACAAAATTTACGTTAATACATTATGATTAACTCAGAAGTTAAAAGTTTATATTCATCAATATAGGACTAAGCACAAATGTGCATTAATCCAAGTTACCTCACTATATCAATGCATAACTGGATGAAATCGAAAAAAAAAAATGAAAATATGAAACTTTAAACAGTGACAGTAACTTACTAACTTACGCCTGTTACCTCTCTTGAAGGAGAATAGGCCGCAAACCAGAATTCTCCATCTAACTCTGTCCTGGGCAATCCTTCACAGTTCTTCCCAGTTAACATTCATCATTTTCATATCTGCTTCTATTTACCAACGTTATGTGTTGTTTGACCTTCTTGTTTTCCGCTTCCCTTCGGGATTCCAAGTTAGGGATTGCCTCATGATTCAGTTTGGTGATTTCCTGAATGTACGTCCGATCCACTTTCAATATCTTTTCCTAATTTCCTCTTCATCTGGAAACTGGTTTGTCCTGTCCCATAGTAGGCTGTTGCTGATATTATATGGCCTGTAAATGCTGAGTATTTTGCGTAGACAACTGTTTATAGATAATGGTACGTTCTTGACTATGGATTTAGTAGTTATTTACGTTTCATCTCTGTACAGTAGAGTGATAGAAACAATTACACTAAATTGGGTAAACATAGAGATGATTTGAAAATAATAAGTTGAATAAGAGAAGAAAAAATATGTTATAATATTGAAACTAGAGGTAAACTTACTTAAACCTGTTACCCCTCGTGGAGGAGCATAAGCCGCCCACCAGTATTCTCCAACCAACTCTGTTCTGTACAATCCTTCACAGTTGTTCTCAGTTGTAATTCATCTTTTTTTATGTTTGTTCCCAATTCTCGACTCAGTGTATTCTTTAGTCTTCCACTTTTCCGTTTCCCATTAGTATTCCATGTTAACGTTTGCATTTTGATGCAGTTTTGTGATTTCTGCAATGTATGTCCTATCCACCTGTAGCCTGTAACTCTTCTACAGTTACTACCAGTCTCAATCCCGGGTAAAGGAGGAGAGTTCGGCATAGGGTTAGCAACCCCATCCCATAGAAAACAACCCTGCTACAAAAACACTAACCAGAATAAACGGCTGTCTAGTGCCTAAATGCTTTCAATGGCTAAATAACTTGGATCAAATCGTGATTTCAGTCGAATTCATTGAATATTTTTCTCCATGTGACTTCGCAAATACAATTCTTTTCACCACTCATAATTAGACATCCAGAATATATATTTATGTCAGTAATTTTAGTTATACCGTTTGAGTTTATGAAATGTAACACCGAACGTTAAGTATTACAGTGTCGAAACTGTATCCTTATATTTCAAAAACGTAGCCCGTAAGATAAACACTAGATCAAATTTGTTTTTAAAAATAAGACTTGAACCGTTTGAATTTTCGAAATGATTTTAATTGAAACTATGAAAACAGATATGTTTTCATTTGGATAAACTTAGTAACTTAATAATAATAATAATGATGATAATAATAATAATAATTATGATTATTATTATTATTATTTGTAGAAAACCTAACCAGTTTTCTGGAGATAGTTGGATAAAATTGTGCTCCAACCCAGATTTTTATTAGAACCCCCCATTTTAAACGTATCAAACAAGGAGGTATTTGATAGTTTAACTAGTAACCAACTAATTTCTCATGCTATGTACTTCAAATGAACTTATTTTCGAACGAGAAGACCTGATAAAGTGACTATAATGCAATTAGATTTATACATCTCATTCACATGATAGTCAGGTGCAACACCTAATAGCTGAAGTAACGTCGACACTCGATTGGCAGTTATTTATCATAATTCGGTTAGTAAAGCCCCAGGTTACTTGAATGAACTCAGGTTTTCATTCCACTTCAATCGTCATTCCAGTATCTTAAGTTTCTAAATGATTTACGAATGCCGAACTACGACTGATTCAGCAGTTCACAATTTTACCTTTTGTCCGTTAAATAACACTTCACCCTTATTACATACACTTAGTTTGCCATTTCTGTCCGATTGTTCGATATACTATACATGATCTAAAATACTGTGTGTATTGTACTAACACCCTTTCCTTAATATTCATCCCCTTTGAGTATTACACCATACTACTTTACAGTATTCAGTAGTTTGTGTTATTCTCAAACATTTTTGAAACTAGTTCATAATATTTTTCTACTGTAACGCTGATCTTAAACCTTTCTATATTTACCCGATCCTTTGATCCATTTTCTTACATATAATAGCACTTCTATTTTATTGCATAGTCCGACTTATGTGTGTTACTCCCTAAAACATTGTTTATTCTGGATATCTCGCCTGTTTTTAATACATAAACCTTGTTTAATTTCGTTAATTGTTAAAATTTGTCATTGATAATCGTATACTGTCCTCAAAATTATAATGTGTATTGTGATTTGTTTTTTATCCAGTTATTTGGATGGTGTACATCTCCTTTGACCATGCCTTTCAATGGAGTTAAAGAAACCTGGAATCCTCATGATTCAAGATTTATAACATATTTTTCTCATGTATCTTATCTTAATAGTACAGTTTACCAAACTCGCTCAGAGCATTTCTAGGGTTACAGACAATCCCGAATCTGGGCTACGCAGGAGAGTTGGACAGAGGTTTATAAACCCTATCCCATGACAAAGAACATTGATAAAACATGCCAACCATAAAAGTCATTCAAACCATTTAAATGCTGTCCTGGGAGGTGAAGGGTTTTCAGATAAAAGAGTTACGACGCCTAACAGTGAAGACAGAGATTCCCCGCACGCCACGAGACCAATTCCCGATCTTATAGCTAGAGCTACATGCCAACTGACGATAGCAGCGAAGATAGTAAAGATCGGCTACATGAGAAGTCGAAGTCCGCCATAAAGAAGTGACCAGGAAAAGAACTGATCATCTTGACAAGCGACTTGAACGCAAAGGTCTGGCTGGACAACACCGGGTATGAAAACATTATAGGTATTATGGCCAGATGCATCGAATTGTTGTGAAATATGTATTAGTAGTATGATCGGAGGAAAAGAATAGTGACTGCAGAGACGAGATACGCGGATTCTGTATTTGATCATGAAGCTTTGCGCGGTCTACGTCATTGAACAGAGATGCTATAGCACATCTCGTACACCTAGGTTTGTTTACGCCCAATTTCGTCAAGCGCTTCAATTAAGTTGTTTGACAGACAGTGTTATCCGAACAGTAATAATTTTTATATCGTGGTATTATTATTACCATCTCTTTGTCAAAATGTATGCTTGATCACGCGTTACACCCTATGCGCATATCCCTCTTTCTAGCTTAAATATTAGTTAATCAAATTGCTCGACGAATCATTCGCTTATATATATATAACGCTTCACTTTCTAGATGTTTCTGAGACACTTATATGCAATGCTGATTGGATAAGATTTTTCCCAAATTTTTCAGGGCCCCTCTAGGCTTTTTTCCAGGAATATTCCAGACTTCCCCAATAGTTAACGATATCTCCCACAGGGAATGATAAAGATAAACTGTTAAAAAAACTAACGAATAAATCAACTTGTTAAGTTCGAAATCCTAGTTGGAGTAACAACTATAGGGTTTTAACATTTTATAGTGAGAAAAACATCGGGGAACCTGGGAGAAAAGCACCAAACATGTTAGATCACAGTTTCATTTTCTACCGAACCATCTGAGGTAGACGAACTAATTTTACAAGATAACCATACTAAATAATCTCAAATAAACACTTTCTCTTAGAATGATGGTCTACGACATATCAATTTGAAATCAGTTAATATGATTATACCTAATAAATTCACATGTAAAATGATTTATGGACAAAATTGGGTAAATAACGCATTCTGTATCTTAACTATAACTTAAACACAAGGATACATTATATCAATCCAAAAACCCCAAAATACACTAAGTCATTTAGATAGTGATATGACAGAATGAAAAGGAAGGTCAGATTATTCTGCTCATTGTGATTTCTATTTAACATTACTTCCGTTTTTTTAGTGCAATATGATGATTAGTAAAAGTAACATTTGTTTTGTTATCCCAGTGTTATATTTTATTCGTTATAACACTTGTTTATTTGAGTGTGATGCTTATTCAGGATGCGATATTCTTTGTATTAAGTTAACATGAACTAGACCCAGCATGACAAGCAGTATGTTTATTTGTCATAACTCTGGACTCTTTTCATGCATGTGATTTCATTCTAATTAATACTTAAAATGAGTGTATAGTCAATGTATGAGTGTATTTCTGACTACGGTTCGTCGTCGTGTTTTAGGGTTAATAAAGGTACCTGAAAAAGAAATTGGGTTAGAGGTGGTCGTAATGACCTGAGAGTGTGACTGCAGTGCCAAAGAGACAACTGCATGAGACCGGCCACACACCACTTTGTGTTAGTTCCGGACTTGCTGAGACCTTTCCAACGGAGACGGATATCCGTGGGATAAGACGAGGTGTGAATTTTTAGAGCCGACCTTTCCTTTGTGAGAAGGCGGCATAGCTGTTATACTGGTTGTCTGAAGGAAACACCTTTACTGACGTCACACTTCTGGACAGTCAGCAGTACAACTTCGCCTTCGGACCTTGGGTTTGCTGCTTTTAGTCTTACCGCTCTTCAACCGACCGGCCTGGCGTAGCAGGACTTTGAGGAACGAATGTTCCAGCCAGTATAGCCCGACTGGTTCGTCACGATAGGCAAGCCTGACCACTACGTCAAGGTAGCAGCAACGATCGGGTTTAGGGTTAATAAATCTTTACTTGTACTAGTATTCTGTGTTCTTACTTTGTGCCGTGAGAATCTAAGTAGTTCCTTGTATAATTAATAAACGACGCGGACACAACAGATAGTTATGAGATTTCAATACTTGACTATATCTTCATAAACAAAGCTGGTTTTTGTCATTATATAATAAGTTCAAAATTAATCCTTAATGGAAAACATTAATATATTCAACTGAAAAATACAAATTTACAACTTATTAGAAGAAAAAAAACTCAACATTATACCATCTAGGAATAAATTGTGTATGCAATTATTTGACTTAATTTCTACGGAATACACAGGAAATGGAATGGAAAAGTGAGAAGTAACCCCCCCCCCGAAAAAAAATAATAAAAACAGATGAATTCACAGTGTGAAAAAATAACATCATTAAAAGTCCGAAACGAAATGATAGAGAATCGGTAGGTAAAAGTAAAATAAACAACAAGAAATTACCGAGAAAAAAAACATGGTTACACTACACAATTCCAATCAATACTTGATTACTTTCACAATAACATATAATAATCATTATAAATATAACTGAACACAAGCAAAGCAAGCACTGAATTGTTCTCAATTATTTTTCTTCCTCAGAAGAAAATAAAAAATCATTCAGAATCTGAATGTAAACCAGCAATCTCTTCCTCGGAACCCCCAATAGCTTTCCAAATTTTACATGTTATCTATAAAATAAATTGATTGATGAGAGAAAAAAAAATTACAAAGGATAATTAAGTAACTAAGCGAAAATAATATCGGTATGAATATTATTTACAAGTAAAGAAAATCTATAATATATATACGATTGTAAAGATTAATATACGATGTACAGACAATCATGAGCATGATTCTGATACGCTTTGATCTTGTATTCTGCGATCCGATTTTCAGGTACATTATACACTTTCTACTATAAATCAAAATTTAAAGTAAGTAGGTAGGTATAATTATCAAATTGTTGATAATATGTGTACATGTATACATTTGTCCTTCTAACTCACTCATACAAAAACATATAGACTGAGATCTTGACTAGAAGTATAAGCGACTTCATACTGTAGCTTACCTTGTTTGTAATTTCTCACCTGTCCTCTAACCTTGAAATAATATGTAAGCATAAGTACGTAGTATGCGTAGATTTATCTAGCTATTATCTCCTCTTAAAAAGTAGACTACCTAGGAGTGTGATAAAACTTGTTATAATTTCATAGGATTATCAACTGACTACAATATGAATCTATTATTATTATAAACACTTTGATAGATCATAATAACATCGATAATAGATGTGATTCACACTTCTTTTCAACTACTTTTTTTAAATTTTCAAAAAGCGTTAACTTCTTGTTTACTGAAATTAAACAAACAAGTGTAACTGTGTATGCAAAAATCTTGAAGAGACTATGGAAAATATAAAGTCAACGGTAGCAAAAGAAAATGAAGAGCAAAAGGTTGGAGAGAGGGGAATGCGGAGCTATAGAAAAGTAGACAGATTATCTGGAAAAGTATGACAATAAGAATAAAAAAACTGATTCATCTCATTCGACTACCTTTCTTTAATGTGATGTAACTAATTCATCAAGTACAGATTAGTATACTCAGCTTTGAACTACACTTCATGTACGAGACCAAGTTATACTACCCATCTGATTGAACCAAAATAGTAATTGAAAACTGAATGCCTTATCCATCCACTAAGCCCTCATTCCATGTCTTAATAGTATAAATTTATCAACTTTCTCTGAAAGCTAATTTAAATGATAATAAAATTTATTATCAGAAAGGGTTTTGTGGAGATTTAGTATTTTCATAGTTGCAAGCGTGAGTCAATTGAAGCTAGACCACCAAGGAAAACCTGGAAGTACTAGGCGGCCGTTTCGTCCTGTGGTGGGACTCCTCTGGCGCGAGGCTGGTAGGTCCTGGGTTTGAATCTCGCGAGGCGAGGTCTCAAAGGTAACTTTACTGTTTAACAAATCAAATTAAAAAAACAACAAAATAACACTTCATAACTTACTTTTTCAGCCATATTATGTCTATCTGTAGAATTCAATGAAGCTATTTCATCACGTATTCTTGGTAAATGTTTAAAAAATTCTTCAAATTCATTTTCATCATTGAATAATGAATCGAAATGTTTATTATCATTTAAATTGACTTTGTTTATATTATTGGATAAATTATTTATTAAATCTAAATGATTTTCATTATTTAAAGATTTGCTTTCAATAGATTTCAAGCGGTTTAAATTATTTTGACCTTTTAATTTAATAGAAGAAAAAGAAGAAATTCGAGAATGGTTTTTTTTAGAAAAGACTTATGAAAAAATATACAGTACAATCTGATTATAGTGAGAGGGTGGGGAGAAGGGTTTAAGACTCCCAAAAAATTGGTCACAGCGATCTAGTTACTTTTATTCACTGCCTTCTCGTGGCACGGGTGTTGTTCACGAAAGTGAGAGGATGAAAAGCGAATGT
Source organism: Schistosoma mansoni (assembly GCF_000237925.1). Lineage (NCBI taxonomy): Eukaryota > Metazoa > Platyhelminthes > Trematoda > Strigeidida > Schistosomatidae > Schistosoma > Schistosoma mansoni. The sequence continues at coordinate 54,230,668 of NC_031502.1, forward strand.
ACGGCGCTTTAACCGGGTTGGTGGACAAGGCGAGTCCACCTAGGGGAGTTGGAAAACCCTGATTCCAAACCAATGATGTACATGGGCTCCCGTATCCTGAAGGAACGAATGGCGTATGAATCAATTGTTGGTCACCGCCTACCATGGGACTGTATCTCCTCACGATGCTCCACTGCCTTGTGGATCAGACCTTTAGGTCAAAGGCTCCAGGTGTGGCTCCCTAAGAAAACCACCTGCTTCAGTTTGGGCACCTGGGCAATATCACAGCCCTCACACAAAGTGTGGTGCATATGTATCCGGTGCCCTTTGTACCAATATGTATGTGATTAAATAAATAAATAATAAACAACATTCTCAGAACATTTATCAAATAACTCACCTTTGAAGTCAATAAATCATTTTTTTAGACATCACGAATAGTAATATTTTCAGAAGGGGTTTTGTAGAGATTTTAGTAATTTTATAGTTGAATTTATGAGTCAATTGAAGCTAGACCACCATGGAAAACCTGGAACCACTGGACGGCCATCTCGTCCTATTGTGGGACTCCTCAGCAGTGCTCATCCACGATCCCACCTCGCAAGATTCGAACCCAGGACCTATCAGTCTGGCACGTGAGCGCTTAACCTCTAGACCACTGAACTGACCGGCATACAACGGCGTTAATGTCAAAATTTAACCAATCCAGGAAATTGATCAACCGTCCACCATGAATGCGCACTGTTGAGGAGTCCCACAATAGAACGAAACGGCCTTCCAATGCTTTCAGGTTTTCCATGGTGGTCTAGCTTCAATTGACTAATGGATTCAACCATAGTAATATTTCATGCGACGTGATTTTATTTTACAGATTAGTAAAAATATCAATTAGATATTCGATAAATACAATTATTCCTCCTGTAGTGATAAGAATTCGGACTTGTAACTGACCTCACTGATTAGTTACTTTAATGAAATTTAAATTGTGTAAACATACAGTAGAACTTTAATTTGTACAAAATGAAATTGATGCAGCAAAAGTTTTTCGTGATAACTTGATTCGATGTACATAAGTAGCAGGTTGTACGTTGTGACTAACTGATCGTTTCAATTAATAAATTAACTCCAAGTTTGCCATATTATCTTAGCAATTAACAGTAAGCGATAAAAATAACCTGGCAGATATATCTTTAAGGGTCGGGAGAGTGGGTAAACAAGTATAAGTAGACAGGTGAATAAGTCAGAAAAAAATCTATCAGCAAATTATTTTCTTTACTATTATCATGCGAAAGAAATTCCTGATAATAAAAATAGTACTTATATACCTTTAGGCTTCATATTTGGCCAAATATGTGTTTCCAATATAGATATTATTCGTTTTACTCCAAATTCTTCGCCTGAAAACGAAATTCCTCAAAAATCATTAATTGTAATATACAACTTTACTAATTTCAAAAATAGATATTCTGCTAAACAGTGGATTACTAGCAAAAGTATGGATTATTAAAAATGAAAATAGTCAGAACAACTTACCGAATGCTTAGTAAGATTTTCTGTGACTATAACAATGACATCTGTTGCAGCGAACATACAAAGCCAACTCTTAATAAAAATCATGATCGAATATGCAAAATTATCTCAACAAATCCTATCATTTTGTAGTGATATTTGACAGGTTAGAGGCTGTTGAAATTACAAGAATAGTCAGTTAGTAATCAAATGATTCCCTAAAACGAAATATAAGGCATGCTACTGTATTTTCAACTCCATCTGGACCCCTTCTAAGGTTAGTCCTGATCCTAGGCCCGGATAAAGAAGGGTTAGGCATGGACTTAGCAACCCAATCCCGTAAAAAAGGACCTTGCTAAAAAAAGCTAATTGTGTTACCCATGATATCGATTTTTATAATTCCTGTCCAATTATATTATCTACATACTGATGATGGTGACTTTAACTTCAATTTTATTGGAGTTGATTTTTTACTTCAAGATCTACTAAGTAATTACCAATACATAGATAATATAAGTTCGTTAGGCAGAGACAGTGACAAAATAAACTTCTTCAGAGTACCCTGAGCAAAAATCGAAGAAAGATGGTGTTACAGGACTAACATGTAATGACAGTTAGTTAAGAAATGAACAGTGGTGCGATTGTGCGAATATTACTTAACTCGGTTAGGAAATAGTATCAGGCCTGACTGACTACTTACTAACGAAATATCGCGACCACTACATGGATTTATCTTGGCACCTGCCAACTTATACCACCAATAGCACTAGTCCAACCAGACAATTATCAAGAGGTGAGTACAATGTAAAGGAGTGAGCTCTTTTCTATACCATGGCTGTGAAATATAACTGCTGATTGAGACAAGTATACGGATACAGTTATTAGACAACAAATACTTTCGTAGTACTGATCGCGTTTAGTGGAACCATTGAATAAGTAATGTTCATCTAGATGCAAATTCTAAGAAATAAGGGCAAGTTAGTTGTTAAAGTCGTGTACCTGTACTGATCGAAGTGATTTAATCCGATATTCTATTTATCTTATACCAGGCTATACTGACTTGTAACGCTGGTTTGAGTATAAGTATGCCGATAAAATCTAAGAGCAGTCACATAAACACACACTATCCATTGAAGTTATTGACTGTTGGTTTTAATTGTACAGGGAGGTCCAGGTTTTACCACAACCAATGATTAGGGGTCTTAGGTGACGTGATTTAAAACCAGCCTCAAAGGTGGAAATGTATTCATTCAAAATGTATTCATCTTCAACTAGATCTCGAACTTCATATTATTCACGACTTCATTCACTTTCCGACTTTTTTCTTTCTGGCCCTCAGCTTTCCGCTGTTATTACTGGTATTATCTCTACACCTCTTCGTTTTTCTCATGTTGCTTTGTATTTGCTGTGCTGACAAGAAGTGTAATAAGTCGAAGCAATAAATATTTATATTGGGTCTTACTTTGTTTATGTGTCTGCTTTGGTGAGTTTGTTTGAGGAAAATCATATTTTTAGAAAAACCCACTGAAAGGAATAATACATACCACTAACCTTAACAATCCGATTACTAAAACTGAAAATAAGTGTAATAAGCACAGACGATCCTCAGATGAAACAATCGATATATTAACAGGACTTAAAAAGGCCAATAAGCAAAAACCCAATACCTTCTTCAATAGTATCTTCATTTGGAGAAATTTCAACAAGCTCAAACTCATGATCCAGAATAATGCGTGTCATAACCGAAAAAGCATCTGATTCAGAAGGAAACAAAATAGACGGACTAACAGTATGGCACACTAGCACCCGTATGGATACGTCATGACTAATAGCCAAGCTCATCAGTTTAAGAGCATCATTCCAACTAGAAACCTTAAGGAGAAAATGGATATGAACAAACAGAAAATATATCAATGTAGAGCGAACGAACTCACGAAAGATCAGAAAAAACGAGGCGCTAGTCGTGATTAACAGGTTTAGTGATGCGACTGCATGACAAATACGCTAATGAGTATGTGGATAAAAAAGCACGTGAAGCATTGAATCACAAAACGTCAACTATACACTAACGTATTTATAGCAAGATTAATAACCCAATGTTTGCCCTAGCATGGGAAGGGATATTTGATAAGCTCCAAATTAGGACGAAGCAAATAGATAGTGTTTATCCGTCTGTAATCAATATCTTGCCTTGATCATTGATGAAATATCTTCTCAAATTATTCATTGAACATTATCTAATGAAACAATAATATTCTGATTTTGCTTTTCTTAATTGATCCTTCATCAATTTATTATCCTAGAAATTCGGTAATTGGAAGTGATAAAATGATGCACCACATTTTTCGTCAACTTTTATCATTACCCGAAACATAACGCGAATTAGCGTATAATTACAATTTTCTCCCTCGTTTAACCAGTCTTTAATAGTGAGCTAAAATGATGGAACCGGATTAAGTCGTGTTTTTATATTTCTACAAAATAAGGGTGCTAGTTATACAAGCGATAAATGTAAGTTAAATGCCTTTTGATTTACAAAGTAATAAGGTAAAGAAAGGTGAGTCCTTCTACATAGGACTAAGGACTTAATAATTAATAAATAATTAGCCTATTATCAAAGTGGCGTTACGCTAAAGAATCGTGAACTCAGATATACATTGTTTACTATCCTAATTTAAGAAGAATCGGTTTGAATATCCAAGGTTAAAGTACACTGAATAGTGGAACCGAATTCATGGTTTAAAAAAGTGAACTGATAATTCCTCCATTAAGCACTATTGTCTGTTACTGATAAGTAAAAGATAGTAAGGATTATAGTACATGGGCTTTTCAGGAAAGAGCGCTTACAGAATAAAAACTGCCAATGCATCTCTACAAAAGGCATATCACACTACTGCATATACTTGATACTCGCTCTCAATCTAGAGAAAAATTCGTGGTTTTAATAGTGTGAACTCATCAGCTAAGAAGACTACGGTATCATGGTCATTCTTTGTGTCCTTCCAATCCAGCAGCCTTTAATATTTCCAACCACAATATCCTTCTTTTACTAAACAAGAAAACAAAAAAGCGGAAATAAAGGAAAACTTTGTAAAAATACTGAAGACATTCTTTCAAGACAGTGTGAATATGAGTGACGATGCATTAAATTGTTTTTTGTCTCTGCCCGAGGTAAGTGGTACGAATTTTTCCATTGAGGAGAAATATCTCGAAGTTAACACTTTCACCTTTCTCAAATTGTCTACTTTTTTCCGATATTAACACTGAATTGTCCACATTTACCCGAAAATAAAGTAACTTAGTAGTTTCTTCTAATCATATCCCAGACCAATGTTTTTCAGAGTATAATCCAGCATTCCTCTGTCATTTGTTTTAAAATTATTGCATCTATCCCCAGATTAATGTATACATACTCTGAAACACTTCAGAGTTGGACATAACCAGAATGAAATATGAGCGCACTCGAATTTCAGTTATATAATAGGTCGCAAACAGTGATATCCGGTATCATTGTAATGCGACAGATGATACTACTATAAAGAACACCAGTCAAGAAACTCGACTAGGGATTAGCTAGATTACAGATACCTTTATAGATTGAAGAGTTGAAAGCAAAAGATAGATTTACAAGTACACTGATTAAGTTTTCAGTTTATTTACTATGTAGATGGCTATGAAAACTAGGCCGACGGATAATCAGTCGAAAGCCTCAATCGGATCAATTTTATCCTACCTTATTTATTTATTTATTTATTTAATCACATATATATTGGTACAAAGGGCACCGGATACATATGCGCCACACAAAATAATGAGAATGGGAGAAGGAAGAAGATGCGTATATATAAAAGAAAAAAAAGAAAAGGAGAAGAGTAGTGATGAGGGGAACTGAATGTACAACCAGAAGAGCTCTCTCAGTTAGGATAGTTATAGCCACTCTTTATGAAGAAAGTAGAAGGTTACAGCAGGACCGCCATTGGCTTCTATTCTGAGCCATATCTGATAACGTCTCTAGCCACTGTGTTGCACCATCTCTCGGACCCCAGCCAGGGAGTCGTGAAGGACCAACAGAAGCTAGCCCTTTGCAGCTCTCTTTCATGCCACGACGCCATGTCATACACTGACCTCCTCTCCGCTTTTTCCAACCAGTCCCAGAGTCGGCAAATAATGCACGGCGTGGAAGTCTCTGGGACGACATTCGTAAAACATGTCCAAGCCACCGAAGTCGGTGTTTCAAGATGGTGACACCAATCGAATTATCGTCTCTGCGCCCGAACACACGATGCCGAACCTCTGCATTACTAACATGGTGTTGCCACTGAATGTCAGCAATCCTTCGGAGACAACGATGATCGAACACAGAGAGACGTCTAACAACCTCAACTCGGAGGCCAGGTTTCACTAGCATAGAGCAAAACTGCTCTCACCGACGCGTTGTAAATCCGACCTTTTACAGCCAGACTAACATCACGAAGGCGCCAAAGATGGCCCAGATTGGCATAAGCCGCTCTGGCTTTCATTATACGTGCATCAATCTCATCACTCACGCCCCCAGCAGCACTTATATAGCTACCTAGATACACGAACTTCTCAACTACTTCAATCTGCTCACCATCTAGGGTGAGTACAGGATGAGAATCCCGCCAGTCTTGTAGGAGTACCTTGCACTTGGAGGGTGCAAAGCACATACCGTACCTGCGGACACTGATTGCCAACTGATTAAGTGCTGATTGCATGCCTTGGGCATTATCGCACAGTAAGACAATATCATCCGCATACTCGAGGTCGAGAAGTCGTTCTCCAGGCAACATATCCACACCGCCATTACTTACATCCATCAGAGCTGTTTCCAGGATGTCGTCGATGGCAAAGTTGAAGAGGAATGGTGAGATCGGGCAACCCTGCCTAACCCCACTGCTCGAATGGAACAAGGGAGAAAGGTGGTTGTATGCCCTCACTCTGCCTGAGGTGTTCGTATACAGGGCCTTTAAGATGTTAATGAACTTCTCAGGCACACCCTTCTTCAATAGACAATCCCAGAGAACAGTCCTGTCCAACGAATCGAAGGCAGCCCTGATATCAAGAAACACTACGATTGTTGGCCTGCGATAAGTATGACGGTGTTCTAACATTTGGCGGAGGGTGAAGATGTGATCAATGCATCCTCCACCAGAACGAAAACCAGCCTGCTCCTCGCGAGTCAATCGTTCTCGGGTTTTAAACAACCTACGAAGAATGATAGAAGCCAATAGTTTGGACGCAATCGGAAGTAGACTTATCCCCCGGTAGTTATTGCAGGAACAACGTGAACCCTTTTTAAAGATAGGGACGACTATTGACTCATTCCATGATGTTAGAACACTTTCTTGCTCCCAAACCTTTGCAAACAACGCAGTCAGTTCCTTAGCCAGAAAGTCACCACCATCTTTAAAAAGAGCCGGAGGTAAGTCATCTGGGCCAGGTGATTTGTAACGTTTCAAGAGTTGGAGTTCCTTGCGGACTTCCGCCTCGTTTGGTGGATCAGTCGTCACCGGCCATGGGGGGCAGGACAAACTGGTTGATGTTGCCGGAGCAGCAGGCCAGTTGAACTGCCCTTCGAAAAATTCCGCCCATCGTCCAAGACGTCGAGAGATGTTTGTGATTGGCATCCCATCATCCTCGTAGATTGTTTCACTCACACCAGACTTCTTGCTGCCAGTGGCTCGGATGAGTTGGAAGAGCTTCCGGCAGTTACCAGATGCAGCTGCTGCTTCCATCTCATTAGCATGCTCCGACCACCAGGCTTCTCGGTCCTTACGCAAGCTTTGCCCAATTTCATTACGTAACAGCCTTCGTTTGTGGTCATACTCACGGTCACCCGGAGTAGACCGACGGGCTTCCATCAGTTGTAAGGAGCCAGAAGAAACCCAGTGCTTGTAAGCGGGACGTTTCGCGAAGCCGCAAGCGGCTTTACTCGCCATTTTCATGGCGTCGTGAAGATGCAACCAATGCTCATCTATACTTTTCGGTGGGATGGTAGCTAGCCTATAAGCTAGCTCCGCTCGATACTTACTTGCAACAGAAGTTGCAGCCAGTTTACTAACATCGATCCGTTGGTGGTGGTCAATCCTTCGGCCACTGAAAAGTAAGGTGAGATTGGCGCAGACCAGGGCATGATCAGACTCCAGATAGGTACTCCAAAAGGAGCGGCAGTCTTGTACACAACCACGCCAGCGGTAGCTGATCGCAATGTGATCAATCTGAGTCCAGGCTTGGGATGCAGAGGGAGGACGCCAGGTAGCACACCGGCGATGACTGTGCCGGAAGTTAGTGCTGGCCAGAAACAGGTTGTGGTCTGTGCACAGTTGCAGCAAACGGTCCCCGTTATCTGTCCTGCGACCAACAAGTCCCCATCGGCCACCTAGACGACTCTCTTCTGTGCCTAGACGCCCGACCTGAGCATTCAAGTCTCCGGCTAGTACTACAATATCTGTCGAACGCGCTTTCTGGAGAAGAACTGTTAACTGGTGGTAAAACTCATCCTTGATTGCATCCAGGCTGCAATCTGTCGGGGCATAGGCGGAGATGACGAAAAGACACCGATTCTCACGCCGATTTCTTCTCACTTTGATGGAACTTTCTAATCTAACAGCACATAACCGACTGTTAATGGGGATCCAATCGATTAGTGCTGCCTCAGCTCTAGCGCTTAGTGCGACACCAACGCCAGCAAGACCAGACGAAGATGCCACAGGGTCCCCGGATAAGCGCACGTGAAACAAGCTTTTCGAGGCGACAGATGGAGAGCGAATTTGTAGTACTTCACTAGAGTCTTGAATACGGGTCTCGGATAGACAACAAACGTCAACATTAAGACCTTCCAAAGACATAACCAGCCCTATCTGTTGTCTGATATGCATTAGTGTGCGAACGTTGAAGGAAGCCAGCTTGAACGGCGTACGTGGTTTCAGAAAGACTGCTTCAGTATTCATAATCGGTGGAAGCGTTCACTTTCAACCAGACAGTGACTGGAGATCGTTTAGATAGGACAGATTTTCCACCAAGAGCGAGCTGCTGCATAAGTTGAAAAGTAAGGTTACACAAATTGGGGATAAAAGGGGGTGAAAAAGCGACGTAGTAAATAATAATAATAATAATAATAATAATAATAATAATGGTAATAGTAATAATAATAATGTAAATTGTCTCGCTTCTAATATGAGCGAGAATAGTATCGTCAATAGAATTCATCATTTCATTTATTCGTGTGTGGGCTGTGATACTGCCCGGGTGCCCAAACCGAAGCAGGTAGTTTTCTTAGGGGGCCACACCCCGAGCCTTTGACCGAAAGATCTGATCCACAAGGCAGTGGAGCATCATGAGGAGATGCAATCACATGGTAGCCGGTGATCAGCGATTGATTCACACGCCATTTGTTCCCTCAGGATACTGGAGCCCATGTGAACCATTGGTTTGGAATCAGGGTTTTCCAACTCCCCTAGGTGGACTCGCCTTGTCCACCAACCCGGTTAAAGCGCCGGACATTCGCTTTTCGTCCTCTCACTTTCGTAAACAACACCCCCGCCACGAGAAGGCAGTGAGTAGGACTTCCCTGGCAGAAGCTATATATTCGCTGGCCATGTGAGAGCATTTCGGGAGGGAGAGTGGACTCTCCCCACTCTCGGCCGTACCAGGGCATTTGGGGGCTATCCTACCTAACAAAACCCGTTTTGGAAATAAACTTCACATTGGTGGGGACGACCATAAGATGGAGTATTCTATAGTTTCGATTCTACGCCAGTATAAGAGGTAATACTATATTTGTCTTTTCTACACGAGTTCCCCTAACACCTAAGTTCTAATAGTACAATGCTGATGGAAAAGTTTAAAGTATCACTACCGAAGGGCACTTTAATGATATGAAAGATAAATTGGTCAACCGTCATTATGGAAGAAAAGGAACTGTTAGCAACACTTCGTTGACTTTCGCGTTCCGCTGTTTAAAAGCATACATCAGCTTTTCGCAACATCACTGTAAGTCTTACCTTATTTTATAGTAAATTTGTAGTAAATATTTCACAAAATGTATCCACAACTGTCGGTTGCTGCCCCACTTCAGAACTCAATCGACGGAAACGCTGCTTCTTATTGACAACACTACTATTGCAATAACTTTCTAAAGCCTTACCAATTTTTGTTAAATAAGTGTCTTTTTAAACCTACACTAAGTTCGTTTGCATCGAGTGTGTTGAAAAGAATTAGATGTAGCAGGTAGGCGTTAGAGTTTATTAGTATTTTGTTTGAACTAAGAAGCTTCTTTAGTAAATAAACACAAACCTTGTACTAACTACCTTTTCTAAATTATGGTAGATAATTCTGTCAGTCACAATGTGAAAGTTTTACTGTCACTCAAGTGTAAATAATATTGGCAACCAAACATGCTTCATAGAAATCACTCTTCTGAATCATGTCAAGTGCGCAGAAACTGTGGTAGCCCTGGGGAATTAAAGATGAATTTCCTGGGTAGACAGACGATAGGAAATAATTTCACTAATTCTTATGAAAATTTGACTACCTGGCGTGTTAATTGTGGGGAAAAGTAGACGATTTGGAAAAGGTGAGTGTCAATTCTGTAGTACTTATCTCGGAGAGAGACAAAAGACAAGTTGGTGCGTCGTCACCTATATTAACACTGAATTTCCTGAGATAATATCTCCAGTATTTACACAACGTTTACTTTTATTTTATCTTTACAGTTTGCTTGGAACGTGTTATTGTTAATCATTAAAATAAGATGGTACAGGTAACAGTATCCTTACCTTATCCCCAGAAAAGCAAATGATAACTCCGTGGACATTGATAAAATCTGGTGATTTATTAAGAGCACATAATTTATCTAACGATCGAATAATTATATCAGCCGAGTAGTATTTGCAATCGATTTTGAGCCCAAACTTTGAATCACATACTGTAGACACTTGTATTTATCAAATTAAATTGAGGTCTGTAACGTACAGTTATCCAGCAATGTTCTTAAGTCACAACCATTTTCCGAAGCATCAATATATACAACCTCAGGTAAAGCCATCAGACGACCTTGAAAACTTCACATTATGCGGTGATGGTGACCAAACACCAAACTCAAATGGTTCAAATGCTTGTGGACGGAATAGAAGAAGCTTTCGCTTAACAGGCTTCCGTGTCTAGTAGCAGTGGATCACCAGTACCTCCAGACAAGAACCTAGGTATATTAACGATAATAGAGGAAAAAATGAATTTGGTAAATCATAATAGTATGTTATCCTTAGTCCTTAAGAATAAGTCAAGTTTCCTCTTAAAGGACTCCTGGGAAGTCGCTTGGACCAGCTCAGTCGGCAGCGAATCCTAGCATTTGACAACTCTTACGGAGTAGAAGTTGTGTCTACAGTCTGTTCTGCTATGTTGGGTCATGTTGGAAATGTCACTTGAACTAGCTCACTCAGCAATAAACTCCACCATTAGACTACTCCCACGGATTCGGTGTGCCTACATCCCGTTCTACCATGTTGTGTCTCCAGTTTCTGGGTCTTACCCCTATGATTTATGTTAGGAATGAGCCTAAGTTGGCATTTAAGAGGATGACTGGGAGCACTTAGGATGCTATATGTCGTCGTGAGGTCACCTTTGAGACTCTTAAACTCTAATGGATAAAGATCGGGTGATTTGAAGCGTTCTACATAAAGCTCGAATTTGAGTTCCCGAACTAATTTCGTAACTCATCTGTGAATATGTTCCAATGTATCCTCATACTTTTGGAGTGAGGGAGGAAACACTATATGCGTAGTCTGCTACATGTCTCATATGGACTACATTACACTTTGAAGTGCTAATTCTAAGTCAGTTGTTATTTGCCTAACTTTGAAGTCAAGTCAGGTCCTCTTTAAGTGCCAGCTATTCGTAAATTAGTTTTGTCTGATACTGAAGCTTATCTTCCGTTATCGTCTTTGTGCATTGGTTCCTTGATTGTATGAACCGCCTAGATGTGTTGTCGTTACTAGTTTATTTATTGTACGCCTAGAAGTGCCTTTCGCATGCTGCAAGAATTCTCATTCAGTGTCCACATCAAATTGGGTTTGGGCTTCCCAGTCCACTTATTGTAGATTGATCTGTAAGGCAGACACACCTAACGGTTTAAAATTCCGACGTCTGTTGTTAGTTCAACAAATATCCATCAGGCTTATGCCACGCCTACTCAAAATACTGATGTAAAAACAGTGTTATATAAGGCGTAATTCTGTGAAAGATTCACATTTTTAAGATAAGAGGTAGAGGGCCTGTGTCACTCCATTTTTGTATGCTTTTATGTGTACCTGCATGTTTCTAAATAACTTTTGAGGAAGCAGAAGCCACATATTTCAGTGGTAGACTCCAAGGGTTGTTCACCAGCTGTGGTAGCCCGTTTATCATGGAGATAACTAGGGTCCTTAGCTTATGAAACAGTTTGATGTGTTCTCTGAATGTTCTTGACTCGTTGAGAATGAAGGAGAGAATTTTTCTGGTCAAAATAAATTTCTCAGCTTGCCGCTGCATATAATTATGTGCCTCTTAGTCAAATAGTGGACATTATCAAACATTAAAGGTTGTTTATTGCAGAACAAGTTAAGTATCCGTAGAATCGTACAAACATCGGTCTTTCCAAACTTCAAAAAATACTAAGTCCTTCCTAACTTGCTTACTTATTTATGCTGTTGTGCCTCATGGAGAACCATAGGCCGACCACCAGCATTCTCCATCCAACTCTGTCCTAGGCCATCCTTTCCAGTCGCTATTTATCCTTTTGATGTCTGCTTCCGAATTCCGACACAATGTGTTCTTCGGTGTTCCACTTTTTTCCACTTCTCTTCAGAATTCCAAGTTAGCGCTTGCCTCGTGATGCTGTTTGATGATTTCCTCGATGTATATCTTGTTCACTTCAAGTGTCGTTTCCTAATTTCCTCCTCATATGGGAACTGGTTTGTTCTGTCCCACAGTAGGTTATTGCTGATGGTATCTGGTCAACGGACATTGAGTATCTTGTATAGATAATTGTTTATAAATACCTATACTTCTTTGATGATGATCGTAGTAGTTCTCCACGTTCCAGCTCCGTACAGTAGGACTGTCTTACGATCGTATCGAAGATTATGACTTTAACATTAGTTAACAGTTGGCTTATTTTCAATATCCGGAATAGAATCTGTATCATCTCCCTGTGTTGACTGATAATAAGAAGTGGTTAGGGCTTCCGAATTTTCACCATGAAGATTGACATTTGTATTTTTATTTGTTTCGGTTTTTCATATTCGTTTATTAAAAACGCTGTGGCCACTTTTTACTTTAGTAAACGTTGTATTTTTCTTTCTTATTAGAAGCATCACCGGCACTTGAGAATGTCTCAGAGATATCATAGCCTTGTATGTTGGAAGAATCCTCAACCATTGTCACAGTGATAGTCACCTCCCTACTGTATTTCAAGATCTTGCTTTTTCCTTTGTGTATGTTGAGGCCTATTGATGCAGGGGCTACTGTTTCATTAGTTGTCTTCGTCTGCATTCGTTCGCGTGTGTCGTATAAGGGGGTTATGTGATCTGAGAAGTCCAAATCGTCTAATTCATTCTGAGATGTCCATTGTATTCCTTGCTTCCCCCCAGGTGTCGATGTCTTCATAATCCAGTCAGTTATTAGGAGAAAGAGGAATAGAGAGTGTAGACAGCCTTGTCTGACTCCAGCCCTTACTGGTAATGCATCTGTCGGCTGTCCTCCATGCACGACTCTGCACTGTAGTCCGTCGTATAAGTTCTGGATAATGTTAACGATCTTCTGAGGGACTCTATAGTGTCGAAGAAGTTTCCATAATGTTCTCCGGTGCACACTGTCAAACGCCCACTCATAGTCAATGAAGTTGATGTATACTGACGAGTTCCACTGAACTGATTGTTCCACGACGATCCGTAGTGTCTTGATTTGGTCTGTGTACAACCTATCCCTACGGAATCCAGCCTGTCAATCTCGAAATTGAAACCCTACTGAATCTTTTATCCAGTTCAGTGTGAGGCCTCTGCAACTCTCACATTTGCTCAGATCTCCTTTTTTGGTATCTTATGAAATATCCTACTACTCAGTCTGTCGACACTTGTTCTTCCTCCCAAATTTTCTAGAATAGAACGTGGAGCATGTTTGCTGTTACTTCAATGTCTGACTTCAGTGCTTTAGCAGGCTTATTGTCAGGTCCTGCTTCTTTCCCACTGTGGATTTGTTTGATGACCATCCCAATTTCTTCCGTCGTTGGAGGAATGATATCTATAGGAAGGTTCGTAGGTGCTGCTTCGATATCCGATGGATTCAATGGAGCTGGTCTATTCATGAGTTCCTTGAAGTGTTCTACCCATCCGTCCCTCAGTCCCTGAATTTCAGTGATTGTCTTGCCTTCCCTGTTCCTGACTGATCTCTTTGGTTTACTACATTCCCCTCCCACTTCCTCCGTTGTGTCATATAGTTGTTTCATATTTCCTTCTCTTGCAGCCTTTTTCTCCGTCGTTGCTTGCTCTTCCATGTATTTCTGCTTATTAGCTCTAATGTTTCTCTTCACTTGCTTGTTCGCTTCTGCGCATTCAGCTTATGTTATGACTTTGTTCTTGTTCGACTGCTATTGAATGCTGTCTTTTTGTTCTTCCTTTCTTGAATCTCTTTCAGGGTTCCCATAGAGATCCATTCCTTATGATGATGCTTCTTGCAGCCCAGAACCTCCTGACACGTTGAAGTTAGTGCTTCTTTGATACCTTTCCAATTGTCTCCCATCGTAGTTTCTTCTTCTGTGAGTAAATTTTGCAAGGCTCGAAACCTGTTGTTGAGAGCGATCTTCAATTCGTTAAATTTGACATTATTTTGAAGGAAGGCTGTATTGAAACTTTGTAATGCTATTTCCCAAGTTGCCCAGTACTTCAGTTTCAGCTTGACAACCACTGACTAGTGATCTGAAGCACAAATGACAATGTTTTCAAGAGTACTTGTAATGAGGAATACTGAGATGGTATTTTCTTTCTGAAACAAAGGAATGCCTCTGGACTTCACACTTATTCAAAATGAAATTAACCACACTCTTCTCAACCACTTTCGAAAAAACCCGCTAAATAAACTATGCCGTTGTTGTTCGAAATCAATATACAAGATAACACGGGTACAGTGATAGGGAAAATATCTTTTACCGATTCAGAGGATCACAGTATGTTCTGAAAGCATACTCTTCACTAAACATTTGGAAAATCACCTTTTTGGTTGATCGTAAGGCAGAGAGACAGAAGCAGGAGGGAGCATAAATTATGTCACTAAAACTGTTATTCCCCCTTTTAGTGCTCATCCTTAGTAATATTTTACCATTCGATGGTCGCTTCTTTGATAGTCTCCATGATTTGGTAGTCGCTATCTTTATCGCGCCCTTTTGAACGAATATCTCATAACAGAGAGTCTGTAATGGCATTGAACCCTGGCCAAACGACTCATACACATTGACTATCTTTTGCACTTAATTGAGACTTTCGTAGCATCACTCCAAACCATGACTGCACAAACACTTATTCTAACGTCATATCTTACCGAAATAATAAGTTATTTAGTTATTAATTTATTTTGCTTTATTTTACTTCACTACTCCTTTGACGATACATACATAGTCGTTTATTCTTGTTCTGTGTTCATAAACACGCTTATTAATCTATTTACGTATTTCACGTCTCCTCTGTTTCTATTTCCTTAGTTTCTTCCTTTCCTTCTTTAAAATCAATTCAATATTCTTCTCAATTACACATATCCTGATCTATTATTAATATTTTATTCTCTTTTGCTTTCCTTTCTCGTTTGGAAAAATGGCAAATATATTGCTAACATTATTGAAACTTGTGTATTATTGCCTTTTTGAAGAAACTCGAAATGGTTTCTTCACGATACTTATGTACCCATAAGATTTTTGTTAATGATAATAATAATAATAGTATGATTACTGAAAAGATCTACATTCAACACCTGACACAAAGAAAAGTTTAACAATGGAGAACGCGGGAAAATTAGTTTAATTAATCTGATGACATGGGTCAGCCTTGCTTCGCAGTCATTCTTGTGTAACTTACCTCTTTTATTCATATTAAACATATTGTTCTATCTCCAGCCTAAATGTGTTCTCCATCATATATTGGTGATTCTTATGATAGGACGAGTCAGTGCAGACAATGATGTGACTTCCACATAAAACCTTATAGATTAGTAGTCACATCATGGAAAATCTACAATTCTAGGATTACGTCTATTATTAGAGCAATATTAATAAAGAAGTAGACCATAGTTCTACAGGTCCATCTGACGTGTGTTTTGCGATTCCCACCCAAAAGAATACATGTATTTGCAACATAAACACTCACTTCAACTTTGAATGTTTATGACTGAGTCCAGAGACTTAAGTGTCACTCTTATATGGACTTTGCCATCAATAACTGAATGTTGTGATAATTAGTATGTGCCCATTATTGATGTGTCCTCAATAAACATTCTAGATGGTATAATATAGTATTATTATACGAGTACATTTTAGTATGAACAGCTGATGCTGTGTAAGACTCCGAGATCAGATGCCCAGAGACTTAAGATATTCATCGATACGGGTATCCCACCTTGGTCAATAAAAACTACAAGTTCATCCAGAATGTAATCCCACCACTTTCTCCCCCCTCGAAAATTCTCAAAGACCAAGGCGTCAAAAGGTTCGATCGACAAAACAGTCGGTAAAAAGGAGAGAAAAGATCCTCACCAACTCAGGAAAACTCATCACAGATTCACAAACAAAATGCCTAGTCCAAAGGTAGTTCATAAAGCTAATACCATCACACTCTGATAAGGTAATAAATTCCTCTGCCAAATTATCAAGAATAGTGACGTCAGGCTAGGAATGGTACCCATAGCAGTGAACGACAAATAAGCACAGAAACCTATCTCACGAACAACCTGTCCAACTTAATACCACTATACCCTCTCCAAAACACTAAAAAGAAGGCAAAACACACACTCCACTCGCTGTCTACAACAGGAAAAGTTGTTAAAAATTTAAACTTTCTGGGCAATAAAAGTTATTACATATAAAATTTATGGAAATTTAAAAGAATATTAGACTAAATGAACGTTCCCAATTACCATAAACTGTAAGTCTTGAGATTGGTACATTCAGCAATATACCAATTTGGTTTCTACCTCGAGAAACTATGCTGTTCCTAGAAGGGCGCAAAAAATATGTTTAAGACGGAAATCCAGAAAAATTTGACCCAGTGGCTTCCTAACCACACATAATACAATCAGTCCCGATTCTCAGAACGTATTCAAACATGTACTTTTTGGGTTGAAAATGTGTTTTTTACTCTCCAATGAATGTTATTTCTGAACACTTTTCACAAATATTTCACCATTCTCTACATTGAAAATTCCTTCGTCATCTTTTTTGTCCAACTCATCATCTCAGAAGCATGTAACTTCCAGCAACGTACTCAGTGAGTCATATATCACAAATAACGTCGGATGGTCATCATATCATATCAAGAAATGATGTTTGGCGATAAATAATTTCCAAAAACTGATATCTTGTAAATATTTCACACTGAAGTTATCCATTTAAGCTTTACTGGACATACCACTGGTTGAATGCTCTCGGTTAAGTATCCTTGTCAAATCGAGTTTCACGTAATAGTGGAGTGGTTATTCACTATTAGTTACTCAGCTTAGAAGTCACTCACTACGGTACTTTTCATGATACTCTAGATCTACCAACTAAACAATCTTTGACCTATTTTTGAACTGTTGAGGGAAATTCTCAATAAAATGAACTCCGGTACGAGTGATATCAAACTCTATATTTTCCTAAACCTTTTTGAGATTGAGTTCCGGAAAGATCTGATGCAACCTAGTTGTCTAAAGATAACCCATGTGATTTCAATACACAGAAGTGTCTTTATTCCCTACTGCTAAAGAATATCGAAGCAAGATAATAAAAAAAGTTATCTTGTACTGTTATTCTGCATCCATCACAGTCCGAAATCAACTGCCTGTGAAAACTATCATTATACAGAATGTTGTAAAAGGTGCCCAACCATTGGGACGAAAATTCCTAAAAACCTGGGCAGTTCTAGAACTGTCAGGTTTCTGCCTTGTTAGGGACTCCTCGGTTCTCATATGACTTTAAGCAGATACCTCCTCTATTGTGCAACAATCTAGTTCAACGAATCAACTCATATAACAATGTGAAGCAATTTCCCGAATACATGGACATAAATACGGAACTATGTGCAGAACTATCACACAAGTAGAAGAGAACTGAATAATAGGCCAGTGATTAGTAAACAATAACTCAAGTAAGATAAAACACAAAACAACAACCTATACCTCAACAGTAATATTACAATTAGGATAATATATTTATTTAAACACAAATATTGGTACAAGGGGGCACGAAATATATATGCGCTGCACAAATCTGATTTGATTTGTATGAGGGCTGTGATACTGCCCAGGTGC
Source organism: Schistosoma mansoni (assembly GCF_000237925.1). Taxonomy (NCBI): domain Eukaryota; kingdom Metazoa; phylum Platyhelminthes; class Trematoda; order Strigeidida; family Schistosomatidae; genus Schistosoma; species Schistosoma mansoni. Next base: position 54,248,701 of record NC_031502.1, read on the forward strand.
CCAAACTGAAGCAGATGGGAGAATATAAGCGTATAACAAACTATATGTCTAATAATTATACAGTGATAATCACTTATCCTTCGTCCGGTAGTTACACAAACTACAGCCTTCTCGGTACTCAATGTTATAACAGCTGGTACTTTCAGCAAAGTATTAAAAGGATAGTCAAACCGAGCGATGGCAGAGTCCTAAACAATTAGCTCAGTTTTGGTTGTTAGTAATCAGAAGGAAATTGCATACGTAGGTTCCCAGGTAGCTGACACGTCTTGGAACTTGTCTCCGGTCACAAGAAGTTCGAGTACATATCACACAGAGTCAGCCAAACCCCCTAATACTGAGCAGATCGGGCTACAAATGTCTCCCAACAGTAGTGCGGTACTAGCAGCGGCCAAGTAGTGATTCAAGTTATGTTTGTCCAGTAACTTCTATGGTTAGTACTGGGTGACGCGAGTTCGAACCACAGACACCAGTTCCCTCAAATTGGCACATACTTCTTATTGGCAAGTATAAACTGGTCTAAAACCTAGATGCATCACTTTCATTAACATGTAGTAAGCCCATTATATGTATGCTCACTGTAATTTAGACACTTAATACACTATGTAAATTTATATGTGAATCTGAATGAGCACATGTCTGCACATCAATCTTCAATTTATTCTCCCATTGGTTGTAACACAGACAACCATTAATTTATCCACAATGAATTAACACTCATAAGCTTATATGGACTTTTAACATTCATATACACACTGGTTTCTCTTTGTGCTCGCTTCCTGCACGCTTGCAGGAAACAGAAACACTGCATTCGCGATTACAAGGAACGCCAATTCCGATTGCATCCGTTTACTATTATTACTCAGTTAAAAGTTCTACAATTAACAACAGAAACAAAGATGAAACCTAAAACTCTAAACAGAAAATTGATAAATAACGATGGACAACTCAGTTTACAGAATAGTGAATCAATTCTTATACAATATGTATCACAAAGGTGGGGCAGGTATCCATAATCAGATTACAATTGTAGTTGAATTCACACAATATGATACCACACTCTACACATACTAACAAGATCCCCCTACTTACATTACAAGATACAATTTACTGGATGGACAATGACAATATATTGTGAATTATCAAGTGATGAAAAACAACCTGAATCTAAAAAACACCATTAAGACAGGACCGAAATGCGAGTAAAAAAAATGAAACAAGCGCTAGAAATGAAATATAAAATTTTAGGATTTCATGATGATATACATAAATATATATATAAAAGCAGTAATTATTGATGAAATAAAGAAATAGGTTCGAAAGCAATGTAAATGGAAAAATAGCATAACAATAGCCAAATCATGCTACGATTATCAGATCTGAGTGTTTGATTCATTAACTATAAGACCTGTATATTAGGCCTATTTTATTTTCATAAATTATATTTCTTCATAGCCAATTTGACGGCGTCGACTACTGATAATAAAAGCGATCAAAGCAGCCGCTATCATAACCACCAATAAAACGCCGACAACAATAGGAATAACTTTAGTCGGTACATAATCGGCAGCACAAGAGGAAGCTAGAGGGAAAATGTTAAAAGTTAATAATAATTGATGCATCTGATGCAAATATCTTACAGAAGAGGTTGTTAGTTTGAGTAAACGTTTTACAATAAACATAAAAGCAATTTTCGGTTAGATTCTAATTCCATGGACGAAATAATTGAGGTTAAGATAGAGACATTAAGGTCAGGGCACAGTTCTCATAATAAATAATGATCGTGAGGAAAATATATAAAATTATTAATACATAAGATTGTAAGTATAATAACGGAAATCTACGATTGTGGACGTGAAGTAGCAGTGAAAGAATACAAGGAAGTTCTAGATGACGTAATATCTCGTTATAATATTGTTAGTAAAGGAAATCGCCTACAAACGATTTTTTGAAGTTGCACTGGATATTGGGAATTCAAATAACTACCACATCTGCTTTGACAGAAGTGTCAGAACCACCTCTAGTACAATATTTTGTGCACTAAAAGAGAAACTTGCTTTGAAACTGTTATACAGTTATCACCATTGCTTAGTGATATGGGAAGAGTTGCTGAAATGGATGCGATTGTCAAAAAAAACTATTTATGATCACACAAATGCCCTAGAAGAGACTTTTAAATCATATGGATAAAATTCTATATTGAAGTTGTCAGTAGCCAATCTGTAAATGTTCACTAATCCTGTAAACCGGTATCTACTCTGTAATTTATTTTGTTAGGTATGATAAACTCTTCTCTTATAACACTAATATCATAATAGGCTAGAACCGATGAGAAAAAAATAAATCTTCAATGTTGTCTATATAATTAAATTTAATGCAATCTTCTTTCCCTATACCATACAAAATAATAACAGTTTAAGATTGCAGTATATTGATTGTCCTGAATTTTGCAATCAACAAAAGTAAACAATGTAGTAAGCGATCATCTGAAGAATACGGAATACGTTTTATATGAGTTTATCAGTAATGAAATTACTTCAAATAATAACTGATTTAACTTCATACGGAGACGAAATCTCAGCACAGATACAGAAGGCTTGTTTAGCTTTCGCTAACTTGCGTCATTTATGGTGTAGACGAGATATTCGTCTACCAACCGTCTACCAATAACACACTCTTCGACTGAATTTTCAGGAATTGATCTCCTACCAGGGGGACCACTAAGCGACTTAGAATACGCAGATGACATAGTCCTGTTTGGTGAAGACGCTGACAAAATGCAGAGTCTTCTGTTAGAACTGAGTAATAATGAAAGGATGTTTCGGATGCGTTTCTCCCCATCCAAATGTAAATTGTTACTCCAAGACTGGCCTGCATCAACACCTGAACTAAGGATAGGGAGTGAAGTAGTCGAACGCGTCGACAACTTCACCTATCTTGAAAGTCTGATCAACCCTAATGGGTTGGTGTCTGACGAAATCTCATCACGGATTCAAAAAGCTCGTTTCGCTTTTGCCAAATTACGTCACTTATGGTGAAGACGAGATATCCGTCTATCAATTAAGGGACGAGTATACTGCGCAGCAGGTCGTTCTGTTCTACTTTACGGCTTTGGAACATGGCCATTAAGAGTAGAAGATACTCGTAGGTTACTAGTATTTGGTCACAGATGTCTTAGAAATATTGCTCGCATCTGCTGGGATCACCGGGCAAGTAATAGTGAGGTTAGACACAGGGTATTAGGGAATGATGGTAAATCAGTTGATGAGGTGATGAATCTTCATCAACTGAGATGGTTGGGCCACGTGTTACGTATGCCTGAACACCGATTACCACGACGCGCTAAGCTGACTAGTGTAGGGGATGGCTGGAAAAGAGTTAGGGGCGGTCAAACCAAAACGTGGCATCAGTGCTTGAAGTCACTAACTTCCGGTTTGAGTCATGTTGGCAGATGCATACTACTTGATTGGGGTCTGCGTGACTACCGTAACCAATGGTTGGAGACTCTAGGTGACATGGCTCAGAATCGATCACAATGGCGTAGGTGTATACACTCTTTATCTTCCCTTAAACTAAAAGATTAAAATTGCTTCATAACGTTCTTCCTTACTATATTATATCCTTATATACAACCTATCTTTTATATACTACCACCACTAAATTAACTATTTCTATGAATCCGGTGTTCATCTTGTTGTGCTAACGAGATAAGGCAACTTGGACAGATGCATATATGTGCCTGGTCCTACGTTGTAGTTGACTGACTGATCATGAAATAACATTTCATTTGATAAATCACAAACGTTGTAGCTGACTGACTGACCAACTAAAGGATGGGTTTATCGCGCAGCAGTTCGTTCCGTCCTACTTTATGGCAGTGAAACATAACCGGTAAGAGTAGAGGATATTCGTAGGCTACTAGTATTCGATCATAGGTGTCTTCGAAGCATTGCTCGTATATCCTGAGACCACTGAGTAAGTAATGCAGTTGTTAGGAAACAGGTGCTAGGTAAGGATGACAAATCGACTGATGAAGTAGTGAAACTTCATCAGTTGAGATGGCTGGGACACGTGTTACGTATGCCCAACCACCAACTGCCCCGACGTGAGATGCTTTATGGTTAAAGGAGTAGGTTGGAAGAAAGCTAGGGGCGACCAGACCAAAACGTTGCACAGGTCCATGAGGTCACTGACAACTGGACTGAGCCATGTTGGTAGGTGTAGACTACCTGGTTGGGATCCGCGAGATGATATCAATCGATGGCTAGAGACCTTGAATGATATGACTCAAAATCGTTTGCAATGGCGAAGGTGCATCCACTCTTTGTGTTCTGCCAAATTCTAATCCTCTGAATTCTTCATTTCCCTTTTTTCCTCTTTCCAAATTTATTTCACTGGATTATACTCCTTCAAGTACATCTTTAAAACCTAATCTTTCGGATTACTGCTTATACTTTTACTACCTCTACCACTATAAAATTTGAATTGACAACTGCATCTCTGTGCTAATGTGTTATGGCAACTTGAACTGATGTACGTACGTACGAATTTCCACGTTGTTGTTGACTGGCTGACATTGACTAAAGTTTTTAAACTAGAAGGAATAAATAGCTAGTGTAACCAATGTATTATGAGACTTAAGAAATTTTTGCATCATAAAACGTGTATCTCAATTTTCTTGATATATATTAGCACTTGATTTTGAATTCATCATGCAAAGGTTACCATTTCTACTATTTCCAACGAAGTATAGTTTTCTTCATTCCTTCACATGTTATTGACGAATAAAAGATACATTTCAACATCGCGTTCATATTTATTGTACTGTGATATTTAACAGTAAGCACACAAAAAGCATACCGAAGTCAGGATCTTCAATACGATCGTCAAGACAGTCCTACTGTACGGAGCTGGAACGTGGAGAACTACTACGATCATCATCAAAGAAGTATAGGTATTTATAAACAATTATCTATACAAGATACTCAATGTCCGTTGACCAGATACCATCAGCAATAACCTACTGTGGGACAGAGCAAACCAGTTCCCATATGAGGAGGAAATTAGGAAACGACACTTGAAGTGAACAAGATATACATCGAGGAAATCATCAAACAGCATCACGAGGCAAGCGCTAACTTGGAATTCTGAAGAGAAGTGGAAAAAAGTGGAACACCGAAGAACACATTGTGTCGGAATTCGGAAGCAGACATCAAAAGGATAAATAGCGACTGGAAAGGATGGCCTAGGACAGAGTTGGATGGAGAATGCTGGTAGTCGGCCTATGGTTCTCCACGAGGTGCAACTATTTTATTATTTGAACAAATAAATGTTGGTACAAGGAAGCACCAAATACATATGCGCCACACAAATCTCAATTTATTTGTGTGAGGGCTGTGATACTGCCCAGGTACCCAAACTGAAGTAGGTGGTTTGCTTAGGGGGCCACACTCCGAGCCTTTGACCGAAAGATCTGATCCACAAGGCAGTGGAGCATCATGAGGAGATGCAATCACATGGTAGCCGGTGATCAGCGATTGATTCACACGCCATTTGTTCCCTCAGGATACTGGAGCCCATGTGAACCATTGGTTTGGAATCAGGGTTTTCCAACTCCCCTAGGTGGACTCGCCTTGTCCACCAACCCGGTTAAAGCGCCGGACATTCGCTTTTCGTCCTCTCACTTTCGTAAACAACACCCCCGCCACGAGAAGGCAGTGAGTAGGACTTCCCTGGCAGAGGCTATATATTCGCTGGCCATGTGAGAGCATTTCGATAGGGAGAGCGGACTCTCCCCACTCTCGGCCGTACCAGGCCATTTGGGGGCACGAGGTGCAACAGGCATAAGTAAGTACGCAAAAGGTGGTGATTATATATATACAAAGCAACAAATAAAAGAAAACAAACGAAATGAAAATATATATTTTTTTCTCTAGATAATTTAATTAACTTACTTGGTCCAGTAAATGTATTATTAGAAATATCATTATTTCTAAATGCTTCAACTTGAAACTCACTAAATGTAAGTCGTATATTTGTTGAATTTGATAATTTATCTTTTAATTCATAAGTTTGTTCACTTAAACAAACAAATGATGTACCAATAGCACAAGAAAAAAGTGATTTATCCGTAGAAGCATTATGTGGACCTGTCACCATCAAAACCCCAAAAACAAAAAAAAATTAGTTAAAATAACTCATAATGTCATTGAATGAGAAAAAAAGAATTCAGCGAAGAAAATTTTCTTTTCGACGAAATCATTTACTTAAGTTGTACATTCGTATATATAGTTATATGAAAAATATATGTCTATAGGGGGCTAGGAAAAATTGCATTATAAATTGATTTGACAATAAATAACAAATGAGGTGACGTACTAATCAAGGGGTAAGGAAGAAAATAATTTATGGTTCAGATAATAGTCCAATTGACAGATATGAAGAAAAGCGACAAACACAAAGATCATAATAATAGACTGAATAATAATCAAGAAAACTTGTATAAGGTAATAATAATAATAATAACTGAATAAATGGATTTCAAAAACGTTGAATAAAACTTTCTACACAGCCAAGCTTTGAATCGTTTTCTCTAGCCGGCCTACCATTCGGGGGTGTGTTAAGGATAAACTTTCGCTTTGGGCCACATCGATGTGTATTTATAAATTTACTTGCTCATGTGGAGCACGTTACATAGGCCGCACAAAGCGATCGCTTTCCAAACGTATCTCTGAACACTATCCAGCTTGGCTCCTAAAAGGTGAATGTAAAAAGATAACCAGTTCGATACAAGAGCATTTGATCAATTGTGGACACATTGCTCCAAAAGACTCGTCTTTTAAAATAATCTATAGAGTTAAAGGAACCGGATCAAAGGGAGGTCGAATCAATATTTTATGCACTGCAGAGGCATTGGCAATTCATGAATTCAAGCCTGAACTTTGCGTGCAGAAACGATTTGTCCAACCTCTCACCCTTCCTTGGCCCTAATTCTGTCATTGGGTACGTTTTTGGTTGTTTTTTTTTCTCTGCACTTTTATCTGATTATTATCGGATTTTTGTTTTTAAATTACTGTTTTACACTTTAAATTCTAATCAGACTGGTAGGTCCTGGGTTCGGATCTCGTGGGGCGGGATCGTGGATGCGCACTGCCGAGGAGTCCCATAATAGGACGAAACGGCAGTCCAGTGGTTCCAGGTTTTCCATGGTGGTCTAGCTTCAACTGACTCATGATTTCAACCACGAAAATACTCTAATCAGTTATTATTATTATTATTACCTTATACAAGTTTTCTTGATTATTATTCAGTCTATTATTATGATCTTTGTGTTTGTCGCTTTTCTTCATATCTGTCAATTGGACTATTATCTGAACCATAAATTATTTTCTTCCTTACCCCTTGATTAGTACGTCACCTCATTTGTTATTTATTGTCAAATCAATTTATAATGCAATTTTTCCTAGCCCCCTATAGACATATATTTTTCATATAACTATATATACGAATGTACAACTTAAGTAAATGATTTCGTCGAAAAGAAAATTTTCTTCGCTGAATTCTCTTTTTCTTATTCAATAATAACTGATTAGGGTTTAGAATGTAAAACCATAATTTAAAAAACAAACAGAAAACCGATGATAATCAAATAAAAGTGCAGAAAAGAAAAAAAGGAAAAAAAACGACAACCAGAAACATACCCATTAAGGGAATTAGGGCCAAGGAAGGGTGAGAGGTTGGACAAATCGTTTCTGCACGCAAAGTTCAGGCTTGAGTTCATGGATTGCCAATGTCTAAGCAGTGCATAAAATATTGATTCGACCCCCCCCCTTTGATTAGTACGTAACCTCATTTGTTATGTAGTGTCGAATCAATTTATAATGCCTGTAGACATATGTTTTCCATATAACTATATATACGAATGTACAGCTTAAGTAAATGATTTCGTTGAAAAGAAAATTTTCTTCGCCAAAAAAATTTTAATGGATTTTTATAAACCATCTCTTCTTATAAATGTAAAGTGATTAACTAAATATTATTAATATAATATATAATAAAAACAAGGATTTTATGTATATTAGTTACCATATGATTTGTAATATATGAATAATCAGTCAGTCAGTTAGCTACAACGTAGGACCAGGCACATTTATACATCGCATATGAATAATAATATTAAAGTATTTACTTAATATTAACACATAACAAGTAATTAGACATGTTATTGGAATAACAATAGTATCATACTAAATATGTGAATGTTCTCCAATAGTATAGTGAAGTTCTTTTTTTTAAATATACACATACATATCCATATTATTAGTAATATATATATATATATATATATATATATATATATATATATATATATACATATTCCTAGTAAGCCAATGTAGCATATTCGAAAGAAAAAACAATGTTTGCAAACGTATAACTCAGAATTATGAGCCAAATTAATAAAATATGCATTGAACATACGTATAAGTATACAATGAGTTACATTAATTATTCAAACAAATTTTATCAGTCAGTCAGTCAGCCACAACGTAGGACCAGGCACATTTATGCACCGATCCAAGTTGCCATACCTCGTTAGCACAACCAAGTTTATAGTAAAATACATTACTATAGACTGTATAAAATTTGGAATTTTAAAAATCTATTAAGATTAGTACTGTAGTATAGTATCTTGATATAGTGTATTTGAAACCTCACCTATTTTATTTTAATTTAAAGTTGAAAGAGTAATTAGCAGTGAAATCCAGAACATGTATTTTCTTCTTATTGAGATTTGTCAGTTGGATGAAACTCTATCCGAATTTTGATACTCAACTTATACTCGAACCTGAAACCCTTTGCTTACTTTATTAATAAGTAATAATAAGATGTAGACATCATACCCGTTGAACAAGTTAATGGCTATTTGGGTTCTTGCTTCTTATAAATCATATTTCCAATAAGAAGTTGGCTCTTTTCTTTGTTTTCTTCTTTGCACAATCCAATATTTCCACTCATTTGTTGTTCTGCTTATGAAGTGTAGAACGACTTCAACCAATACATACTTCTATTAGACCTACTACATTGTTTATAAACGGCTGACAAGTAATATTTAATATATGTATGTACGTGATCAATTATTCACCGCGAGAGAATAATCAATTAAACTGTTGTATAAATGAAACTTTACCACATACTAACTAAACCTGATATCGAATTATGGTAGCATGCATACTTATATATGTACCGTTGGATATAAAGGGATTGTTGCGCAATATATATAAAGATTCATTTGCACGTCGGTAAAACAACACCATCGACCACTTTTTGTTAAGTAGTCAATTTTCAACAATCAATTTACTGAATACAACCGTACAATAACGAAAGATGTGAAACACAGTGATCATTTGTTTATAGACACAGTGTCACAGCATTGTTATAAATGTTACCTAAACATATATAGAACTTATCCAATGTAATAAACAATGAAAATCGCTTATGTAATTTATGCACTAATTATCATCATTTTCATACTCAGTTAACTAAGAATACACAGTTTAACTGTTTACACAATAATGAAAATAATCCTCAGTAGTTCATAGAAATAAAATGCATTTGTAATTTAACATAATCACAAAGGAAATAATAACGTTGTATTAAGAGAGTTGAGATCAAAAATTAATAGTTAGTATAAATGGGATCAATCCCGATCAGAATTTCCCAGATAAATCTAAACTATCAAAAGTAACAAAAACTCCCTTCACAACACCTGTAAAAGGACAAATTCGATCAAAATAATCCTTAACATAAAATTTCATGATCAAATGACATCCTAGTAAACTTGGGTGGGGTTTTAGGAGTAATCTGTCCATACTTATACAGAAGATGATAGTCTATTTCCAGCTGAGGTTAATTTGATAGAAGTATTCATTGTTACTTTAAAAGTATGATGAGGTTATGTGTCACAATCAGAATACGTCAAAAGTTTTCACACATTCAAGGCTGATATTAAATACCACATATTTTACTTAGGAAGTACAAGGAAATGATCTATAGGGTCATGAAATTATACTGAATCACAAAATTAGACAGAGTCAAAATAGAGGTTCATAAACTAGCGTTTATAGGAAACCATCGGCCTTTATCTTAGGCTAGATCACCGCATATCGAAAGAAAAAGTTTGATGAAACGTTGAAAAGTCCCATCTTACTTTTAAGAACAACGTAACGGAAGTTCTATTTGGAACTATGTTTGATAATATTTTAAAACATCGAATCGGATGGTCATTAGACTCCCATACACGGAGCACCAAAATCCTTTAGCACAGTTATACGTTTATAAAATCTGTCATGGAAGTTCTACTAAATGTTTTCAAATGGTCGAAGTGTTTTTACAAAAGTAAAGGCTAAAGTGGACATACGGTGCTTGAGCCGAACTGGTGGACGTAGAGTGAACCTAAGCTAGTTGAAAAATTTGATTACAAACCAGTGATGAAGATGGATTCTAAAATTTCGAGAATGAATAGGTCACGAACACTCTGGTCACCAGTTGCAGTCACCCCAATGTCTGGAAGTTTAGGGCCTCGTGCTAAAGGCCGTGATAAACTCCTAGGTTTGGAATCCAAATTAATAAGGACAGTTTTTATCATTAAGAGGGGACCAATCTTTAACGAGAGTGAGCTTAGGATTGAAGAAAGCTCTCTTTAGATATGATTACAGTAATTAATGCAATTAGAACTCTATCAGAACTACGTAATGCGCCAATACATCACTTGGTTTTGATAAACTTCACCTCCTAATTGCATCGGCTAAATTTACTAAAAGAACTAACTACTTTGAGATTAAGAAGGTAAAACTACCATGGAACGGGGAAAATTATGACAGCTGATCGACATATTGATTCTCATTATCATATGGAAGCATTTATCGAGAAACGGATGATCTTTATCACAGCAGTTGAGAACTGAAGCTATGAGAAATTACTGATAGTCAAAATTTTAATATTTGGAGAGCTTCCCAAAAGTAATGACTTTTGTAAGAAAAATACTGTTTTCAGGAATTGGAAAGTGGAACTTTACGATGAATTCAACAATAAAATCAAAGATTATTTCCAAAACTTTGTTCTGGTCATACAAAAAACAAATATACCTAATATGTCATTAGCTTCTATGATTCACAATGAATACTACACAAATTAATATCACATTATGAGGTTATAATTAGTAGAGCTTTAACAAACTATAAGATGAAAACAGTATATGAAGTAGAAATCAAATTACATGAATTGTAAGGCAGTACATGAAAACATTAAACAAGAACAAAAATATGACAAATTTATGAAAAATAAAAATAATCATTTGAAATAACTATTCCTGGATTCCACTGCTAGCCACTATCCATCTTTGCTTACAATGCTAGTGAATTAAGGCTATATCGAGGCAATATGCACATATGCCACTAAGCGACTTAGAATACGCAGATGACATAGTCCTGTTTGGTGAAGACGCTGACAAAATGCAGAGTCTTCTGTTAGAACTGAGTAATAATGAAAGGATGTTTCGGATGCGTTTCTCCCCATCCAAATGTAAATTGTTACTCCAAGACTGGCCTGCATCAACACCTGAACTAAGGATAGGGAGTGAAGTAGTCGAACGCGTCGACAACTTCACCTATCTTGAAAGTCTGATCAACCCTAATGGGTTGGTGTCTGACGAAATCTCATCACGGATTCAAAAAGCTCGTTTCGCTTTTGCCAAATTACGTCACTTATGGTGAAGACGAGATATCCGTCTATCAATTAAGGGACGAGTATACTGCGCAGCAGGTCGTTCTGTTCTACTTTACGGCTTTGGAACATGGCCATTAAGAGTAGAAGATACTCGTAGGTTACTAGTATTTGGTCACAGATGTCTTAGAAATATTGCTCGCATCTGCTGGGATCACCGGGCAAGTAATAGTGAGGTTAGACACAGGGTATTAGGGAATGATGGTAAATCAGTTGATGAGGTGATGAATCTTCATCAACTGAGATGGTTGGGCCACGTGTTACGTATGCCTGAACACCGATTACCACGACGCGCTAAGCTGACTAGTGTAGGGGATGGCTGGAAAAGAGTTAGGGGCGGTCAAACCAAAACGTGGCATCAGTGCTTGAAGTCACTAACTTCCGGTTTGAGTCATGTTGGCAGATGCATACTACTTGATTGGGGTCTGCGTGACTACCGTAACCAATGGTTGGAGACTCTAGGTGACATGGCTCAGAATCGATCACAATGGCGTAGGTGTATACACTCTTTATCTTCCCTTAAACTAAAAGATTAAAATTGCTTCATAACGTTCTTCCTTACTATATTATATCCTTATATACAACCTATCTTTTATATACTACCACCACTAAATTAACTATTTCTATGAATCCGGTGTTCATCTTGTTGTGCTAACGAGATATGGCAACTTGGACAGATGCATATGTGTGCCTGGTCCTACGTTGTAGCTGACTGACTGACTGATGCCAATTAAAGACTGACCAGTTGCAGTCCTAACACATCGATGGGAAGATTCAAACAAACAATACTATTCTGGTGTTATTTTTTTACAAGTAAAATTCTCTAACAACAATGGTTTTATCACACTAGACACTATCAGTATTAACTCCCACTAGAAAATCGGATAAAACCCCAGTATGATTAGTTTTCTTTACAAATTCTTTCTTATTATCAAACATGACTGAATTTTAAGCGAGTATTCTTGTAGATTAGTTTGTAATCATGTGATCTTGCATTTATTAGATGATCGATCACCTATGTATCAATGTGTATATTGAATATAAATTAACGCAAATAAACCTGTAGTTTTCATTTGCACATTTTTGTAGTTAAATTTAAGTAGTTTTACTGCCTGAAGGGCAAAGAAAGATCCAACTTCCAGTTGAAGAATAAATCAAGAAAAGATACCGAAGGTGAATAGGATGCACTTCGCGGAAACCATTGAACTATTTCACGAGACAAGCCCTAAATATAAGTTATATGAACAGAGGAACAAACGACGGAACCTGTTTTTGTGGATGTTATTTCACTTAATTCAAGAATTGTACGATATAAACATTTAGTTTTGTCCCTATGTTATTTTATAAACCATAAACATCATTCACTGCCATACCCTTTTCTGCTCCAAAGCTATTGTAATTTAAACGTAACCTTTAGTACTCTATTTTTTCTACCCTAATGCCCAGTTTCGACATTTTATTTATTTATTTATTTAAACACATAAATATTGGTACAAGGAAGCACCAAATACATATGCGCCACACAAATCTCAATTTATTTGTGTGAGGGCTGTGATACTGCCCAGGTACCCAAACTGAAGCAGGTGGTTTGCTTAGGGGGCCACACCCCGAGCCTTTGACCGAAAGATCTGATCCACAAGGCAGTGGAGCATCATGAGGAGATGCAATCACATGGTAGCCGGCGATCAGCGATTGATTCACACGCCATTTGTTCCCTCAGGATACTGGAGCCCATGTGAACCATTGGTTTGGAATCAGGGTTTTCCAACTCCCCTAGGTGGACTCGCCTTGTCCACCAACCCGGTTAAAGCGCCGGACATTCGCTTTTCGTCCTCTCACTTTCGTAAACAACACCCCCGCCACGAGAAGGCAGTGAGTAGGACTTCCCTGGCAGAGGCTATATATTCGCTGGCCATGTGAGAGCATTTCGATAGGGAGAGCGGACTCTCCCCACTCTCGGCCGTACCAGGGCATTTGGGGGCAGTTTCGATATAATTGTATTTCCTTAGTTGTTTGGCGTTGTGGTCACGTTGGTCATCTATTTATTCATGTATCTTTTTTTCACTGATCTGGATTGGGAATCGGAAATAAATCGGGTAGTGCTCTAGTTGACTCGTCTTCTCTCCCGCTTGTCAAACAATCGGGTGATAAAGTAGTTTTCATCTCTTTATCCATGATCCTTAGTCTCAATTTGGACTCACGCATCTCCAAACTCAAGGTTAAACCAGTTAGCCTATCGTGTCAGGGCCTTAACCTATTATCGAAATAAGTTCTCTTTTGTATATTAATAGTTTGACAGATCAAGGACGTAACAATTATATTCCTCGTCAATTACCAGTACAGATTCGCCATTAAATCTGAGCTACAAAGCAAATCTTTGGCACTAACATAGCTAGTGCGTTTAGGCTCATCACCATCCAGTTAAAATCAAAGTAGCACATGCCACAAATGTTCGGTGGCCCATGTTCCTACAGTGCTTCATCCCGGAGAGAAATCGACAAAATGAATACCAAGGTCGAAATCACAGTAATATTAATGGCCATGTGAAATAATAGACATAATTAGTGTGTTTGTTCACGAAGAATGAGTCTGCGGAATAAAACATGAAATAATATTGAAACTCAAGATCTTAGTTGTTAGTCATATGCAACGTAAAACATGACACATGTGTACATTAGTTCAAGATCTAGAGGAAGATAAAAAATTAGTGCATCTGCATCAGTGACTGGCTTTGAAACGTTACTCGACGTCTCCGGTTGTTTACCACGATTATCATGTAAACTTAAGCAACAAACGTTCCGGTACGCTACGACTCAGTGTTGAGTCTACATATTTAATCTCGAGAAACAGAGGCATATGAAACTAGTTAACCTAATGTAACCTTGAATACTAGACAAAGTTGTCCAGTGAAGGTTAAGAATCAACACTTAGCTCCTTAAAGCCCGGTGAGAAAAGCGTAGAGTAGTGTGTGAACCGTACCTTGAGAGACCCACTAGTAATTTTTAGTTGTAAACAACAAGCGCATTTTAAAACAGGATACATTTACATAAATGTCTACTAAGTAGCGTTAATCACAAGCTGATACCATTCAATAATGTTTTAGTCAATAGTATTTAAACCATTAAACCACCGGCTACCGTAACAATGATGTAGAGTCTCGATACACTAGACGTAAAGACTCGCAAGAAATATAATCAGTGTCATAAAATGCTGAAATATATCTATTAGACTTAATTAAATTCCACCTGAATGTGATGATAACACTTAGCTAAGATCAATGACTGTAATGTAGTTCAGAAAACAGACTAATGCCTTATTTGTACTGGTTTGATATAGCAGACTGTCAAACAGATGCTGCCAGCTATGACATAAATACATGAACTTGTGGTATAAAGCAGAACAATAATGAAAAGCATGAATGGAAACTATTTACTATGAATCAGGTAGCAAGTGAAGAAAAATACGTTAGTGGACAGATGGAGAATGATATTCTTTTACGAAATAATTTTAAGCTAGAAGGAAACGATAGATAAAAACTCATCTCTGTAAAAACTAGAAAGATGATAACCGAGTGGACGTTATGACTTGGTACATCAACTAAAAATAAGCATTTGACGCATCTTTAGCAGACAAAGGTAGTGACAAACGGAGACAAACAGAGAGTGTATAGACCTACGCCATTGTGATCGATTCTGAGCCATATCACTCAAAGTCTCCAACCATTGATTACGATAGTCACGAGGACCCCAGCCGAGCAGTCTGCATCTACCAACATGGCTAAAACCGGAAGTTAGTGACTTCAAGCACTGATGCCACGTTTTCATTTTGCCACCCCTAACTTTCTTCCAACCGTCTCCAACATTAGTCGGCATTGCATGTCGTGGTAATCGGTGTTCAGACATGCGTAATACGTGCACCAACCATCTTAGTTGGTGAAGATTCACAACCTCATCAACTGATTTACCATCATTCCCTAATACCCTGTGTCTAACCTCACTATTACTTGCCCGGTGATCCCAGCAGATGCAAGCTATATTTCTAAGACATCTGTGACCAAATACTAGTAACTGACGAGTATCATCTACTCCTAATGTCCACGTTTCGCAGCCGTAAAGTAGAACAGAACGAACTGCTGCACAGTATACTCGTCCCTTAATTGATAGACGGATATCTCGCCTTTACCATAGGTGACGTAATTTGGCAAAAGCGAAACGAGCTTTCTGAATCCGTGCACAGATTTCGTCAAACACCAACCCAATTAAGGGTGATCAGACTTTCAAGATAAGTGAAGTTGTCGATGCGTTCGACTACTTGCATTTAGAGGGGGAGAAACACATCCCGAACATTATGGTATGCTACCAAAATACTTCATTTTATCAGCGTCTTCACCAAATAGGACTCTGTCATCTGCGTATTCTAGGTCGACGAGTGGACCTACTGGAAGATCAATTCCTGGAAATTCAGATGACGAGAACGTTATTCGCAGTAGTAGGTCTATGATGAAATTGAACAGAAATGGAGATAGTGGATATCCTTGATGGACACCACTTGCGGTTGCAAAATCAGATGACAGTTCACCATAAGCTCTGACTCGACTAGTAGTGTTCCAGTAAAGAGCCTTCACAAGGTTTATGTACTTCTCAGGTACACCTTTCAATGACAGACACTGCCACAGAACCTCTCGGTCAACAGAGTCAAATGCTGCTTTTGAGTCAAGAGAAACTATCATATTCGGACGCTTATAAGCATGCCTGTGTTCTAAGATCTGATGAATGGTGAATATGTGGTCGACTCAGCCACGAACGGGTATGAAACCAACCTGATTTTCTCGTGTTTGCAGTTCAAAAGTCCTTGTTAGGTGTCCGATAATTATTGGGGCTAGTATTTTAGATGCTATATTAATTAAACTAATCCCTCTATGGTTATCACAGGGTGATTTTGATCGTTTCTTATATATTGGGACGACCAGTGATTGCTACCAATTACATGGGATTACAATATTTATAACCTACTACTGAAAAATTTGAGTTCATAAAGAGAAATATCATAAGAAAACTAGATAATAAACTGACCCAATTTATCCAGCCAGTACAATAAGTATACGCTAGTCAAACCATAATAACCAGGATAGGTCTCAGAGAAATTAAATGATATATTCCAATTGCCCTCAGAACCATTCGGCTTCCAACACAAGTTTAAGAGGTTGTATTCTCTGCTGGTGGAATTCATGCATTCGCCGCTGGAATTGATGCTTTTAGCATTTGTTGAATTGATGTATGTTGTAAACACCGATTCTGATTGTTTAACAGGGTCCTAAAACAGTATTACATGAGCAAACAATTAGACACTTAAAATACTTGATATAGAACATGCATAGAGACGACATGGAGTTAAAATAATTGACGGAAATGCAGCCTGAGTCTAAATGTATACTAAAAGAAATGACAAATAAAAGAAACTACTGAATAATATTGCACACTGAAAACTACATTCAAATGTAGAAAACTGCACTTATTCAACAACCTCAGCGGACATTGCGTTAAGAAACAACGTGGATTCGGACAACAGTTAGTCCACTGTAAAATATGCGCCTCCTCACTACTTTGGTTAGTCGCAAACATTAATTATTTCCTTGCAGATGATTTTAGTTGTGCCTTAGACTTGATCAACTCATTCACCAAATTAGTTGTATGTTGTCACTCACAGAATGAGAACACCGCACCGATGCACACAGAAAAGTCCAGACGGTAAACCAGTTATTGCTTCTAATCTTCTACAGAGAAGTAATTAAACGCCAATCAGATGACTTGTATGACTCTGTGGACTTGGATGTCGCAGAAATGCAAGCTGGGTACAGTCAGATGGAGTATCCTAAGTGTAGGTTGTTCGAAACATCAACTTCTCCAATTGTCAAGTACGTCTGTTATCTCCATAACTGTATATGAATTAGTTAAACTGAAGTAAAGCAGTTGCCGTCAGCCAGTATCTCAACACCCAATAACATTGCAATCTATGATGAGTAAGTTTTGTTTGAAACTTTCTGAAGTCTTGTAGATTATCAAAGACAAATGCGAAAATGGAAAAACTGCCAGCTGATGTTGTGAGTGGTCTGGAAATATGAGTCAAATGATGCTACTGTTGCAAACACCAACAACAGACCATCAGTAAAAACAATTTAGCGGGGGACTAGTCAGCTTACAGTCTTCTTTGTTAACTGATACAAATTGCAAACTTTAGATATGTTTATTTAGCAGGAAGCAACAAAGCATAAATTTGTAACTAAACCGACTTAGTTAACAACTTATTTACTATTTAGATGGCAATGATCACTACGCTGATGGATCACGATCCGAAAACGTCCCTCAGGTCTATATTATCATACCTGATCAAGTCGGAATCGGTAATGAACTTTACGTTGATGGGTACTGCTACAGAACGAAGCACTACGAAGTACAGGGTTCTATAACGATATACGAAATAAGACTACATCCCAGTTTACTTTATTTAAAAGGTGCACTAACATCATAATTCCTATCGTCTTTCAGCGAGAAAGATTTCGCGAAAGTGAACGATGTGGCTAGTCAAAGGTCCTTTCACGATATGAGAGATAAAGTGAACAAGTGTTATTATCAAAGGAAAGATGATGTAAGTGCGATTTAGGCCGTGAGCATGCTCTTTTCATTTTTAGGTGCCGTCATCTGCTGTTCGCAATATCACTGTAAGTTTCAGCATGTTGGGTAACGAATTTTTAATAAATGTTCTACAAAAATACCCATAATTGTCAATTGCTGTTCTGTTTTAGGATTCAAGTAATGAAAACGCTGCTTATCACCGAAAACACTATTATTGTGCAAGTTACACTTAGTGTAAATATTTTTTGCTAAATAATATTCATTAAACCTAAATTAAACTTCTCACTTGGATCAAGTACGTCGAAACTAGGCAGATGTAGTAGGTAGACGTTGGTGTGCATGAGTATTCCGCCTGAACTGAGCTTTCTTCACACATGAACCTCTCATTAATGTTTTTCAGATTACGGTTGAAGACAACTTTTTCTGTCATTTTGGTGTGGGCGTTTCACTATTCCCTCTATGTAAATGTTATTGACAACTATATGTATGAAAATTGTTAATAAATTATCCCCCATTAAACCTACTATGTTGATTACTGTCGAGCGCGCATATAGGGAAATAAAGGTGAACTTTCGAAGTATATAGTATACTAGTACGTTCAGTTTTGCTAAAAATTACCTATTTCACTTGTTTATACTGTGAAAAATCGGACAATTCGGCGTTAATTTTAGGGAAAAAATAGATGTTTAGGGGACGGTAAGTGTTAATTTAGAGACGTTTCCCCTCAATAGGAAATCACACTATTAACGCTGGGCTAGGCCAAAAGGTGACATGGTGATAGATTTTCGCCTGTATTTACACTGACTCCTGTTAGGGATTCTATCCAAAATTCGCCTTTATTTCCCTTTTTGTCTGCTTGGATCAGCACAGCATATGTGGAACCCAACAGAAACCCATAATGAATAAAGAAACGCACATAACAACACGAAAGTTTGAAAACGAGGAGTCCCGCATATTACCATCTTAACGGACTGGGTTTAATAATCTTCCCCAAAAGAACTAAACAGCTTCAGGTCACAGTAAAATCGCCGGCATTGAATAGAGGATTAGTACAATTTCCTTCATCATTAACGCTACAATAAGTCCACACTATGTATCGATTCATACGGACTTTGTGAATCATAAACGATGAAAACAAAACAAGAAAGGGGAACTCACTGATTTTGATATGTGAATCTTCATGATAGCTGATAATAACAAGCAACCATCTACATTAAAAGTACTAGGTTTAGCTGTGGCAAGTTCATTGATTTCTTTTCTAGCAAGCACGACAGAACTAGATATACATAAAATGAAACATAACAGTGTAGAACGCATATCGAGCAAAAGCATAACGGTACGCTTAGGAATCGTAGATATCCGTAACCAGCGCGGGTTGTGTGCAAATATCTCAACTACTATTGGTTGACTCAAATGGTTCAAATGATTTTGGTCTAAATAGAAGCTTTCGCTTAACGGGCTTCCGTATCTAATAGCAGTAGATCACCGATACCTCCAGGACGGAACCTAGGTATATTATCAATAAAAGAGGAAAAAGAAAAAAGTTGGTAAATCGTAGTGAGATACTGTTCTTAGTCCTTAATAATCTGTTGAGTTTTCTCTTGAAGGACTCCTGAGAAGTCTCTTGAACTAGCTCCAGCAGCAAATTCCAGCATTTGACTAATCTTAAGGAGTAGAAGGTGTGTCCCCAGTTTCCTGGTGTTGTGGCTGTAAATAATTCCCCAAAATCAATAGTTCATTAAGTGTTCGACATTGGATGCTGACCACATTGTTTTAAGTGGACTTGTTTAACTGAAGGCTTTCGGTCATGCATCCGTACCAGATCACATTACGACCCAGCGTGGGACACAGCTCCTACATTCACTAGCCAGATTAGAGAAAACGCTTCTCGATATATTGATATCGCATCAAATATATCTTCCCAATCTCTTCACATCTGACTTCTGATTTTAACCGACTGGATGAAGATTCGAATATAGGAGGTGTTACTGGTTGCTAGTTGTCAAACTACAATACCGGTCGTATCTTCAGTGGTGAGCTTGATGTGATCTGGTACACCAAGCGCATAAACTGTGAGTCTGTTCCTTTTTGGAACTTCATTATTCATTATTTTTCTTTATCTGATTTTTATACATTGTGATATACCTTTTTTTCCGAGTTTTTAGGATATATTTTAATTATATATTTTTCGTTCTAATAATACTATGACGGAACAGACACCCAAGGTATTCAAGTTAAAAACTATTCCCCCCCCCTCGATTCAGTTAACCCCCTTTTAGCCTGACAATATCGAATCCTGGTTCTGCTACGCAGAAGCTGACTTTTGCGGGCACGGAATCACGAACTCGCGCACGCAATTCCTCGCGGTAGTTAAGGCGTTACCGCGCGAATTTAATAGGTACGTAACACCTAGTATGTTTACTAGTGATGTTCCGGAACCTTACGAAACACTCAAACGGTCTATCCTAAAACGCGGAGATCTAACCGATCAACAACGGTTGGATCAACTACTTAATAATATCGACCTGCAACATAGTTCCGCGACGGATATGTTGTTAAGGATGAGAGAATTAATAGGTCAAATAACTTTCGACAATGGCCTATTTGAACAACTCTTCTTGTCTAAACTCCCGAAACAGGTGCAAGCAGTGCTCGTCTCGTTCCAAAATAACGCCGTAGACGAACTCGTTGCATCTGCTGACCGCATTTTAGAGATCACGAAATCCACTGGCGCCGAGGTTTTTTCCGTCAAAGAAAAACCTCAATCGACCCCGACTGACATAGCCGAATTATGTCATACACTAACACGATATCTGAATTCCGTAATGACCGTAGTCGGTCAACAACCCCGCGTAGAAGCGTTTCACTTAGACGATCTGTCTCTCAACCACGAGAGAGTAAACCCACGTTAGGATACACACAGAGCCTGCAAGTTGAAAACTGGTTCGTTCAGTGGGTTGTTAGAATTTGTTGGTAGAACGCAAACTTCTTCGCCAGTATCGACGAGGTGGCGGCTCTTTGTAATCATATCAGTGTTGTATAACGGACGTCTAGGTTTGCCGGCTATGGTTACCGTTAACGCGTCCAGAGAGAGGTCTCCGGAGCGTTTTTCGTGTTGGACGGTTTTTAGATTGCGAAACTACAGAGTTTTCGGCAATTTCGAGAAGATTTACTACACTTATTAGGATGCCAGCACCAATAAGAGTTATCTATCTCTGCGATCTGTAGAATTATGGTCTAGTTCGTTACTAGTACTACTTTAACAATAGACTTAATCCTAAAATCATCAATTTGTCATGGCGTTACTACCTAATCTACAAAATCTTACGTAAAAGTCACATCATTGTCTACACTGACCCATCGTATCGCAACAAATAACAATATGATACTTAGTACTTCTGAAGAATACATTTAGGCTGAATATATGAAATATTTAATTTGAAAAAAGACAAGTTATACAATATGAACAAGTCTGCGAAGCTGAACCATGACATCTGATTGAATGCGTGAATATTCCTGCATCCACCATTGTTGGCCTCCTCTTCGCGTTCATTGTCGAATGTCTATTTTCCCAGTTATCTCATATTCAGCTTTAAGAGTTGTGTGGTTAGGACTAATACCACTAAAAATCTATAGACAGATTGTTTTCATTGGGTTTACCAGTGTCGATCACTAACATGGATGGTCTGTGTCGAATGATTGAGGGCCTACTCAAATTAGACGGGGACGGGGTGACGAACCAGATAACTTCGAAGTCACACTTCGCGATCAAAAATCAACGTGGATTACCTGCCCGTCGTATCCAGGTAATATGGCCGCTTTGAAGACTGTATAACACGAGGGACGTTGTCACGGAAATATATTGGTATGAGTGGGTACAAAGAAGAGATCACGACCACCGTCACATGGACCAGTCCATGGAGTACGATTAACTGATGAGCGTCGATTGTCCTTGAAATTGACGAGGATCGGTGAACTGTTCTACAACCAGTGACCCGACTACTTAGCAACATTTCACTGGCCCTACAGACTGATTGTTTGGATATATTTTTATTTGGCCAGTCCTAGTTATTTAGAAGCAAATAAGGCTAACAATTTATACTCATCTCATCAGATGCTTTACTCCGATGGAAATTACGACCAACTGATAGAGTCTCTCATTGCATTTTTGGCTAGCCTATAGCGAAAAATGCCTTGGAATCCCGGTATGCCCGAGACAAAAGTAACGAATCCTAGCATAAAGTCTGAATCTAATACCGAGGAGAAAGACTGGCGCTATGGAACAAAAACTATGTGAAATGATATCGGTACTAAATGATGAACAGTCAACCGAACTACAAATCCAATCACCTCAAAAATATAGCCCAGGCGAATCGCCTTCTTTATGAGAACTAAAATGACAACAATACTTGGCGAATTTCGCCAGCAACTGGAATACTTGCATGCTAGGTACGCTCCTTCCTAGATCAGCAATAAAAAGGCTAGGGTTATCAGAGAGTGAAATTTTATCGACACAGGACCTTTGAAGCAAAAAGTACAGGAGGACGATGGAGGATGTGAGAACCAGAAGAGGAGCTGATATAGCAACAAATCATCACTCGCTGGTCGCCAAGATGAGATTAAAACTTAAAAAGCACTGGACAACGGCGCGGACAACATCACAAAAGTTTAATACGGCATTTCTTCGGGATATTGAAAAAATCAACTAATTCAAGATAGCCATCAAGAACAAGTTCCAGGTCTTCCATAATCTACTCAATGGAGAGGGAACTACTATGGTGAGCAACTGGAAAGCGATAAAACAGGCAATCACGCCAACATGTTAGGAGGTTCTGGGCCACAAGAAGCACCATCACAAGGAATGGATCACTGTTGATGCACTAGATAAGATTGGAGAAAGGAGGAACAAGAAGGCAGCAATCAATATCAGCCGAACAAGAGCAGAAAAAGCCAGGGCACAAGCCGAATACACAGAAGCAAACAAGCAAGTGAAGAGGAGTATCAGAACCGACAAACGTAAATATGTGGAAGATTTGGCAATGACAGCGGAAAAGGCTGCAAGAGAAGGAAACATGAGACAATTGTATGGTACAACAAAGAAACTCGCTGGAAATTACCGTGAACCAGAAAGACCAGTGAAAAGCAAGGTAGGCAAAGTAATCACCAACATTGAAGAACAACGGAACAGGTGGGTAGAACACTTCAAAGAACTCTTGAATCGACCAGCACCACTGAACCCACCCAACATCGAAGCAGCACCCACAGACCTCACAATCGATATTCGCCCACCAACAATTGAAGAGATCAGCATGGCCATTAGACAAGTAAAGAGCGGCAAAGCAGTGGGACCAGACAACATCCCGGCAGAGGCACTGAAAGCAGATGTAGGGGCAACTGCAAAGATATTCCACATTCTCAAGTAAGATTCGGGATAAAGAACAAGTACCAGAAGACTGGAAAGAAGGACTTCTGATCAAGATACCAAAGAAAGGGGATCTCAGCAAGTGTGATAACTACAGGGGCATCACTCTTCTCTCAATACCAGAAAAAGTCTTCAACTGGGTACTGTTAAACAGGGTGAAGGATTACGTAGACGTCCAACTTCGAGACCAACAGGCTAGATTTCGTAAGGATCTATCGTATACAGGCCGAATCGCAACTCTACGTATCATTGTGGAACAATCAATTGAATGGAATCCATCACTCTACATCAACTTCATTGACTAGGAGAAAGCATTCGATAATGTGGACCGGACAACACTATGGAGGCTTCTTCGACACTACGTTGTGTTTGTAAAGACAGTCAATATCATACAGAATTCTTATGATGGATTAAACTGCACTATCGTCCATGGAGGACAACTCACCGACTCGTTCGAATTAAAGACCAGTTTCAGGCAAGGTTGCTTACTCTCACACTTTCTCTTTCTCCTGGTGATCGACTGGATCATGAAGACGTCAACACCTGGAGTGAAGCATGGGATACAGCGAACAGCTACGATGCAGCTGGACGATTTAGACTTCGCAGATGATCTGGCTCTTCTATCACACACAGACAACAAATGCAGGAGAAGACGATCAGTGTAGCAGCAGCCTCAGCAACAGTGGGTCTCAATATACATAAAGGGAAAAGCAAGATTCTCCGATACAATGCAGCATTCACCAGTCGAATTACACTTGAGGTAGAAGCTCTTGAGGATGTGAAAACCTTTGCACATCTGGGCAGCATCATTGATGAACACAGTGAATCTGATGCAGATGTGAAGATGTGGATCAGCAAAGCGGGAGCAGCATATTTACAAGTGAAGAACATCTGGAACTCGAAACAACTGTCTGTCAACCAACACCAAGATCAGAATTTTCAATACAAATGTCAAGACAGTTCTACTGTATGGGGAGGAAACTTGGAGAACTTTGAAGGCAATCATCCATAAGATACAGATGTTTCTTAACATTTGTCTACGAACAATACTTCGGATGCGTTGACCAGACACTATCAGCAACAGCCTATTGTGGGAGAGAAAAAACTAGATTCCAGTGGATGAAGAAATCAGGAAGAAGCGATGGAAGTGGATTGGGCACACTTTGAGGAAATCACCCAATTGTGTCACAAGACAAGTCCTCACATGGAATCCTGAAGGTCAAAGGAGAAGAGGAAGACAAAAGAACACATTACGCTGAGAAACGGATACAGACATGAGAAGAATGAACGAAAATTGGATAGAACTAGAAAGGAAGGCCCAGGATAGAGTGGGTTGGAGAATGCTGGTCGGCGGCCTATGCTCCATTGGGAGCAACAGACGTAAGTAAGTAAGGACCTTCGAAGGACCCTCGGACCCTCAAAGTGTCTTGTTCTGTCAAGAAAATGGTTTTGTCATGCTAAGTGAAATAATGGTGAGAAGCCAGTTGCCATTGTTAGGCGTCTTCAAAGACTGACAACATAGGGATTTCCAAATTATTCGAGAAAGGATCTCGAGGGAAATGTTCTTAATCGGTTTATTGAGAGTTTCGTGTTGTGGTTACAAACCCTTTGCCTCAACATTATGTAGAGAGTTATTTGATCATCTAGTTGCTGTTTTGATGGATTCGGATGTATCATGTTCTCTAATTAACAGTCCTCTTATTTCTAGTGGTGTGTGCCTGTATCATACTTGCAATGTACGTCTGAATTCAGTCGATGGCACTGTGGTTGTTAAGGGTAAAACAACACTGCGATGAACCCTAGACCAGTCGATTTTCGTTCATGGTACATTTGTCGTTCAGAATATATCTTGAGATGGGATTGTAGGTACAGACTTGTCAACGAAGTGTGAAGGGTTTTTGAGATAGCTTTCAAAACTAGACTTAGCATCTGGCTATTGACAAGTCGAAGTGCGTCCAGATGATTAACATAAGACGACTTTTACCAAACCATCAGGTCTATATGAGTTTGAAACAATCTCGTTTGGGCTAACTAATGCGCCTCCTACTTTTCAACGGTCAATTCACACAACACTGGGTTGGTGCTATATGCTCGTTAGGTGTACCTGCACGATGTCATAGTACATGGAGAAGCATTGAGAAACATTTAGAAGATCTGCAAATAGTTTTAGGAAGCCTTCGGAAAGTTGTTTTAAAAGTACGACCATCAAATGTTGTCCGCTAAGGAGGCAAGTTAAATTCCTGAATCATGTCGTTGATGATCACGTTGTAGGGCTGGCACTATGTCAAACCCGCATGGGCTATTCTTACCTCTGTAAAGACCGATCTGTTCATTCGCTTCAAGCTACATTTTAACTTTGTCACTTATTCGCTTATTAGCCCTGACTGTTTTTACATGACTGTAAGTGTGTTAATTACTTACCCTACTCATAGTGTGTCTCAAAATTGTCTTTATTTGACTACGAATATCGAGTCACGCTAAGTTAAATTGAGTTGGCTCACATGCCTTCTCCGATCCGTTTCGCTTCTCTCTTTCCTCTTCGTTTCGTTTTTCTGATCGTCTGTCTGGATCGACGACTGAATGGAGTATACATGTTCAAAATCCATTCTCGTATATGACTTATTTAATTCCGTTATTCACTAATGCGATTAAAGTCGTTAATTATATACGACGATTGACGGCATGTATGTTTTGCCAGCAACCACTCATATATTTTAAATGAACCCAGATTTAGAGCCATTATAACGTAATACACCCTAATAGAAAAAGTATCAATTAATTTCGGAACTGGGGTGCTCGACGAAATGCTAATGAACTCTGAAGCCTCCTAGGTTTGCTAACTTATAATGGAAGGTTTATCTAAGAATTTTCGGAACTTGCAGCTCTCCTTCATACTTTATTAGGAAAGTATGTCACCTTTGGATGGACTGAAAAGTGCCAATAATCTTTCGACCAGTTAAAAGAGTTGTTGTATTCAAGGCTAATTTTAGCATGTCCCGACTATTATCCCAATGCTGATTATTTCATCTGAGATACCGATTGAAGTGACCTGGTTATTGATGCTTTTTCATCACAAGTTTCTTCGGAGAGAAAGCAAAGATTTATAAAGCAAAGGGCTATTCGAGCCAACCAATCGGACTCTCAACCCTCCACTGAAATCATTTGCTAGAGGGGAGGAAGCTGGATTGTAGGACTTAGCTACCGATAGATGTTTGCTGGCATATCGCGGTAGAGTAAATATGTCTGCTGGGTGTACATCCCGCTTGTTTTGAACAGGGAGAAATATGAGGCTTCCAGTTGAGTTTTTGACATTAACACTGCATCAAGGACCTCTGTTGGTAGCAGTCACGGTCATGAATAATAATAATAATATATTTCTGCAATAGCAGGTACACGCCATTTTTACAGGCATGATCTACAATTTACAACATATACTGGTTCACAGTATGCATCCCAAGCAAGGTTGTTTAGTAATTATAATCTACAAAAGTTTCGATAAGATTCACTGAGGGATCATAATATAGCCTGAGTACATCTGGGTGTGGCGCCTAAACAGAAGACTCACCTGCAGGGACAATCAATAAACTACAGAGATAATGGAAAGGTCCTTATGAAATAACCACAGTCTTAACATAATCTACGTGTAAAATAAAACACGACAGAGACGACTTCCAGTTCTTTGTGATCGTTCATTATAATTGCCTAAAACCGGCACATGTCTGTATGTGATGTATAGTTCACCAAATTTTACACCGTTACTATCTTGAAAAATGATTCACGATTATGTTCTGTTTTAATTTGTTACAGATCACAAGGTTGGAGTGGAGAATCAGTCTTTATCTTGTAATTTCGTGTTACACTTTGTGTCCCGATACGGTTGTTCATTTCTGCTTTCCTGTCAAACTACCACTTCAGTGTTTCTGTTGAAATATTACGATACCCCTTTGGGAATGTAGTTGCGAAAAGGAACTAATTTTTTCTGCGAGAATTACTGAAAGGGGTTGAAGACAACGCTTAAATGAGGGGAGCAGTGTAACATTAGCAAAACGTCAAGATAGAAACGACTTTGGTTCGAAATTACGGATTAACTGATCGGTTGGATGTATTTTTATCTGTCCAGTTTTAGTTATTTGAAGGCAAATTAAACCAAGAATTCATAGGCATCTCATCAGGGGATTTACTTCAATGGCGATCACAACCAACTGACCGAGTTGCTTACGACAATATTAAAAGTGTTGCAACATTTTTGGGCCATCCTACACTACGTGGATCTCTCGACCATCAGTGTCAACCGTGCAAAACATTTACTAGCTGGATGAACACTAGTTGTGGTGGCAGTCTGAGAATAAGCTTCCAATTAACATACACTGCATAAAAATTGTTATCATCTAGTTTATTATACGGGGTTGTTTTGAGTGCTATTTCTTTACCGTTTCCTCAGTCACGTATCGCCGTATTCGTTCAGGGTATTAATATTAGTAAGTTATGATAAGATACTGCTCTCAGCCCTTAAGGATATATAAAGTTGCTTCTTAAAGGACTCCTACGAGTCCATTGGACCACCCCAGTCGTCGGCGAATCTCAGAATTTCACTGCTCGCAAAGAGTTAAAGGTGTGCCTATATCTGGTTCTTCTATACTGTGTCTCCAGGTTGTGGGTCCTGCCCCTGAGATTTATGTTAGGAATGAGCCTAAGTCGATATTTAAGAGGATGACTGGGAGCACATACGATGCCAAATGTCGTCGTGAGGTCACCTTCGAGATTCTTACACTCTAATGGATAAAGATCGGGAGATTTGAAGCGTTCTACATAAAGCTCAAATTCGAGTTCCTGAACTAATTTCGTGACTCATCTGTGAATACGTTCCAATGTATCCTCATACTTTGGGAGTGAGTGGGGAAACACCATATTTCCACACTGTTGAAGATTAAGTGGAAAATCCTACCGTCAAACTGACCCCAAATTCACCCCGACTTTACCAGTTCAAGGTTTGTTGAAAAGACACTTTTGTCGTAGTTAGTATAAAACTTCAGATCATAGGGTACAACACTCTCAGGTCCTGTGCAACTTGAGATACTTCTATGGGGTAGCTATCTGAGTTGTATGCGTAGTTTACTACATGTCTCATATGGACTACATTACACTTTGAAGTGCCAATTGTAAGTCAGTTGTTATCTGCATAACTTTGAAGTCGAGTCAGATCCTCCTTAAGTGCCAGCTATTCATCTTCGCTACAAACGTCTCTCCAAAGTTTCACCTCATCAGCGAGAAGTAACAAATCAGACGATACTTGGTAAGGCAGGTCGTCTATATAAATTAAGTCAGCAAGTTATGCACATCCGTATCACAAGCGACAGAAGGGGGATCCTCCAAAAAAATAAGGTTCACCGTTTCACTTTAGACTTATGGGTAATGAAGGTGATTGTTCTAGGTGTTATTATCTCGGCAAATTCTAATACTAACTAAATTATCACGTTTTTCATTTTCTAGAAAAATGTTGCTAAAATCTGGCCTCTCTGTAGTCTAAAGCTCACTCCAACTACGTAGAACTAGGACTCAAGAAATGAATAAGTCACTGGTTTTGATGACCAAAGTTGAAATTGAACTTAACAAAACTTCCCAAAGACTGACCTATGTAAGGCGGGCTTGTGGAATTTTAGCTTCATCATGAGTTCTCTTGTTGTTGATAGGAGGTCTGGTGGTTTCTCGTTCGAAAATTGTTACAGGTTTGTGGACTGTAAACTTATATTCAAATTTAAATAAGGAATAAACTCATCGAACAAAAAGGCTTCGAATTGCCCAAAGCCGTAAAGACTGGAACAACAATATGTGGTGTCGTTTTCAAGGTAATTATCAATAAATCTGACGAACGTTCCCTTAGAATGGAGTAGTTCTAGGTGCAGATACACGGGCAACAGAAGGTACTGTAGTTGCTGAGAAGAACTGCTCAAAAATTCATCGCATTTCCGAAAATATATAGTATGTAGTTCTTCTACAAATAACAATTTAGTTGCTGTGGTGCTGGGACTGCAGCCGACACCCAAATGGTTACACTGATGATTTCTTCACAAGTCGAACTCCACAGTTTGAATACGGGCAGGACTCCTCGTGTTATCGCTCCACTTCGTCTCCTTAAACGCTATCTCTATCAGTACCAGGTAATCCAATTCTCTGTATTATTTTGAATCTATAGGGTTATGTTGGTGCTGCACTCGTATTAGGTGGTGTGGACTCAACAGGCCCTCATTTGTATAGTATTGCGCCTCATGGGTCAACGGATAAATTACCGTATATCACTATGGGTAGCGGGAGTCTTGCGTGTATGTCTGTACTTGAATCAAGATTTAAATTTGATATGGAAGTAAGTTCCTTTGTCTGTGTTTGCGATTTGAATGTGTCCCAGTTTGAATACCTCTTTCTAATCCTACTTCTGTCATGAGAGAGCGTTACCACAGATGTTAGTTGTCTGAAACAAACCTCACTATTGCGAATGGTCCGCAACTGAACAACAGACCTTGTCAAGGTAATAGCTACGGTTGAGAATATGTGACCTAGTTGAAAGCCAAGTATTTTAGTCATTAAAGGACTCATCCGTGGATGGATTCTTACGTACCTGTCAATGGAATTACAGGACGTTCAAACTTTTATGCATGAATAATCGAGTTTTTCCTAATCTTACTAACATACTATAACTCAAGGCTCTTAAAAAATGATCATCAAGTCTAATTTGAGGATTTAGTGGTTATGCGTATGTTAACTGTTATTATCCTCATAAGTAACAAGTTCTTAAATTTCAATGAAATCATGAACCAATCAATGTTAGACCACTGAAAACCTGGAAGCACTGGACGGCCATTCTATTCTAGTATGGGACTTAGCAGCACGCATCCACGATCCCTTATGCAGGATTCGAGCCCGACACCGGTCTCGTGCAGACGCTTAATCTTTAGGTGATTTGATTCACATCCAACCGTGTTAATGGCTTAGTGGACTGAATATTAAGTGTCTGTGCGTAACCAGTCTCGGGTTCAAACGCCGCTCAAGGGGTCGTGGATGCGCGCTGCGAATGTCCGGCGCTCTAACCCCTATTGGTTCTTAGTCTACTTCCGATCCAGTATGCCCATACAAAAGACTTAGTAAGCAAACATCTTTTTTATTGTATAGCAGTTCATCCCAATCCAAACACCAGCTTATGTACATAAATTTATGGCTTGGACACAAGCCATAAGCGCCAAAAAACGGAACAAAAGGTAAATAATAGCAATGGGTAAAGAACAATAGAGCCTATAATATAGGAAATGTAAAAATATGATCTAATTGTCTAACAATTAGACAACGAAAATATAAACAATAATAGTATGTAAAGTAATCTTAACTTCCTCAATACTCTTCGCTACTATCCTTCCATACACGCCTTCCTTGAGATTCATTGGCAATCGGCTTTATTTTTCAACACATCAAGAGCCTAGCTTGAGTTCCTAATGACTACCTGTAATAATCACGTTTAAATGCAAGTGTAACCACTGGTTTATTTTGAAATGATCTATATGATTATTGTGTGTAGAATTGCCATGGGAGTAAGTTAGTTGAGCACATTAGCTACTTTACTCATCTTGGAAGTCATATCAACCCTTGTGGGATAGCGATTGACCAGATTTCGACAAATCCGGAGAGCTCTCTTGCTTTTTATCTACTCTCATCATACATGATGCTAGCATGATTTCTGTCTGCCAACAAGCGGGCGTGTATACTGCCCAGCAGCTCGCTTGGTATTACTGTGAAACATGGTCTGTGAAAGCAAAAGATATGGGTAGACTGTAGGTTTTTCACCAAAAATATTTTCAAGGCAATGCTAAAGTTAGACATAAAGTACGAAGCAAAGATAGCAAATCTTATGAGGTCATGAGTCTTCATCAACTAAAGTTGTTGAAACATGTATTATCTATCCCCAACTACCATCCACCTCACACAGTGTTAGCTGGCATAGCACTAATTTGGAAAAAGCCCATAAAGTCACCGACTATTGGACTGAGTCATTTTGGTAGGTGAAGACTATCTGATTGGGATCTGGGAGATTATCTCAAACGATAGTTAGAAACGTGAGGTCACACTTTTTATTCCTCAACTTCATTCTTCCTCGAATCATATAATCTCTGGCTAATGTTTCGTACTACCATTGATACTATCCCTACTATGGAATTTGTCTTGATTATCTCATCTCCGTGCCTATATGGTGTGGAAATTAAAGCCATTCCACATATTTCCCAGGTTCTATGTTGCTTATGGTTATTTGACTAATTAGTTCACTGATTACTAAACTAAGCACATTAACTTTATAAATAATAACTCTTCTTTACAATATTTTATCATTGTCAAATATTTATCATCTATCCAGCAATTGTCAGTGTTTTCGTTATTTTATATCTCAAGAATAATTCAAATAATTAAGTGTAATACGACTGCACATATTTCCGACTTTCAGCAAGATGAAGCCGTAAAATTAGTACGTGATGGAATAGCAGCTGGAATATTCAATGATATGGGGTCTGGCAGTAATGTCGATATATGTATTATTACTAAAGATGGAACAACTTATATACGATCATATGATGAAGCTAATGTCAAAGGCAAGAGGTGTGTATAATTTTCGTCTTCATTTGCTGTCATTTCAAAAAAAGTTTCACTGTTTAAAAGTGTTTTCATTTCATAGAGCTTTTTGAATGAATTCTCTCCACTTCACTCAAATTGTTGTTAATGATTAAGCATCTGAACACCAACTGTAGATGGGAATATATCACATATGTACGGCGATTGTCTATGTTTGTATGGTGAAACTTTATCAGATCATTTTTGTCTAAATATATGACTCAGTATTATAAGTGTGGTCGATTATCATTTATTATTTATTCGAACACATAAACATTGTTAAAAAGGGGCACTAAAATATTTATGCACCACACAACATTTATATGAGGGTTGGGATACTGCCCGGTCGCCCAAACCAAAACAGGTGATTTTCTTAGGGGGCTGTTCCCCTAGCCTTTAACCTAAAGATCTAATCCACAAGTCAGTGGGTCAAGGTTAAGATATGCAGTCACATGGTAGCCGGTGACCAACAATAGGTTCATACTCCATTTGTTTCCTCAGGATCCTGAAACCTATATGCACCACTGGTTTGTAATTAAGGTTTTCCAACTCCCCTATGTGGATCTTTCGTACCAACCGACTCGGTTTAAGCGCCGAGTATTCACTTTGTGTCCTATTAATTCCGTAAACAACATCCCTTCCTTGATGAGGCAATGAGCAAGACTTCCTTGGCAGTGGCTGTATATATGTGGTTATATGAGAGCATTTCGAGAGAGTGAGTGGACTCTTCCCACCCTTGGCCGCATCAGAGCATTCGGAAGCATTGGACTTCTCATATTCATCTGGTTAAGTGCAAGGGTTACAAAGTCACATTTTTTTATCCATTACAAATTAAGTAATAACTCCAAGCTTATGGCATACAAACTCCTGTACGTGGTAGTTTGTCATATTTTTCAAAAACCATCTAACGACTATCTTTAGTTTTCCGAACATAAACTTTATTCGAACATAAACGAATTGTGTATTTTCATATTTCTTGTTAGAATAATCCAGTCAACAAATGTATTGGACTTTGATGTTTGGTTTTTATTACTTATGTGTAATTTTCCCTCTCTGTTTATACGTTTTACTTTTATTTCCTGTCAAAATATGAAACTAATTTCATTGTCAGCTAAAGTCCTCAACTAACTATCCAAAACATAATGTCCACTTTATGGTCTAAGTAATTAATGTTAACCACTTAAGTGTTTAGATGTTTAGTCCATTAGATCTTTTCATCTGTAACCAGTGTTTTGGTACCTGAAAAAAATAGAAATCCTTATTACTTACAGCTCTATTAATTATCTCTTGGTGCAAATAGCATCATCTTTCTATAGATAACAAGCAGTGAGCGCAGCTCAATCTTGCGAACTCGATGTTCTAATCTAAGTGGATAATCACCACTAGTCCTAGTGTTCTGCGTAATCCATTTAATCAGAAATCAAGCGGAGCACTAGAAAAATTAACAATCTTTCTAAACCATCAAACAATTTTGGCATTTGACAATTCAAATTTATATAACAGGTTGATAACTGTTTTGTGAAGACTAATGAAAATGGTAAATGAAACGAAATTCAAATCTAACGAAGTAACACCCGAGTTTTCTAAACTATACTACTTACGTTGCTTAGTTTTTACTACTACATATACTGATGTTTTGCCACAAAATAAAGTAGACTTGTCAGCTTTTACATTATAAAAGTTTGCATAAAATGATGTGACCACATAATAGTTTTACATTACGGTGTCAACGAATTGTCATTTCTACATTATATCCATCTTTATATCTTGTTATACTCAAAACTTGTTTCTCTACTTATTGATTTTTCAGAGCAGAAAAGTATAATCCTCCAGAAGGTACTACTTCTGTTCTCCACAAAAGTGTTCATCATGTTGAGTTCGATGTGGTCACAACACGTGTTGTTCGAGATATACCTGCTCATAGTGTTGAGACAATGGATCTTTCTTAAGTGTATTTTAAATTTTCTCAAATGAATTGTGATTCCTATGTTGTTTGCTTTATCGGTTTTTCAAATAAATTCACCGTAAAGACTTTCCTTTTTGTTATCGAAATGTTTTAACACAGTACAATATCCCTATTCTGTTTATTTTGAATTACTAATATATAATCAACACCATTCAAATTCATTCTATAGTAAAGTCATTGAATAAAAATACAAATATATAACAATGATTTAGTATTTATTAAGTAAACGTCAATAATTCCACTAGTTCTAGTACTCCATGTAGATTAGTTATCATTAATTTTGCAGCTGATAGCGATTCGGTTAGCTGGCCAGTTTACTGACTCGCCTTTAATTGATTCAGAAGATCGATAATTCAGGACGTAGTAACTGTTTTATTATTATTGACTAGTTTTGATACGTTATCATTCGTCTTCCACCACCAGGTACTCATTAACATGGAACTCGACACCCATTAGGTTATATAAGCCATGAAGTGTTGATTTCTCCAACTTCAAGCATCTTGACTTAAAGTTCATCGGGTCTGTATATCGAGGTTAATTATTTGGTTACACGCACTCGGTTTATATATATATATATTCTAACTTGTCTCACCACTTTTATCTGAGGTTACTGTTGTTGCTGACCTTATGCACTTGTACATCAGTGTAAGAAAACCTGAAATTAATATACCACTGCTCCAAGGAGTCAGAACAATCCAAACATTATTTGGAAGAATACATTTAATCAAAAAGAATATAGGTTATCCCTTATACACATATCGGCTCAAGTTACTCGCTTGACATTTATTTCCACAAACCGAGAATTAGTTAAGGAAATAAAGATAAGCTTAACAATGTTATTTAAAACTAGTATAATGACGTGTTGCATCTCCTCACGATGCTCCACTGCCTTGTGGATCAGACCTTTAGGTCAAAGGCTCCGGGTGTGGCCCCCTAAGAAAACCACCTGCTTCAGTTTGGGCATCTGGGCAGTATCACAGCCCTCACACAAATCAAATGAGATTTGTGCGGCGCATATGTATTTGGTGCCCATTTGTACCAATATTTATGTGTTCAAATAAATAAATAATAACGTGTAAAATCCTTAAAGTAATAGAAATACTCATGGTTTTAATGTAGACATAACGAGTACATGTGACACCGTGACCGGTTTTAATGTCTGTCAGTTACAGATCACAATTATTACGTAGACAATACATAATAAGTCAAAATCCTCCGACGCAGCTCAGACTAACGGTCATTGACTTCATACATAAATCTAACTTTTCCCAAACATACCTGAGTTGGTCAGCATGTCGCATTACTACCATCAATGGTTAGGCTACAAATAGCAAGTTTCAACCATATAAATTGGTGAAACTCTACAATTCCATTAACCGATTTTTAATGCACGACTAAGCAATTCTACCTAAATTACGTTCAACCAGTTTCAAATAACTAGGAATAATGAAATTAGTCGGTTGTTAAAGTTTGAGAGAAAGTAGACATTTGATTTAATGGTACGTTTTATAAAACAATTAATACTAAGACTAGTAGAACGGGTTGAGAATATAGGTGTTCATATCACTAAAATCTCATCGATAAGCAAGTACTTCTAGCTTTCAACATACTAAAATACAACTTCACCTCGGATGTCAACAGAAAAAACCCTTCATCATCACTTATGAGGGAAATCTCCCTAATCTATGTTACAAATGTGCTAATAATAAGACTGTTCAGGGGTTTATATAATAAAATGTTATGAATTACTGGTTCTAGTCATTCAACTCCAAAACTATGGGTTGCACTACTAAATCTTCATATACTTCTATTGTGGCAGGATAACAGTATTTTAAGCACCCACACAATTTGTATGGTTTGGAGTTCATCGCATATACTGGTGTTTGGCTAGAGTCATATTTGTGGAAGGTACTAGTTAGTAACCGATAGTCGTTTTCCATTATTTCATCTTGTTTAATGAAGGATGCGGATTCGTCTTAATCTATTTGAGTTCATTGCACAAACGGTGATCAATATCTAATTTTTAAGTTTTATCTCTACCAGTATATGAAAGGAAACAGCAGAGGTTATCTACA
The DNA here is from genome assembly GCF_000237925.1 of Schistosoma mansoni. NCBI lineage: Eukaryota > Metazoa > Platyhelminthes > Trematoda > Strigeidida > Schistosomatidae > Schistosoma > Schistosoma mansoni. The sequence goes on from NC_031502.1 coordinate 54,285,220, forward strand.
TGTTTTAACATAAGCATAGATATATGGTGACGTTTAACACTTAGTTGATGTTCATGTTTAGATTTCTGCCAACTCCTGCTAAAAGCTATGCACAGGTGATAAGCAACCACAAGTAAATCTTTCTAATCCTACTCGAACTACGCACTGTTTATGAACTGTTATCACAGCTCTTCATATAAACCTTATTATATCTGATAAAATAAGATATTGATATTTCCATTACTTAAATATTCTAAATACTTTGATCTTTTTATTCTGTGTAAGAAATACATGTTTTTTGGTTCATTAATGTTTTATTACCCTTACGTCCTACGACAGTCTTGAAAATCAAACTAGTGTTGATAGCAATCTTCCGGAAAAATATTTCTAATTAATAACTTATGGAACAAATACATAGCTTTGTTTCTGCATAAACTTTGAAATGAATTAATTAAAGTCATAATTGTTCATTTTATTGTAATAACTATATTTCTATTGACCAGTTCACGTACCATATATTCAATTGTCGCCTAAATTAGTTTATTTAAACAATTGAAAATGTTGCAGTATAAATTACTTTTCAAATATTGGCTGATTAGTTCGACTTTGCTGTTTGATCGATATGAGAATACGTCACAATCCAGCATAGTGTTATTACTCAGTAGTTTAGAAATCCGTTTCGTACTTGAATAGATCATTATATCTTTTATTGCTTTTCAGTGATTTCCCACTTCTTAGTTTTGTTATTGGTATCAATCCCTGTATACTTTTCAACCTAGTAACCTTAGTTTCGAAAACGAATAAATACGGGGGAAATTTTCTTTTTTTTTTCACAATTTAAAGTAGTTGTAGATACAATATCTTGGATTGTGCATCTCACTGATAGTAAGTTCTATTCAACAATTGCTTTTGTCTATCTATCTACATATTTTTTGCTCATTAACAGATAATTGAGTCAATGATTTTAGAGTTAGTACAGATGGTTTTGTGAAGGCTGCTGAATTTTGCAGTTTACATCACGGGCTGACTATATGTAACTAGAAAACCAATGGGAACTAAGAAGTATGAACAGCCTCTTCGTCCCAGTATGAAACTCCTCAACTGTGCTCAGCCACGACGTCACCAGGGGTCGAGATTAGGACTCATGCTCCCTACTGCGAAGCTGTTACCAGTGGATTTCAACCGTGTTGGGAACGACGCAATTACTCACCAATGGTTTTGGATGATAGTCGCCTAATATGGAAAATTGACTGAAGTTCGAAACTGCCTTGATTGGTTTAATAATTTCGTACATGCATATAAATATTACTGTATATTAGAGTAAAGCCTGATGAGGATCTAATCGAAAACAATATTGTTCGTTTATATATGTTGTTCGAAATGAAAACCGTCAAATAGCCACTCAGTGGACCGAAGTTTAGCGCTTACTGTGAGGCTTGAAGCTCTTGAGTTCAACCCCTAATAGGTTAGTAGGTATACATTACTGAGCAGTCCTGTACTTGGACGAAACGGCTGCTCAGTGCTTCCTAGTTTTCTGTGGTTGTCTAACTACAATCAATCCGTGGTACAAACCATGTAATGACTTTATACTCTACGTATGTTTGAAGTACATATCCTAGTACTATATTAATCATTAGGTATGGTCTTTGAATAGCAAAGATTTTAGAAGCAATTTGAATATAATATCTTCCTCGTAGGATGCTGATACGAAATGACTTTAAGGTTAAATGTACACTAAAGACTAATGCAACTTTCTATAAACTGATTATTATTATTATTATTATTATTATTATTATTATTATTAGTAGTAGTAGTAGTAGTAGTAGTAGTATGTCAACTGAAAAAGAATAAAACAGAAATTATTATTTTTATGATTGTTTATATTAAATATTTGGTTAGGTAAGTAATGGTTTCCGTTTTGTTTTGTTGTTTAAAAAGGAAAAAAGCGACGTAAAACAGAAAAAGAGTAAGTTGATGCTTGAAATAATTAGCTACACATACATACGACGTAGAGTGTTGATTAAATAATGCGACGCTTTTAATTTTATTGTTCTTTTGGAAGAGAACCATACTTATACACAGACGGGGGTCAGTTTTTCGAGGTTACAAAACATGCTTCATGTGTATTCGCTTATTTTCAATAATAATAATAATGATCAAACAACAGGTCAAATGTCAACATCAGTTGGAGAGTGTGAATAACTTGTACTTGGAACAATAAATGGTAAACTTTGCTTTGTTATATACGATGATTCTGGTTCTATTAATTCCGCAACTAAAAATCCACGTACAATTGCTTCTCTGACTGACAATCGTTCAGTTTGGTCAGAGCTACTATCACCTTTTTTACTTATCGGTGAATCAGTACTAAATGGTGACTCGTAAACAGAATGTGTAAACAACATTTGACCGGTTTCTTTGTCAATTAGACCAGCTCGTATTGCAGATGCAACGTCCAGATTAATTGGGTTATGCTTGTTTTGACCTGCATCAGGTCTAATTGAATGTACTAGATACCTACTTCGTTGTATCTCTGGTGTCCTCCAAACTATTTTGGCATCCAATGATGGCTGCGTTTCTGTCGATATTCTATCACTAGCTAACCGAACTGCCTTAGAAATCACTGCATCTGCGAGTGGTATGGAAACTGTTGAATCTACTGATGATTGTCTAGGTCCAAGTTTTTCATAATCCCAGTATACTACTCTTAGTAGACCACGGTAAAATGCTTCACTTGCGCTAACGATTTCGCTTGTTCCAGGTACTATTACTCCAGTTATTTTGAGTTCCAGCAATTTCCCAGGACTATCAACCCAAACTTCATCTCGTATCTGGTTACTTGTGTCGCTATCCCTACGGCGTTCTGTATCTCGTATTTCTGCTGGATGCCATGTCACCATCGAAAATTCTCTGTCTTCAATTTTCTGGCTCTGATTTATGCGAATTACTTCTTCATCACTTAGGTAAGTTGGTAGATATGTGCAGTTATTATCAGTTGTCATCTGCCCCATAAACCGAGTTTGTGATTGGGCGTCTTTTAATTGCGTTATTGGTAGTGTTTGAGGTTGTATTTGTGAATGAACGGTCACTGGAATGTTAGCTTGACTCCCACATGTTGGACATGTATAAGTCTGGACTGTATGTTCAATACTGAATGTCGATTGCTCTTGTGTAGTCTCTGTAAATGTGGTAGTGGCCAAATTAAATGGATGGGAAGTACGTGTCTGCATACTTGTTATCCCGTGTTGACGATGATGACTTGTCAGTTCTTCTGTTGTCGGCGACAGTGGACTTACTACCGAGCCACTACGCGTCGGTGGTGGCTGATTTGTTCCTCCAGAAATGAAGCTACGGCCACGTTGTATCCTTTTATTTTTGTGTGGAGGTCGAGTGATAAGGAGAATATCACTAGTCTGTGTTCCTATATTCTCAAGATTTCTGATTTGACTCACTAAGTTACCCGTTGAAGTAAACTGTGTCTTCGCTTCAACCAGCCGTGATTTTTCTGCTGTATGTATACTTCGATCAAGACTAACTGAAAGCTCTGAGTATCTACCGATCGTTCGTAATCTAGAAAGCAAGTATTGCTCTCCCCATACTTTCAGTAAATTCTGCAAACAAATCTCAGCATCAGTATATATGTCTGTCTCATGTTCATGCATTTCATGCAAATCTATATCCTGTGGGTGTGTTTCTCTTGGAAACTGTCCGTGGGCCACACGAGAGTCAAGTGAACTTCCTCTTTCCCTATAGTCCTCTGTAAGTAATTCTTCATGTACTACTCGACGATCTCCACGTTTTTGCATAGTTGTGACCTTCGTTGTTCTTGGTCCAATTGTTGTTTCTTCATCAAACTCTTCATCTAGGTTACTAGGTAAACTTGATGTCAATAGATCGGTGTGTTCGACAATTTTTTTGGCTACTGGACCTCGACGACAATAAGATGACAGACCTTTCCTAGCTATTGTCGTCACAACTCTTTTTATATAATAGTCATCTTCAACTGCATCAGTTTGTACACTTATGTTTACTGATGAATCGATAGCTAACTTATGCTTCGAAGATTCAGTGGTTTGCGTTACTCCAGTAAGTGTTACTGGTGCAAATTGTACTCCCCAACTTACAACATCTGGTTTTAAATATTGATACGGTGTCTTGACCTTTCCATTTCCATTTCTGCTTGTTGATTCTGCATGAGTAAGCATATGAGTAGTTGGTCGTGCACTAACTGAAACTGAATTTTGTTGAGGTGAGTAACTCCCACTTGAATCTATCATTTGAGGATGTCTTATTTCAAACTGAATATCTTGTAGAACATTTGTTGCTTGTGCTTCTGGCCATGGTGTTTCTTTTGGTAACCTTACATTTCTCCTTTCAGATGTCTGGATATCATGATAGGATGTTTGAGATTCTATAAGTCCTTTTTCAAAGGGCATAGTATCTACACACTTATCCGTAGTTAACTTTTCCAATTGAACAATTGTGGTTTTTTTCGAAATTTTTCCCACGCCATCAACTTCCTTACTTTCAGGTAATTGAATACTTCCCAACAAAAACGCATCAGTTTGAACATCCCTTGATTCACCCTTAGCTCTGTAACCGGACTCTCTGTATAGTTTCAGCACATCGGATGTGTCTGGTGCTTTTGGCTTGTCAGGAATAGTTTCCATTTGGAGAATACGTGTAAAGTAGTTTGATTTCACTGTACTGGACGCTGTTTGTTTTGTTCTTATTGATTTTTCTTCCGATTGCACGTCTTTATCAATCGTTTTCTTATCACCTCCCCGTGATATACACTTGAAACATTCAGTATTTTTTAATAAACACTCATCTGTCTGTGTTATCTCAGTTAATGAGGTGGACATTCCTTTGCAGATTGTCTCTTGAGGATGTATAAATTCTTCTTCTACTTGTTCACCAAGTTTAGATGGGTAGACCTGTAGTTTTTTGTTCTTAACTTGTAAAGGTGATGGAGAAGTCTCACTTGGTCTTGTTTCTTGAGTCCCTGTATCTACTGTAACTACTGGTCGTACATTACTCACCTGAACTCCAATACTTGACGACAAAGAAGTTCTCTGATGGTCACGTAGACAACTATCCTGTATAGTTTGAGAAGATGTATTTTTTAATGTAGAAAATGAGGGACCACACTGAAGTTTCTTTTGATATTGTTGAGGAGTTATTTTTACTTGGCACTCTTGATCTATTTTTATTTTTGGTATTGCTTGTGAAGTGCTTGTCACGTTAGACACTGAATCATGAACCATATATGCATCCACTGATGAAACTGTTGTTTTATCAACCTGTTCAATACTTATATCCTGATATCTATAATCTGAGGTTTGTGTTCCTATAGAAGCTACATTTGTTGGAGTCTTCGGTGATGAAGGAGATATTAGATTTACTTGAAATTTCTTGTTTCGTTGATCCACACGTATGTTTGTTGAAAAAGGCACATCTGTTTGAATGCTAACAACTCTGGACGTTACTACATGACTAGTTGATGAAGGCTTCGTGAGTTCAGTATACTGACATGATACATCCGTATAATGAACTAAAGCAGTTTGAGTTAATTTACTGTCCAAGTGAACAGTAGACATAGTGTGATCTGTTTGGACTCCCAAATCAGTGGAATCACAACGAACCTGAAGTTTCTTCCCCTTCAAAATAGTTGGTTCCTTTTCATGTACGACACTCATTTCTTTCATCGCAATAGGTGGAGTTAAATCGACAGTTTGTGTTCCATCTACTGAATGTATTACTCCAGACTGAATTTGGACATCGTATGTGATAGAAGATAACGTTGTTTGACAGAATGTATCAGCCAGTTTAGTGGGAATGGTTTGTGTTGATTGTGATGTATTTGGAAGAGTATGCATTGTCGATGAGATTGTTGGCTGAACAATTGGAGTAATTTGATCTGTTTGGATTCCCAAATCAGTGGAATCACAACGAACCTGAAGTTTCTTCCCCTTCAAAATAGTTGGTTCCTTTTCATGTACGACACTCATTTCTTTCATCGCAATAGGTGGAGTTAAATCGACAGTTTGTGTTCCATCTACTGAATGTATTACTCCAGACTGAATTTGGACATCGTATGTGATAGAAGATAACGTTGTTTGACAGAATGTATCAGCCAGTTTAGTGGGAATGGTTTGTGTTGATTGTGATGTATTTGGAAGAGTATGCATTGTCGATGACACTGTTGATCGAACAATAGGGGCATTATCAACATGATCAACGCTTACATCAACAGTGCAAAATACTGGTCGTTCCTCTGGAATAGTCTGAACTGACTGTGCACAGTGGACAGTACCAGATTGAGTCACAACATCGAATGTGGTTTTTGGTAGTACAGTAGGGACTTGAGCCATCGGATCAGTCTGTGTGCTCGTGTTCTCAACTGATTGACGCATTGTCGCCTGAAGCTTCTTGCCTACTAATGAAGGTGATTTCTCAGTATGATCAAGTCCTACACTGACAGTGTGGAATACTGGTCGTTCCTCTGGAATAGTCTGAACTGACTGTGCACAGTGGACAGTACCAGATTGAGTCACAACATCGAACGTGGTTTTTGGTAGTACAGTAGGGACTTGAGCCATCGGATCAGTCTGTGTGCTCGTGTTCTCAACTGATTGACGCATTGTCGCCTGAAGCTTCTTGCCTACTAATGAAGGTGATTTCTCAGTATGATCAAGTCCTACATTGACAGTGTGGAATACTGGTTGTTCCTCTGGAATAGTCTGAACTGACTGTGCACAGTGGACAGTACCAGATTGAGTCACAACATCGAACGTGGTTTTTGGTAGTACAGTAGGGACTTGAGCCATCGGATCAGTCTGTGTGCTCGTGTTCTCAACTGATTGACGCATTGTCGCCTGAACATTCTCGTATAATACGGACTGTAATTTCCCAGTAAGATCTACTCCTACACTGACAGTGTGGAATACTGGTCGTTCCTCTGGAATAGTCTGAACTGACTGTGCACAGTGGACAGTACCAGATTGAGTCACAACATCGAACGTGGTTTTTGGTAGTACAGTAGGGACTTGAGCCATCGGATCAGTCTGTGTGCTCGTGTTCTCAACTGATTGACGCATTGTCGCCTGAAGCTTCTTGCCTACTAATGAAGGTGATTTCTCAGTATGATCAAGTCCTACATTGACAGTGTGGAATACTGGTTGTTCCTCTGGAATAGTCTGAACTGACTGTGCACAGTGGACAGTACCAGATTGAGTCACAACATCGAATGTGGTTTTTGGTAGTACAGTAGGGACTTGAGCCATCGGATCAGTCTGTGTGCTCGTGTTCTCAACTGATTGACGCATTGTCGCCTGAAGCTTCTTGCCTACTAATGAAGGTGATTTCTCAGTATGATCAAGTCCTACATTGACAGTGTGGAATACTGGTTGTTCCTCTGGAATAGTCTGAACTGACTGTGCACAGTGGACAGTACCAGATTGAGTCACAACATCGAACGTGGTTTTTGGTAGTACAGTAGGGACTTGAGCCATCGGATCAGTCTGTGTGCTCGTGTTCTCAACTGATTGACCTATGGTTACTTGAAGTTTCTTATTCACCAGCAAAGGTGATTTTTCACTGTGAATCACACTGACGTCTGCAGTATGGAACATTGGTCGTTCTTCTAGAATAGTTTGTGTGGACTGTGTCTTGACTACTATACCTGATTGTGCTTGTATATCAAATGTTTTTGTCTTAGTCTTTAGCCATTCTGCTTGTGTTTGCTTATGTTCGACTTGCGGAGCTCGAGAGAACGCCTGAGGAACGGGTTTGACAGGTTGTACTGTTACTTCATCGGTTTGCAAACAAACATCGTCAGATGGATGATATACCACAGCTTGAAGTTTCTTGTTGACTGTGTGTACGTGATGTGGTTCATGAATCACACTCGCATCCTTTATAGCTGGGATTATTTTCGGTTCGTGTGGAGTTTGTGTTTCTGAATTTATCGTGACTGATCCTGATTGTGTTTGGACGTCGAATACTTTTGGTGGCAAGATAACCGGTGTTGGTCTCTCTACCATCGTCTGAGTCTCAGTGTTAATTGTCGGTGGTTGTACTATTGCTTGTAGTTTTTTGTGTACAATTGGCTCTGGACGTTTCTCGTGTTGTGTAATCAAATCTTTCACTTCGATTATTGGCCTATGTTCTTGTGGTGTTTGTGTTTCTGAATTTATCGTGACTGATCCTGATTGTGTTTGGACGTCGAATACTTTTGGTGGCAAGATAATCGGTGGTGGTCTCTCTACCATCGTCTGAGTCTCAGTGTTAATTGTCGGTGGTTGTACTATTGCTTGTAGTTTTTTGTGTACAATTGGCTCTGGACGTTTCTCGTGTTGTGTAATCAAATCTTTCACTTCGATTATTGGCCTATGTTCTTGTGGTGTTTGTGTTTCTGAATTTATCGTGACTGTTCCTGATTGTGTTTGGACGTCGAATACTTTTGGTGGCAAGATAACCGGTGGTGGTCCCTCTACCATCGTCTGAGTCTCAGTGTTAATTGTCGGTGGTTGTACTATTGCTTGTAGCTTTTTGTGTACAATTGGCTCTGGACTTTTGTGGTGTTGCATAGTCATGTCTCTCACTTCGACAACGGTCTTCTGTTCACCTGGCGTTTGTGCTGCCTGTGTCTTAAGTATACTTCCAAACTGGGTCTGAACATCGAATGTTTTCAATTCAATTGACGTAAATGTTTGTTGATCTTTTATTCTCGCTCTTTCAGTTTGTGTTGGTGTTTCTTGTGTTTGTGGTTCATGATGTGTCGTTTGCACCATAGGCATAACAACAGGCTGTGCTAAGAAATCTGTTTGTGTAGCCATGTTCTCTAGTGGTCGGACGACTATAGCCTGTAACTTCTTGGGAACGGATTGAACAGGTCTTGTTTCATGATACACACTCGCATCTTTAGTCGCAACCACTGGCCTATGTTCTTGTGGTGTTTGTGTTTCTGAATTTACCGTGACTGATCCTGATTGTGTTTGAACGTCGAATACTTTTGGTGGCAAGATAATCGGTGGTGGTCTCTCTACCATCGTCTGAGTCTCAGTGTTAATTGTCGGTGGTTGTACTATTGCTTGTAGCTTTTTGTGTACAATTGGCTCTGGACTTTTGTGGTGTTGCATAGTCATGTCTCTCACTTCGACAACGGTCTTCTGTTCACCTGGCGTTTGTGCTGCCTGTGTCTTAAGTATACTTCCAAACTGGGTCTGAACATCGAATGTTTTCAATTCAATTGACGTAAATGTTTGTTGATCTTTTATTCTCGCTCTTTCAGTTTGTGTTGGTGTTTCTTGTGTTTGTGGTTCATGATAGGTAGTTTCCACCACTCCTTTATCCACTTCGTGCTGCATTCCAGTTGATCGTTTTTCTGTTGTTGGCTTGTAATCTAATAATGTCTGGAATGCTTGGGAGATATTTATCGTCCCTGACTGTGTTTGTACGTCATAATTCTTACTTCTGATTCGAGTGAATGTTTGTTGGCTCCTCATTTTTACTTCAGATTCCGGTGAACTTTCTATTGTTTGTGTTTCTTTTGACCTGCATGTTACGAATGTTTGAACGTCTTTTTCTTTAGTTACTATATCGAATTGAGTTGTTACATCAAATATTTCTACCTGTTTCTCTTTCACGAGGTTCGTTGATATTAAAGTTTCTCTTGTTATCGCTTCTGTTTGCATATCTATATGTTTCAACGTCTGTTTGATATCTGCCTGTACTTGTCTACTTTCTTGCTCTATGTTTGGTGGTACTTGGTATGAACCCAGGTGCCTTACTGGAACTTCTGGTCTTGGATCTACTCCCACTGATATAGTTGAAGGAATCCCTGTTTGTGTGGATACTTCATGGTTTACCTGTCCGACCTGACATATAACATCGTTGACAGCCTTCGACACAAACTTCGGTTCCATTCGGAATCCCATATCTGTCTGAATCTCCTTGGTGTGTGTTGGTGTTTTGGCACTTTGAGTTCCCGCTAGTAGCATTGAAGTTTTATGGGGTTCATCTATCTGGATCCCTGAGGATTCCATAACACTTCCTACTTGACATACTACATCAGATGATGGTTTGCGTAGCATATGCTTAATTAAGTCAGCCTGTTGGTAGGCATCTACAGTGTTTCTGTACGATGTAATCGGTACATCCTGAGTTTCTATTGCTTTCACATATACCGGTTGTTCTTGTATCAGTTCAGCCTGTGTTACTTTCGATGTGTGAACAATTCCTGTTTGCGTCACGACATCGTTGGCCGTTTTCTTTTCCCACACGTGAATCGGATCAATGCCAGTATCCTTGTGTGCCGGTCTAGTAGTGACGTATTCAACTGACTGTGTGGATACTTCATGGTTTACCTGTCCGACTTGACATATAACGTCGTTGACAGCCTTCGACACAAACTTCGGTTCCATTCGGAATCCCATATCTGTCTGAATCTCCTTGGTGTGTGTTGGTGTTTTGGCACTTTGAGTTCCCGCTAGTAGCATTGAAGTTTTATGGGGTTCATCTATCTGGATCCCTGAGGATTCCATAACACTTCCTACTTGACATACTACATCAGATGATGGTTTGCGTAGCATATGCTTAATTAAGTCAGCCTGTTGGTAGGCATCTACAGTGTTTCTGTACGATGTAATCGGTACATCCTGAGTTTCTATTGCTTTCACATATACCGGTTGTTCTTGTATCAGTTCAGCCTGTGTTACTTTCGATGTGTGAACAATTCCTGTTTGCGTCACGACATCGTTGGCCGTTTTCTTTTCCCACACGTGAATCGGATCAATGCCAGTATCCTTGTGTGCCGGTCTAGTAGTGACGTATTCAACTGACTGTGTGGATACTTCATGGTTTACCTGTCCGACTTGACATATAACATCGTTGACAGATTTAAGCGTACGTTTATATGTCTTTTCCGTTAAAACATCTACCTGACTAGAGGTTGAAGCTTTTTGGATTTCGTATTGGTTTGCTGAATGTTTAATTGTTGTAGTTTTTAACTTTTCTGTTGCGTTAGTTTGTGTTGATTTTGTCATTTCAACCTTGCCTATTTGACATATTATATCACTTTTTTTAATATCTTGTTTTATCACTTCTTCCTTACTGACCATCATTGGTGACATCTCTGTGCTAGCGTTAATTGTTATCCTACCTATTTGACATGCGGCCTCATTTGTGTTTACTGTGTGCTGCCATGCCTTTTTCATTTCTGCTTGTACACCGAGATTTTTCTTATTTCTTTCAGTATTCTTTACTTCTGTTTGTGTTCCAGTTGTTTGTGTAACCTGTCCTATTTGACAGATGGCATCTAGTACGCTATATTTTCGTGCAGCTTTTTGTGATTCAGGTATGTCCATTTTCACGACGGTTTCTGTGATGTATTCCGACTGAGTGGAATTATTCTTAGTGATAACACCAGATTGAACTACAGCATCTAAAGTGGGTTTTTTAAGTGTTTGTTGTAGTTTGTAATGTTCTAATGTCTGACATGAAGCATTTGCTGTAATTTGACCTATTTGACATAATACTTCTTTAACTGAACGCTTAGGACTGTATCCATGATAGTCATCTTGTGTGCCTGCATCGACTTTTGATACTCCAATTTGAGTTATTGCATTTCTTACTTGTTTTCTTTCAGGAATCGTCGCTGGCATAAAGTGTCTTTTAGATATAGATAAATCTATTTCATTACGACCACCATCACCGTCGTCATGAGAAATTTGAGTTCCTGTTGTTTTGGTTGTAACACCAATTTGTGTAATGGCATCAAGTACTGGACGTGGGATTGATTCTGATCTTGTTCTAGACGATAATCGCGATGTTTCTCTAACTATAGATTGAGGTGATCTTGCATCTATTGGATACATTTGATTATTACCTGCCCAATTGTCAGATATTGTACTAGATTTTAAACTAGAACTCATTCTAGAATTGGATATGCTAGAATCAACATTCGGTTCATGCTCATATCGGCTACTCCATCTTTTCACACGATTTATCAATTGATCCAACTGAGACTGACTCTCATGTTGTAACTGACTAAATAAGGAAACAAGAAAAGTATAAAAATATAAACCATTACATTAGTTTGAAATAAATTGTATTTAATTATGAATGATCTCTCTTTGACCCTTTTTTGGAATATAATTTGGATAATTCTTATCCAACAACTTTAGTAATGTTTTAGCGAATTTTATTTGAATCTCTATTTTTTCCAGCCTTTTGACATATTTCCCATTATAATACATAGATCCAGCATCATCACTTTTATGATGAGAACTGAAGAAAAATGACACTATCAATTTCTAATACATTTCTTTTATATCAGTTACTCATAAACTGGCTTGAATAGTTTAATATTTTCACATACTAAAGTCTGATGAGGATTTACTTGAAAGTAATACTGATAATTGTCATGTGCGCACTAGTGGCTAACTCCGAGAGGTAATTTTGGGGTCCTTGTGAGAAGCCGTGACCAGTGGAGCCAATCCGTGTAGAGTGTGAGGCAGTTGCCCATCGAAGAGAGTGGAAAATGGTCGCACAATGTCGTAAATTTATTGGATTTAGACATTCACACGGTTAGACTGAGACTCAGTGGTCTAGATGTTAGGCGTTTGTGTGTGAGACCAAAGGTCTGGGGTTAAATTTCCGTGTGTGTGGTCGTAGATACACACTGCTGAGGATTTTCATACTAGGATAAAACATTGGCCCAGTGCTTCCAGGTTTTCAATGTTGATCTAACTTAGATTGGTTATTACTTTGAATTAGAGTATATATAATGAAATAAACAAATTATTAGTTTGTAAAATTCTGATTAAGAGCAGTAGAATGTTTAACTTATACTCTGGTAAAAGATGACCCACAAAAATTCAGTCAGATTACAACCCAAACAAATTGTATAAATTTGTGTAAGACAGATGGACATATATTACATAACTTAAAGTTAGTTGGTTGGTACACGATTATGTTAAAGATTAAAAAATAGTGAAAAATAGGAAGCTGTATGTTACAAATAATGAGCACGAATAAAGTATATGGAAAGAAAGAATCCGATTTCGACGAGAAATTCATTCTTTCATTACAGATGATGAGAATAGGATACGTGTCCATGAATTTGTAATACATCTCAACATTTAATATATGTTTGATATCTAGGTCTTTCCTACTCAGTTAGTCAGTGAATGATACATGTAAAAGTATAATTTTCATTGCAGATTTGATTTCAAACATTAATCTGTAGGTTATTTGCTTGTTTCATCCACCAAATTGGGTTGCGCCACAATAGCGCGTCACAAACGATATAAGTAAGTAGGTTTTAGACTATCAGAATGAAGTCTCTAATGAAAATTACACTTTTATATGAAGTATTGACACAATAAATGAACGGGAAAGTAGTCAGAAATGCTAGATATGGCATTTTTATTGAACATTGATAGAGAATAGTTATCTTCACACAGCTGACAGCATTACCCTATGAAGCCTAGTAATTCATATATAAGGGTTGGGTATTCATGTTAAAACTTTATCAATTACACTTATACTACTATACTATATCATAAAACATTTCATAACCAAACGCTGTTTCCTCGACTTAAAAATGGTTCAAGGTTATCTATATAATTTACTTCCACGAAATAATGAATACTTTGTCGTTTTATTCTTGTATTTACTGTGTTTTCATAACTTAGTACGGTTATACTATACTGACGGCCCTGAGTGACCAATCGAAATTATTCTAGTCTATGCGCAAATTAAAAACGTCTTTATGGACACCTCGTTACCAAAACTCATGATTTTTTATTTCAAAAGGATGGGATAGATTTGGCACTTATTTTCTTCACCTTGTCATGCCAACTACAATTACTTTATTTGCCTGCCTGACAGTAGTAGATTAGGCATTGTAAAAAGAAACCTACAATACATACAATTGTTATCATTAATTTACATCACTATCATCCGCACATGAGCCTGTATATATTTAAGTTCTTTGAGCCCTTTAATTAACCTATTAAGCAGATAGACTGTGCCATTTTGATCCGCAATTACTATGTTGCTTACGCCTGTCATCCCACGTGGAGGAGCATAGGCCGTCCACTCTCCATTCAACTCTATCCTCGACAATCCTTTCCAGTTGTTATTCATCCTTTTCTTGTCTCCTACCAATTTTTGACAGTGTTCTTCGGTCTTCCACTTTTCCGTTTCACTTCAGGATTCCGAGTCAGCGCTTGCCTAGTGATTCAGTTTGATGATTTCTTCAATACATGTCCTATCCACCTCCATTGTCTTTCACTAATTTCATCTTGGGCTGGAAGCTGGTTTGTCCTCTCCTTCAGTAGGTTGTTACTGATGGTATCCGGTCAACGGACATTGAGTATCTTGCGTAGACGAATGTTTATAAATACTTGTACCTTCTTGATGATGTTTGTAGTAGTTCTCCAAGTTTCAGCTCCATACAGTAGGACTGTCTCGATATTCATATTGAATATTGTGACTTTGATATTGGTTGATAGACAGTTGTTTTGAGTTCCATATGTTGTTCAATTGTAGGAATCCTGTCCTTGCCAATCCTAGTCTTTACGTCTGCATCGGATCTTCCTTGTTCATCAATGATGCTGCACAGGTACGTGAAGGATCCCACCTCTTCCAGAGCTTCACCATCAAGTGTGATTGGGTTGGTGTTCTCCGCATTGTATTTCAGGATCTTGCTTTTTCCCTTGTGTAAGTTGAGGCCTACTGATGCAGAAGCTGCTGCCACACTAGTTGTTTACATCTGCATTTGTTGGCGTGTGTTTATGGGATAGAAGGGCTAGGTCATCTTCAAAGTTCAAATTGTCTAGTTGGATGCAAGCTGTCTGTTAGTGGGACATAGATTGGATTACAGCATGTTCCATGCACGATTGTGTCGCTGCACGCTGATTGGCTAATTCTCATCCAATCAGCGCTGGTCGATGCTTGGAGAAGACTCCAGAATCTTCTCATGTAAAAACTATAAATATACTAACGTATTTCTTATTGAGCCTCTTACTTCCATCTATCCTTGTTATTCGGAATATTTATTCCCTGTTCAACTGTGTTCTGATTTGGGGACTTATCGAGTGCATTGGTGTCCAAGAATACTAAGCAATAGGAATGTCTAGGTCGTAATAAGGAGGAATCATAAACAGTTATAACACTGTCCATTATATTCCGTGCTTCCCCTCAGATATCGAGGTCTTCAGAATCCAGTCAACCATCGGAAGAAAGAGAAAGGGGTAGAGTAGGCAGCCTTGCCTGACTCCACTCCTTACTTGGAATGCATTTGTCAGCTGTCCTCCATGCACGACTCTGAAGTGTAGTCTATCGTATGAACTCCATATGATGTTGACGATTTTCTCAGGTACTCTATAGTATCGAAGAAGTTTTCATAATGTTCTCCTATCCACACTGTCAAATGCTCTCTCATAAGTTGATGTATAGTGACGAGTTCCATTCAATTGATTGTTCAACGATGATTCGTAGTGTCGCAATTCGGTCTGTGCACGACCGATCCTTACGGAATCCGGTTTGTTGATCTGGAAGTTGGGCGTCTACTGAGTTTTTCATCCGGTTCAGCAACACTCTGTTGAGAACTTTTCCTGGTACTGACAGTAGTGTGATGCCTCTGTAATTCTCATATTTGCTCAAGTCTCCTTTCTTTGGTATCTTGATGAGGTATCCTTCTTTCCAATCCATCGTCCCTTGTCCTACCTCCCAAATCTTCCTGAATAGAACGTGGAGCAAGCTTGTAGTTATTTCCTGCTGCTTTCCCGCTCTTGATTTGTCTGAGTCACCTATATTCCTTATATATATATATCTTCATGCATGTATAAACACATACGACTGATGAGCCTAAGTAAAAGCTAAGCATTTATTTCTTTTGCCTGCTTAAATGTTAGTTGATTAAAGCTCTTGATGAATCACCCGTATATTCTTATATATTTTGGCTTGTTAAATCACGTTAATTTCTTCGTTATTTCATCAATTCCCCTCTTCCTAACATCGTGTACTTGCCGATCGTTAGATTTGAGCTATGTCTGGAACAAACTGTTCCCACAGCTTCATTCTGACTTTTGGAGATCGTGCACCATTAAAAACTATAGTAATAAGGATTATCAAATCGATTATGATATGAAGTATAAGGGTAGTAGCCAATATTCCACAACAAATTGTATAGTGATGGAAATTTTTTAGAATGTAAAACCTAGTAGGGTAATGATTAGACTGCACATTTGTTAACCTATTTTAGAGGATCCATAATCATAACACTTGTTCCATATTGGAAGCAATTCATACCAGAAATCTTAAGTTTTCATATCAATCGATTCTATAAGGGAACAGGTGGCATTGATTGATGACTTCATATAGTGATGAAAGCTGTAAACTTTCAATTACTACTTTGTAACTATGAGTGACTCCAAAAGCTTTAGATTCCATGGCGAAACGAAATCAATGATGTGATTTGCTCAGCTGATAAATATGCTACAAATTATGTCCAATCGTGTCTTTGAAAAAACTTTTTAATGAAAGCTAAGGGTGTCTTGAATCTCAATCAAATATGAGCACTTTATTAGTAAAGTCTGAATTTATATACATGTTCGATAGCTTCCATCACAGAATACCATCATCTGCAGAATAAAGTGAGAATCATAGAGCGCTGAACAATTATCTTTACTCAATTTGGAACTGCTCATCGATTTGCACACATAACCCTGATTTTGAGGAGACTACAAGCCCATTAGACTACCAAGTTCAAATTCAGCGTCCTGTAGTCCCAACTTCAATCAATTCATGATATATGACACGATAATCATTCGAATTTATAAGTGATAACTACCTCAGTGGTCTTAGTTTCGAGAAGATTGAGAAAAAAACATAATCCCAACAGTTATTGAAAATCAACTAACTCTATCAACGATAATTCCTGATCAACTCGTTTTTGATCTGCATCAATTTCACGTAAATAATTTGTCATATGAGTTCCAGCCAGTTCAGATTGTGCACGTAAATGGTCCATTTGACGTTCATGATCACGTAGTCTTAACAATGGACTATGCATACAAACAATATCTTGTTCTCTCAAAAATACTCCACCATGTGGACTGCGTTGTCGATTAACTAATAAGGAAAAAAACATTTTAATGAGCAATCTCATCAAAATTAATCAATAGAAACGATCTATAGAAAAGTATTTATTGAATATAACGTAAACTATTCACTATACTGTAGGTATCCATGCCAAGGTTGGATTTGATGGTTTCAAATAAACTACGCATTGCATAGAAAGTTATTGATAAGTACATGTTTTGTTACATCCCAATGAGTAGAAAATTGTATTTTTGATGTTTCGTGACTTGGCGTAAGTGACTTCTTCAGAGTCAATAAATAACCGAATCACTCTGAATAAGTGCCTTATATTAAACTACGAAACGTCGGAAATAAAATTTTCTACTCATTGAGATATAAAAAAATATATATTTATCATTTACCATACTCTTAGAAATGTAAGTAGCATGTTTTATTTGTTGTAATTTATGTCGTATGCCACTTAATCTTCACGCCTAGTGGTCGGAAAACAGCTTAAAATAAGCTAAGCCACCTGATTGGTTCGAGTATATTACGAATGATTTAGACCTGATAAAATGAAGAGATTTATTCCTTGCTCAGATTAGGTTAGTATGACTACTAATTACGAAATATAACATTGTATTTTATTTGTTGATGGGTAACAATAATATAAAAGACAGTGAAAGATATAAACAGTCGAATATTTTGACGAATTTCCACCGTAATACTACAAATATCTCAAAAAGTGTAGGTCTGAATGTTGCGCTCAAGTTATCTTTAGTATTCGATATATATATATAACGGCAGTGAAAAGCCCTACTACTTATAATATTGAGTGGATCATGTGACTATTATTTACGCTTGATAGACCCGGTAGCACAAACCACCTTGTGAAGACGGTCCAAATTGTCTTAACAACGGGGTGGAATGGAATGTCCTTAAAACATAGAGTAGTTATCTTATGCATCTGGCTCAATCGACAACACCCCTATTTTAACCTCTAGTCTAGTGAAAGTTCAGTTTAGCCAACTCTACATCAACAGTTGTATTTGAAATCAAATCAATATTGTCACAACTATACATGTCGGTCTGTTAATTTTTATGAGGCTTCGTCACATACACTTACCTGTAGATGACTTAATTTTTTTCTATGCAGCAATTTAATAAAGATCTGTCCTGATATTTTAAACATATTTTATTGAATAGTAAGTATGGATCACTTATTGTTAATCCCACCAATATATTACCTTGATTTATACAAAATGGGTTAGCAAATGAATTTTCTGACTTAGTTTATCTTGCAGCGGCTATTTCCTCTATATCTGACTCTAATAAATAGCATCCCGCTAACTGAGTATTTACGCAAGCCGAATTTCCTAGTAATATTATAAATTTACTCGATATTATTCAAAAGCCAGAATATCAGTTGTAGAGACAGTAAATGGTTAATGATTAATAAAAACCCGCAAGCGCGAAGGTAGCAAGGAAGCAGGCAAACGAGTGAATGTCTGTGTGTGTTGAATATATATATTTTCATAGTTGAAAGAGTGAGTCAATTGAATCTAGACCACCAGGAAAAACCTGGAAGCACTTAAGACTACCTTTCAAAAGAACGGCTACGCAATCAACTTCATCAAAAATATCAATAAAATGCATCAGCAAATGTGCTTCCACGTTTTCCCTGGTGGTCTAGCTTCAACTGACTCACACTTTCAACTATGAAAATACTAAATCTCCACAAAACCCCCCTTCTGATAAAAATATATATATAACAACCAATGAGAGAATAGATAAGGTTGATGGGCAGACATGCACCCAATCAAACTCGCACATAATTTTACATAGTTGAATTAAATGCTAGTGAGTAGACAAACAATAAAATAGTTGAGTGGGCTTACTACAACCTACAAATGTTTGTGATCTGCAATCTTAACAGTGGATGATGAGTCATACCATTGAACTTGTGGCTCCAAAACTACTTAAGGTATGAAACAACTTTGAGCACTGTCACAATTAGGCCCTATTATTAACAGAATGATTTAGTCTGGGTACTATTCATGTGAAATAAATACATTTGAAAAATTCATGAATGCTAATTAATTTTGGTGTTTTGTTCTCTGAGCTGGATAGTTTGGTAGTGGAACTCTCATCGTTCTTCAGGACGATATCATCAACTCAAACTTCAGGTAGAAGTAAAGTGTTCGAATTTTTCCACATATGGTTCACAACTTTTCCTGTAGACCTCGATCTTGATTGGTTATTGTTGACCTTTAACGTGTCACTGTTTACTTCTTTATTTTGGTTGTATCTCCCATTAATTTGATTCTTGGTCCTATATTTGTCCATGATTTTTCTGACTGGTTGGTAGGTTGGATCGATTCTAGTGTTTGTTGATTACTGATCGACCTGAGTGCCAAGCTTCTAAAAATTCTCTGGTGATTTTAGAATTCCCTCTATCCGAGATCTCAACGTTTTTCCAGTCGAACGTGTGTCCAAAGTTGTTCACATATATCGATACAAGCGAGGATATGTCGTGTCGTTTGACCGCTAATTGATGTTTGTGCAGGTGAAGGTGGAATGGGGGTACACTTTGTTCAATGTAGTGTTTTTCGCAGTTCGAATGATTTTTTATAGATGTTCGGTTTTCCTTCTTTTGTCATTTCCTCCTTTGGTTAACATAGGATTGATTGAAGTGATTTTGTTGGTTTGTCTGCTACACCCATTCCAAGAGGCTTCGATAATCTCGTCATAATTTCTGAAATACGTTTTACATATGGTTTGATAGTCCATTTGTTGGTTCCTGTATTTGATTGTGTTTCTGCTGATGCATTTTGTTGATATTTTTGATGAAGTTGATTGGGTAGCCGTTCTTTTGAAAGGTAGTTTTAAGATATTTCTCTTCATTTTTCTGCACCGCAAGTGTATGTTACAGTGTGTTCTCGCCCTCTTGGTTTGTGTATTTTCGGCCTACCATAGAATCGAGGGAGTACTTTCCCATTGGATTTCATTCTGCATTGATATTGCTTTGATATTTGTCCTGCTTTGACAAGCTTGTTTAAAGTCCTTGAGTTTTGGTTGTCTAACCTTTTGACTGAATTTGTGTCCATTGGTTTGCATACACTTTTATCCTCAAGTAGTTCCTCGGCTTCCGTGATATATTCTTCTTTGTCCATAATTACTGTAGTATGTCCTTTGTCCGCTGGGACTATAACAATATCTTCTCTAGTTCTGCGTTTCTTTAAAACCTTTTGTTCTTGTGAAGTCAGTTGGATATTGTCTTTCTTCCGTTGAGTTAACTAACTAATTTTCTATCATTGAGTTTTCAGCGTAGCCTGTAGCTCATAACTCTGATCATGTATAAAGTCATAAGTACTCGGCGGTAACTAGGATGAAGCAACTATCCTACCTTTTCTGAATTTCAATGGTAACCTATCTGATATTCTTCTCAGTGGGACTCCAACTTGTGGTACCCACAACTTCATACTCCAAGCTTAGGCTTGTTTATCAGCTAAAAGTAAGAAGAATGGTGATCACAAAGTAACCAATTAGTATCCATTCATTTTCAATTCAATAGATATATTTTAACAGTGTTTTTTCCTTGAGATAAGATGGTGGTTGGAGGTGGTCACCAGGAAACCCTGGACCCGGGTTTCGTGCCACTTGGCACTCGTCAGCAAGGTGTACCTGTAATCCCTCATCACTCAGCTTCACAGTCAGAGACGTTACCACTGAGCTATTCCGGCCACGACCGACCTCCTGTAGGACTGAGATGTAATCACAATTGATTGATCACTGGGTGGTGATCAATGTCATGCATGTCAAATCCTTGTTAGTGCTGATAGAATGTTTTTTCCTTGTTAGCTTTTATGTAATATATCTACGAGTTATAAGTTTACGTATTCAACTTTAAACCGTATTGTTTGTGCTCAAGCTATTGATACCATTTAGTTGCTCAAATCAAAATTGGTGAAACTGAGTTTGAATCTGTTCTCTAATAATATCACTGTTTCATCTCTTGTTAAGTTACACTTCAACAAACAATAAAGACCATTATGTCATTCAAAAAGTTTACGATTAACCATTTCAACCTAATTACATTATCATTTTGACAGAACAATGATAAGAATGTGTTACATTATTATTCACTTCAATATGATAAACTATTAGTTATAATGCACTAACTCAGATACATTTATTGACATACAAAGTGATTGAACATAATTTCACTCTTTTGATACTTCTATTGACAAGTATTAACTTAAGACTAGTAATTAATGTTATTTATATAAGATCTTGTCAATTATAATATTTTGGTTAATAAGTAGTATTCAATGTTCCGTTTCTATGATGAATATTATTAAATTACATTGTATGTACTATTCTTATTATTCTGTTAGCATTCCAAAACTTAATATCAGAAGGGGTTTTATGGATATTATAGTAATTTTAATAGTCGAGATATTAATCAACATATGCTCACTAATGACTGACTTCAAGAGATATTTCCTGGAATTTTAGTGAGAAGCAGTAACCAGTGGAGTTCAACCAGATCTATTGTGAGATAGGAACTCACTGAAGACAATAGTGGATGTGTCGCTCAATTTCGTGGATTAGTTAAGGTTAGACACTAGCACCTTTGGATGCCGACTCAGTGGTCTAGGGGTTAGACGCTCGCGCGCGAGGCTGATAGGTCCTGGGTTCGAATCTCGCGAGGCGGGATCGTGGATGCGCACTGCTGAGAAGTCCCACAACCGGACGAGCTGGCCGTCCAGTGCTCCCAGGTTTTCCATGGTGGTCTAGCTTCAATTGACTCATAATCACAACTATTGAAATTCCAAAACTTATTCAAAACTTTATTTAATTAAAACAATGAATGTTATCTTTTATTCGAGAAAAATATAGTATAATAAGTTAATTATAATGTAAATATATTACTTACTATCTGTCATTTTCAATCTATCTGTAAATGCATATATAGCTTGGCTTAATTCAGTTGCTCTTGTATCATTGGGTAAGAGAAGACCTCTTAAATCTTCTAGAAAATTATCCATAGCTATTTTATGCTGATATTGAATATCCTGTATAGAGTTTGTTTTTTTTAAAAAAGGAAGAAAACATAAATACGAATAAGAATCATCAATTTGTCCATAGTTTTACACAAACAATCATTATTGTATATGCAAAGATGGATAGTGACAAGCAATAGAATATAGGATATACATTTTGTCCTACTCTGAGACTCATCTACTGAATGCATTTGTATTTCAATGTGTTGATGTTTACTCTGAAACTCGAACCTTAATACCTTTCACTTTAAATATTTAGCGCGTAATCCTGAAACACTATTACGATTATATACTACTTGTAAGTAGTTTCATTTAATAAGCACAAAAGCTGATATTGCATGTGAACTGGCAGATGACTGTATTAATGCTGACTTTTATGGTAAATCTGAAAACATTTTGAACTGGAAAGCCAATCGGAAGCCTAATGAGAAGATCAATCTATGTTAATCAAGAGTGGCCTAAAGGATAAGTACACTTCATTGACTAAGAAATGGATCAATTTCCTAAGGATTAGAGTGGTATATAAATGAATGAGTATTTGTGCATTTTATTCGGTAGCCCGATACACTTTCTCGCTCAAGTAGTCAGTTGAGGGGGGGGATTAGCACGTAACACACTGTGTATCTGTATCAGATTCCGGACACCACACATCATAACCCATCTGTTAAAGCATGAATATGTATATTTCTTTGTCTTCAATGAAAGTTCATTATTTCCCTCAGTTGTTTTTGGAAAGAAAGAATTAAACAGTAAACCTCTCAACTTTTACAAATCGTCACTTTAAAATCCTTTATTAGGAGTTATTTTGTTCTGCTCCTGATGAAATGCTTTTCTATCACTCAAATAACGAATTCTAAATTAAAAAGAAAATGGTCGTATATTTGTGAAAAATAAGATTAATTTATTAAAGGAACTTTGAATGCTGATTAGTTTTGTTGCTAAGCCAGAATAAAGTTGGTTTTCGTCATTGGGACTCGTTGAAATCAAAGCGTGAAATAGATACCTGTTTCCTCCTTATATTAGATGTTTTAATAATTCATACTCAGGACCCTCCTTTCATTTGAAGAACGTTTAACACATACTTTACTCTAACTGAGCATTCAATAGTTTACATTTTCAAGTCTAATCAAATCTTTATTTAGTCCGATATAAATGAAAATTAACTGAAATGTTCGCAAAACAACTAAACGATAAAAAAGGAGTAAACTAAAGGATAAAACGTACTCCATTTTCTGCCATTTGATTTAATAAACAACTGTAATAGGATCTTAGTCGTTCACGTGATCTTTCCACAAGTAAATCCCATGATTCAATACATTTTTCACGAAGTCTAAAAAATACAACAAGTCAATAGATTGTTTAATGATCAATGGAACTGTCTAACAAGATATCTACATATATAAGCAGACTGTATCATTTATTTGAATGAAATGAAATTTAACATGATACTAGGACGATCATGTTTGAAGCTTAAAATAAACATCAGTGTTTAGAATTAGATGAGCCAGAAGATGAATTATTAAAATATTATGCCGTATGAAATGAAGGACCTATGCACATATGTGAGAGGTTTTATGTTGCTTACGACTGATGATTTACTGTTACTAACATATTTTGAAATTTAAAACATTTAAGATTTAACGATAGTCCATTTATTTTATATGCTAATACTTCATAGGTATGCAGTAAATGATACTCTTATACAATTTTTAAAAAGTTTCTGTCCATTCCCAATGTCTCCTCTATCCTCCATTTATAATCAACACCACGAACTACAAATGTGCAGTTATTTTGAGCACATCAAGTATTTTTTTTAATTATATCCAGTACTTGGTTCTTTTTTGTTTCACCATAATAAATGTGAACTTAGATCTCTAAATTTGACATATAACGTATATAGTGATTATAAATATGTCATATGCTCACTAGTAACTGACTTCAAGAGATATTTCCTGGAGTTCTTGCGAGAAGTAGTGACCAGTGGAGTTCAACCAGGTCTGTTGTGAGATACTAACTCACTGATGACAATTGGTGAATGGTTGCTCAATTTCGTGGATCGGTTGAAGTTAGACATTAACACCGTTGGATGTCGGCCAGTTCAGTGGTCTGTCGGTTAAGTGCTCTGGTGCGAGACTGGTAAGTCTTGGGTTTGAATCTCGCGAGGCGGGATCGTGGATGCGCACTGCTGAGGAGACCCACAATAGGACGAGCTGACCGTTCAGTGCTTCCAGGTTTTCCTTGATGATCTAGCTTTAATTGACTCATGATTTCAACCATGAAAATACTGAAATCTCCTCAAAATCCCTTCTGACTATTTCACTGTTTAATCATTGAAGATTGTTGAAAAAATGTATATAGACATGGATGGAATGATAACTGATTGGCCTCAATTACTTAATTTTCAACCATTCGGTGACAGATTCGAATAGGGTTTCACGTCCTTTAATCGAACTAACTAATTACCACCATTTACTATCATGAATAAATTATTATGTACTAAAACAAAGTTGACAAAATCTATAATTGGTAATATTAGAAACAAGTGTTCTCAATTACGAAGATATATACATTATCACTTCTTCAGTTTAATCGATATAGTATACTTTAATCATTCACAAATAATGTTAACTTGTAAAAAATAAACTACTCAAATTCCACTCTTTAGCTTTAGTTGGAAAAAAATTTTGGTATGTGTGAATGTTATCTCCTGAAGATCTTACAAAGTCATTGCTATTGTACTTAAGAAGAGAAAAAGTCTATGCAACCTGTACTCTAATCTATGTAAATTGTGTATATTAAATTTGAATAGCTGTGATCTGTAGCTATATATTGTTTGTTTGTATGCTCTGAAAACTTACAAGTGTTTTTGTTTACAAACTGAAAACGTCTATTTCCAAACATGTCTATTATATACCTAGGTATTATTTTAAGTGAAAGAAGATATTTCAGCCTAGTTCTATAATGGTTCAAAGTTTTATCTTTGAATATTCAATCAACTGTAATCACTCAACTAACCCATATGTTGAAATCTAAGTTTGATCAGATAATTAGGTTAAATCTACTTAGATATTTCCATACCTGAATTAATAAAACCACAAGTTTTTTATTTTATTTATCCACGAGGTAAAGACAGAACTTCCTGTATATAAGGAGTTCGTCTTATCTTTGTATTTAACAAGGTTTTAGCCTACCTATTATTACTATTTATTATTATTTGAATCTTTCTCTCTCTGTGAATACTTCTCATACTCCCTTGATTATTGTGTGATTAGATATGTATCTGTAAATTTGCAATGTGTCTCCTCAATATTCAATATATATTTGATATCTAGCACTTTCATACTCAGTTAGTCAGTGAATGATACATGTAAAAGTATAATTTTCATTGCAGATTTGATTTCAAACATTAATCTGTAGGTTATTTGCTTGTTTCATCCACCAAATTGGGATGCGCCATAATAGCGCGTTCACAAACGATATAAGTAAGTAGGTTTTAGACTATCAGAATGAAGTCTCTAATGAAAATTACACTTTTATATGAAGTATTGACACAATAAATGAACGGGAAAGTAGTCAGAAATGCTAGATATGGCATTTTTATTGAACATTGATAGAGAATAGTTATCTTCACACAGCTGACAGCATTACCCTATGAAGCCTAGTAATTCATATATAAGGGTTGGGTATTCATGTTAAAACTTTATCAATTACACTTATACTACTATACTATATCATAAAACATTTCATAACCAAACGCTGTTTCCTCGACTTAAAAATGGTTCAAGGTTATCTATATAATTTACTTCCACGAAATAATGAATACTTTGTCGTTTTATTCTTGTATTTACTGTGTTTTCATAACTTAGTACGGTTATACTATACTGACGGCCCTGAGTGACCAATCGAAATTATTCTAGTCTATGCGCAAATTAAAAACGTCATTGTGGATACCTCGTTACCAAAACTCATGATTTTTTATTCAAAAGGAACTTGTATTGACAAATATGATCAGTTAAGATGAAGTACTTAATCAGTATATTATTGTCAGTTTTACTACCCTTCGAGTTTCCATAAATTTCATTTTCGAATTTCCTTAAGTTAATATTCACTACCAACTGATAATTTTCACTAACGTTTACTGATATGTTGCATAAACACCTTCTGAAAGGAATTATATAATACTCATATACATGAAACGTTGACTAGATAAGCTACAAAGGTTGTTAATCATGTATATAACTAAACCTATTGACCAATTGTTTTGTTTAGCGTATAGTTAGTTAATGGTAAATAATACTTGGAGGTCCTCAGATGCTTGAAGGATCATGTGCGACCAAATGTATTATGTTGATGCGTCCCTGCCACATAATGACAAATAGGCCACTCCCATAGTAGTTATTAGCACCCTCCAGCCACATCAAACTTAGAGACCTGAAGCTTAGTTTTGCTCGTGAATTGAAAAGGGAGGGAGACGTCTAAGTAATGTTAGGAGAATGGATTCGAAAACGATAAGGAACCTGAAGAGCCTGACAGCTAAGAACTGCCAATCATTAATCGAACAACGAAAATGAAGGAGTCGGTAAATTTCTATGAATGGGATGTATTGTGAAAGGGATAAGACAGGTGTTTTTGTAAAATTACGTTTTAATGAAATCAGTGTATTTATTGAACTGACCATGTGATGACTTAATAGGAGTACAAAAATAAGGAATAATTAATATCACACTCACATCACTGATCGTTTTACAGCTTCTAAATCTGGATCACTTATCCATAAACAAACAGATGGTATTTTTACTATACCATTATTTGTTTGCACTGTCCAAAAGTGTTGATCATCTTTATTCGATATAACGCGTACTTCTTCACCTTCTTTTAATTCATAATTTGGTCCTGTCAATGAAGTTAACATACGAGCCATAACTGGGCTAGCGGATTCTGTATTAGTACTCAGACCATCAATAACACCACCTAGTCTTAAGTGAACAGGAACAATACGTCGGCTTTCTTCAAGTAAATTGCCTGATCGACCCCATAAATGAATCATATGATTAAGATGTTCCTAATAAGAGGAATAATAACAACAAACGTTAATATTTTATAAATGTAAATCTAGAATATTAATAGACTTTTTAAAGTTAAGAAAATGATTGTCTTGAGTGTTTATGCATGTTTTTGGATAAAGTCAAATAAGCCATATGTTACAAGTGAATGAATTTATTCGATTTCCGTTATTGAAAAGTAATTAAGAGAACATCTTCGAATCAAGCTTTCTATAGTCTAGCACTCAATAATGAAATATATAGCTTTAAGCGTCTTGATTTTGTGTTAGTGGTGAAACGATAATTTATTGACAACTTCTGAGCGACGTTGAAGTGAATTTGAGTATGTTCACCTACTTACTAGTGCTAAATTGGGGTTACAAATCAGTGAGAGGAATTAGAATAATGATTTACTGTTAATGGTTAGGATTAGTAACTAGATTTAGGGTTTTCATCACGAATTGACGTCAGCTAAAATGCCAGAACGCTATTTATCCGAATGGATGAATGAATTTCAATCTAAAATCCAAGACCTGTCATCCTAAATTTAATTAGTTCGCCCATAAATCATAGTCTTGCCGTATTATTATCATGAAACCTATTTTTCAAGATCTTTGGTTTTGTATACATTCCGTGTATTTTCGATAGTTTGGTTTGTTCCTGATCTAATGGTTTCTGAACTTATTCTTAACTAGGTCCTTTCGATCTTTAAATATGTAATGGTGCTGATCAATCTTTTTTGTTACATCAGTCTCTTTTTTGTCATATATTAAAGCCTCTCTAGTGAAGGGAAACGTATGTTTACCTTACTGATGATTCCGAAATTGTCAATGTGTAGTTATGAATGTGAATATGTACCACTTTTGTTTACGTTACCTATTGTTACTGAATGCCTCTCACTGTTGACAAGTATTATAACACAAACTTTCGGATTGTATGGTAACTTAGGAATCATAATCTGTACAACTAATTTACCAGATTTTTCCCTTAACATTAATATTGGTCACATATTACTATCGACCTAAATATACCTGTAAATCGACATGTACTTTTAGCCGTTTTCAAAATACTTGTTATTATTATGTATTACTCAATGACTGGCAAATACAACTCTCTATAAGATGATATTAATAAATGTGTAAAAGCTTATCGTTTATGTAATCTATTAGTTATCTCATAAGAAATTGATTAACAATCTATTCATTCAACTTGATAATATATTACTTCAAGTTTACTATTTTCATACTTTTCCCAAAGAAATTAGCTTCCGTTTCTGTTGAAACGTTCTATAAATACTGGTCTAACTTGTCGAATAGTATTCTTCAGAAACTAACATCAACTAAGGTACCCGCTTACAAGAGAAAAAGGTTGTAAGTACATATTGTGGAAGTGTCAAGTAATAGACCAAACCAATTACCCAGTATCTTTTGATCATAGCTGGTTCTCTAATTAAATTCAGTTCATGATTTAAATTATCTTCAAAACACTAGTCAGTATCATATAGTTTAATAAAGTTAAGTATCAGATAGCAGGAAAATTCAGTCCTAAATAAGATAAAATATGCGTTCTAGATTCCATTACTAATCATTATCTAACTTGACTAAAAACTTCTAATTGAATAGCAATATTGAAGCTATTCACCCAGGAAATTATATATGTCAATAGAGACTGACTAGTTGGTCATTAACAACAACAACAACAACTACTACTACTACTACGGAGAAATACATACACTATCAGTAGTATTTTGTATTCGTAAAAAATGTCATATTATTTATAATGTTAAACTCCAATGCACATTATTTTCTTCCTGTAAACAAAGTGATGTACCCAACATTCTTTTAAACACTCTAATCTCATAAATATTTTAATTATATAACAGCAGGAATTATCATGACTATCATTGCTATTAACTCCTTTTAAAAAAATGTACATTCCAATACATTCCAATGACAAGTAATGGTTTATATTGTTTTTTAAGAAAAATTCCAGAATAAGTCATGCGCTAAACAAGTCAATCTACTGCTCTATAAAAACTGCTCTAAAAAATGTCAAAACTTGTCATTATTGTTATGACAACTTTGTTACCGATGATCCTTTCATTTATCAGTAGTAAAAATTAAAAAAATATATAAAAAACAACATTAATGCTTCGATTAATCACAAAAAAATTACACACATTTTCAATTTTGTAGTGATAATTAGAATTTGTTTTTTGAAAAAGAAAAAAATCTAATTTCAATTCCAGAATGTAATTTTGTAGCTTTCAATACCTAAGAAATCAAAATTTTTTAATGGTCTAATCAACTAATTGAAGCTTAAAGATAAATTCAATCCAGGTAGGGAGTTATTATCCACCTGTAGCTCCTCCGGGGGCTACTGCCGGTCCCAAGCCCGGATAAAGTAGGAGGGTTGGGTATGGAGTTAGCGACCCCATCCCAGAGAAAACCAATTCGTTGAAAAAACGCCAACCAGAGAGTTAATATCACTCTTTATTTCAGTGTTTTTGAGCATATTTTCGTATTAAAGGATACAATTCATAAGTCGGATGCATATACTGTGACTTTGCTATCGAGTTATAATAGTTTACATAATGATATGATTCATAATCTACCATTTAAACAGGTATTTATTTACTTAATGGTATAATACTTGTGACGCAAGGCAATATCGAGATAATCCGTACACGATGCACAGATGCCGATAAGAGACTGATCAATTGCAGTTCTAAACATCAATGGGAAGATACAAGTAAACAATGCCAAGTGAATTTACACTTCACCCCATTGCACAAGCTAGTGGCTATCAGAACTCAATAGCTAAGTGGATAATATGATGGCGTAGAAATGAAAGGTACTTGGTAGGAGTTTCAGAGTGGACATCAACTCTTGGATGCATGTACATCCAACTATGAGTCTCAAATAGGACGAAACGCGCGTCCTGTATTCTACTGCTAGCCACCATGTTTATCTATGGCATATATATTCCAACTTATACTTCAATGTATATTTTACACCTTAAGTAAATTGGCTAATCTAATTGTATCATAAGTTGATTTATTTAAATATGTATTAACTATTGTTTTAGTCAAAATTAATCTCATATTGTGGTGTGTGCTACTTATATCGACATAAGTAGTATATGACGCTAGCCAGGAATAGAATGTCTGACAGAGGAAGCTCAAGAAGATCGAGAAGGAAAGGACGGGAACAGAAAGTAATTGATATGGAAAGGCAGAAACATTGAAGTCTGAGACGATTTACTAATATTTGCAAAATGAACAGTCAAGTTTGAGACAATTAATGAACATTTTGCAAATTCAGTATTCACTGTATGGTTCTCAGATTTTAGTAAGAGATTCTGTAATTATGTGTTCAGGTACGTTCGATTGTCCCCACTTGTGTTCTCGTTCGCCATAATATTGTTAAATGACTTGTATTGAATATAAATACAAAAAGTTGATTACATACCCTCAATTCATTGGCCAAAATTGTACAGTTTTTCAAAGTTGCAGGTAATGCTCTTGTATTTCTCGGTTCTGTCATCCGTACACGTGCTTTCAAACTGGCTTCAGCTTCATTAACTGCATGATGAAACTGTAATGAAATAAAAAATAAATTAATGATGGTATTGGATAATTCTCATTTTTAGGATTTGAATAATGAAGACTATTTCTAACGGGAATTTATGTCAGAATGGAATATCAGTAGTAACTGACAACATTTCTCTTACGACCCTCATATGAAATCAAACTCACCATCTTCATAATTCGTAGTTTTAAAGCTGTCTCCCTACAGTTCTGATCTTGTGCCGAATCAT
Organism: Schistosoma mansoni; assembly: GCF_000237925.1. Lineage (NCBI taxonomy): Eukaryota > Metazoa > Platyhelminthes > Trematoda > Strigeidida > Schistosomatidae > Schistosoma > Schistosoma mansoni. The sequence goes on from NC_031502.1 coordinate 54,316,220, forward strand.
AACACAGTACTACTGAGTAGTCCCTCCAGTAAAAACATAACATCAATGTTTAACAGTTCTGCAACCCCATATCACTTTGTTATTAAAACTACATATTCAAAATGGTTAAATTAATCTAACCTAACTATGGCTTCTCAGAATAATAAATTTCACTTATTAGCATAGAGATGTGGACATTATTTACTTTTATTGATATCATGAATCGAACTTGGACAACCATTCAATAATAACGAATGTGGAGAAGTTATCTCTCTGATGGTCTGGCAATGTCGTCGGTCGATTGTGTTGAGGAGATCAAAAGTACTCCTCGAAAAAGTTCAAAGGGGCCATGAAAACTCTGGGAAACATTATACTCAATCAGAGTTGAATAGAAGTATATTAGAAACATCTATATATATATATATATATCCGTCTTCATATAGCCGGTTGTTGACACAAAAAATATATTGAATCTTTTGAAAGGGTGAAAAGTTTCAAAAAATAATTAAGAAAAGATGGGCGGTATTTTTTTATTTCTACTTATTCTTTCGTTTATTTCTACATCTTATTAAAACTTTCTTCTAAAACTTTATCATTGAGGCTAAGATCAAAAAAGAAATGATAGAAGTTATGCGTTCTTAACTAATGAATTTTATGAGAATGCTAATTAGATCTGTAAAATACTTAAACCTTAATTATCACTCAAGCATAATGTAAATCCGGAAATTCCTCTCTACTATCTTAAATTAAACAAAAACAAACAAAATATATCTCTGTGTCAAGTTATTTATACTGTTTTCCAGATTTTAAACTGATCGATTGAACTTTGTTACTAATGCAATTTTGTTGTTATGACATGGATTAATATTTTGTAATCAGTTAATGATAATGTCTTGATTCTGATAGAACGTTAATCACGATCAAAAATAAAGCTCAATGGTTAAGTTTCTATCTATAGCACTGGGTGATAAAAGTTATAATTCTGAAGAATGCATCATTTCTATCATAGATACCAACTACATTTTGATAACAAGTACCAACTAGTAATAAATCAAAGTCTAGTTCTTTTCATTAGCTATCATAAATCACGTAAACTCTAATTATAACATCTAGTGCTTTCAGGTTTTCCATGGTAGTCTAGCTTCAATCGATTTATGATTTTAACTATGAAAAATACTGAAATCTCCACAAAACCCCTTCTGATTATAATCATATGCTCATTAGTGACTGACTTCAAGAGGTATTCCCTAAAGTTCTAGTGAGAAGCAGTGACCAGTGAAGTTGAACCACGTCTGTTGTGAGATATCAACTAACTGATGACAATTGGTGAACGATTGTTCAACTTCTTGGAATGGTTGAAGTTAGACATTAACACCGTTGGATGCCGGCCAGCTCAGTGGCTTAGAGGTTAAGTGCTTTGGCGCGAGACTGGTAAGTGCTGGGTTTGAATTTCACAAAGTGAGATCGTGGATGCGCACTGCTGAGGAGTCCCATGATAGGACGAAACGGTCGTCCAGTGCTTCCAGGTTTTCAATGATGGTCTAGCTTCAATTGACTCATGATCTCAACTATGAAAAAACCCCTTCTGATTATAACATTCATTTCATTCTATTATCTCAGATTTCAATCAATTACAAATATTAAAAAAAAACTGAGTTAATCAATAAGTAGAAACTGATTTTATCGATAAAAAACACGATTAACCAGTATATCTATATATAATATGACCTGGTATACTTAGTTTTAACAATGAACTAAATCAAACAATGAAATATACACCAAGAAATATGTTTGTTTTTCTTTATTTAGAAAACCAAAAAAAAATAGAAAAACAATCAAACAATAGATAAATATACTTTATCGTTGACTTAAACCTATACAATGGAATCGATCGATTAGAGTTGCTACGAATATTAATAATACTAATAATCAATTGATTAATTATTATTATTATTAATAAGGTTGGAGGTAACTTGTGATTATGTGCTATCTGTAGTATGATTAATTATAGGAGAGCACAAAATGAATTACTAGTACAATGTCCTAAATTGTGTTATTATCTATTATAATATATAAGATAATTACACTTAGATATAAGTGATATCATTGATAATATGCTCTATTATGATCCATTGAATAAAAGTGTCAACAGTTATGATTGTCATTTATTATTATTGAATTATTATTTAGTGCAAATCATTGAAAATATTCATAAATGACAAATAGGTATCATATGCTCAAAAAGAAATCAGTTATGAATCAATTATTTCAATATTATTTCTAATTAATTTATAAGTGCTCTGGCGCGAGACTGGTAGGTCATAGGTTTGAATCTCGTGAGGCGATGTCGTGGATGCGCACTGCTGAGGAGTTACATAATAGGACGAAACGGCCGTCTAGTGCTTCCAGGTTTTCCCTGATGGTCTAGCTTCAATTGACTAACGCTTTCAATTATAAATTTTAATGGTATGCTTAATTTTTATTAGACGTTGGCGGGATACCACCAGCAACAACCTGATATAGGAGAGAAAAAAACCAGCTTCCATCTGAGGAGGAAATTAGGAACAGACACTGGAAGTGAATAGGACATATATTAAAGAAATCATCAAACTGAATCACAAAACAAGCGTTAAATTAGAATTGTGAGGGAAAACGTAAAAGAGGAAAACCAAAAGACACATTACATTGGCAATCAGAAGCAGACATTACAAAAATGAATAGCGATTGGGAACAACTGGAACAGATTGTTGAGGACAGAGTTGAATGGAGAATGTTGGTGAACGGCCTATTCTCCTCTACGATGGGTAACATGCTCAGGTAAGTAAGTTAATTTCCATAGGAAACAACTTGATTGAAATTCATTTGTAAAACAGAAAATTTGTTAGTAAATAATGAAAATCGTCAACAGGTACATTGAAGGTCATGGTTACTTAAGTAAAATGTGACGCATCGATCAATATTTGATACTTATGATATAACTCTGGACTGCTTGCTTCTATATAAAATTAATCATTGATATATAGTAAATCCTTTAAGAGTAAAGGATTAAAAGATCGTCTATCAATGACATAACTACAAATTTTTCGTTTCATTATTTACTTTACAAAAGTAAACTTTCTCCACACAATTGTATGTTTTCTTACCTGATGGTATTCAGCGGCATTCCTAATGTGTACTTGACTTAATCGGGCCAATTGAGAAACATATGTCCAACAACTTTTCACATTACCAGTTAATTCCTGTTTAATTTATGTAAAGAAAATAAATCAACGGAAAATTTAATCAATGAATTGAATTTATCAAATTAATGTAAAGGTCGAACGATGTTACGTGTGAGATAATCAGACATAAATGGTATTGAAATATGATTGGTCAATATTGCGGATTGATCGAAGTTAGAAATGTCAACTATTGGATTCTGACTTAGCGATCTAAAGGTCAACTAATCATCTTGAGACTTGGGGGTCCTGAGTTCGACTCCTGATGGGGATAAATACTGTCGGGCAGTTCCATACAAAGAAACAGCATTTATCTACTATCTCCTAGCCTTAAATGGTTGTGTAGCTCCAATCAGCCCGTGATGTCAGTTATCAAACTCAACAATCTTCATAAACCTTTTCATGACATCTATTCAACAGAGTACATTAAAGAATATCTACTCCCATCTTGTCCTTTGACTTTTCAACCGCATATATCATTGATCTGATTTAAGAATAAATTGACATTCCACATACCAATTCAGTTATTAAGTCACGTACAGTTTAAGGCCTGTCATTTGTATATCCAGTTGTCTAAATAGCCATACTTAACGCACACAAATTAACTAGGTTAGAATCGGAGAAATTAAAAAGAATTAATAATTATATGAATGATTGTGAAAAATTAAACCTACGAAATGTTAATCTGAGACAAAAAAGAATTATGAGAACTTAAGACGTAGGAGAGAATAGAGACCGCATATATCAACATCATTTAAACAGACCAGTCAACCGTAGATGATAATTGTCTCACTGATAACAAACAGAAATTTTATACTTTTCTTTATGGGTCATGAATTAATGCCGGACCAACGATTACCTTCAACGATCTAGCACCTCAAAATAGTGCATATGATGTAGAGTTATCTAGATTAATGGTCGTATTACAACTTAATCGATAGAATTCAGCTACCATTAAAGGATTAGGCAAAGGTAACACTGATCACTACTAAATCAATTAGCTGGTACCATTTGTTGGGTTGAGTATAAGAAGCCTTCTTACAAATTCCATATATTTTAAGCAGTGTTGGACGGTGGCTGGATTTGAGTAACACATAACTCAATAACCTCACTCCATGAGAGTGTATAGCAAATAATTATATATATATATATATATATATATATATATATATATATATATATATAATTATTTTCACCAAAAAACGCTCACGACTAGCTTCAAAACTACTCACTCACTGATTACGTCATACACTAGTAATGCTTTTAAAACTTATATTATCAAATACTTTCAGCCTATGCATATAATCTAACTTGAAGGCGATGTTTCACAGCTATAAATCAATCCTGAGAGAACATATGGATTGTACACTTGCCCTTTAATAGACAAACAGATATCTCTCCTGTACAATCGATTCAGATGTTCTTAAACAACAGTTTCTTTACCATCAGTCAATGATTTTATACGAATTATCATTTGGTTATAACGAAAACATGAAACTCTTATGATTACATGAATACTAAGCGTTCACTATTAAAATTAACGGTAGTTGTCATAATACAATGTTACTTTCTCCATTAAAACCAGTTCCACTGTTTCATGAAATAAGAGAATCTTGATTTGTATTACAATATGAACTTTATGTATTTTCCCTCTAAAACAAGAAGTGTCTGATGAAATGTAGTTTAGATTAACAAAATGCCTCAAATAATCCATTATTCACAGTTTGTTTTGTTATCCAGTATAGATACGCATATTATGACTCCCTTTAAAAACGTATTTCTAGCAGTAACACTTTTATTGTTTATGCCTGTACTTATTTGTAAGGAAAATGTAAATGATTTACAATTTTCCCCTTAATTAAAATGAATAGTAGTGAGTATTTTTGCTGAGCATTTCTCTCATATGCCTCATTAGAATCATTGCGGATAAATCCAGCTAACGAGCCCTAAATAGAGCGAAACCAGTGTCTTGAATTCCGTTACAAGCTACTGTCCAAATTTTAAAAAAAACTTGTGGATGAATTTCATTATCGAAGCTCAGGATAAAGATATAAGATGAAGGGCTCACCAGCTAATGTCCTTAACATTAACAATCGTAAAATAAAGGTTTCCTATATGTATTGAATTAATAGTTTTTAAAAAGCGATGCGTGATCGTGGATGAGCACGGCTGAGGAGTCCCACAATAGGACGAAACGGACGTCTAGTGCTTCCAGGTTTTCCATGGTGGTCTAGCTTCAATTGACTCATGATCTCAACTATATAAATTTCAATTATCTACACATAAAGTTCAATGTTCAACTTAAGAATGAGGTTCATGATAAGGAATGATTCGCAGATTCTGTTCCATAAGTTTAAAGATTATTTAATACCTTTTTTAAAGTAGATAAATGAAGTTCATTAATTAAACTTTGTACTATCAAATGTAAATAGAATTTTAATTCAGTTTAATGATCTTAGAATTGCATAGATACATATGAGAACGTCGATTAATGAAGTGGAACGTTTTGGAAAAGTGAATTTACATGATTTTATTAGTAATTTGCAACCATTTAAATTTATAGTATAGGAGGTTTGTGAAGATCATTTAACCATGCAGTTTATATTGAGGGATGAACCGTGAAAACCAGTAACCAATGGATGGTGTACATCCACGACCTTATCAGTAGAAGTTGGGGCTACGACTTTTAGTTCTCTTAAGGAACCCTTACTTTTTAGGTCGTCGAGTTGGCAACCAACTGTTTACGTTTTGAACTTTAAACAATCATGTAATATTCGCCAGCTATTATCCAATATTATTAGTGTTTAACTATCTCGTACGCGACGTGGCTGAACTCCACTAGTTACGACTTCTCACTAGAACTCTGAGAATCACCTATTAAAGTTAGTCACCAGTGAGTGTATAATTTAAACTTCAATGAGTAAAAACTTAATCACAACTTTAGACAAACTATTTCAATTTCGACAGTTGGATAGTATCATCAAATCTCGTACTCCTAAAATATCACTCAAATCCAAGTACACAAATTTGTACTTCATAACTCAATTTAGATTATGCAATTATAACTATGTAAATTAGGACGAAATGCGCGTTCTGGATTCCACTGATAGCCATTATCCATCTTTGCTTACAATGCTTGTGAAATAAGGCTATATCGAGGCAATACGCGCAGTATGCTCAAATGCTAATAAGAGAATGATCAGTTGCAGTTTTAAACATCAATGGGAAGATCCAAACAAGTAATGCTAAGTGAATTTATGTAAATTATAGAGTTTACCTTTTTATTCTTACATAATTAATTAAATTAAATTCAAGAGTTAAAGTTATTCCTTATTAGTACTTAAAAGTTAGTCTGACAAGTACAAGATCAATGATCATTTTTTCATGAACCCTTTTCTTCTAGAGATATAATAGTCTACATTATAATAATGACATTACTATCGAGACTGGTATGTCCTGGGTTCGAATCTCGTGAGGCGGGATCGTGGATTAGCACTGCTGAGAAGTCCAACAATAGGACAAAACGGCCGCCCAGTGCTTCCAGGTTTTCCATTGAGATCTAGCTTCAATTGACTTATGATTTCAACTATGAAAATATCGAAAACAATTTAAAGCTATGATACTTGCTTAAAACTACTTTTATTATTCATAGTAGTAATAGTAGTGGTAGTATACACACACACAACAAGCAACATACTAAACTGACTCCAAAATCTTCATCTTTTATGTAAATTAATCATTGTCACGTTAACTAAAATCGTCACTTAGAAAAGATTTTTTTCTCTATTTAAAGGAAGAAAGAAGAAAAATTATGCTAAAACTTACCTTTTTCACATGAACTTCATCTTTTAACTCTTTAGGTGCACTTAGTTGTACAGAAGTTTCAGTGACATTTTCTGTTAGAACCTAAATAAAGAGATGATTAGATTATGATATTTATATTTATAACTTACTGTAAATGAATTCTCCAATTGAGATATTGTTTCTAAGTAACGTAATGCCGATGTATTATTCTTCACATCATCCTTAAAATGTTGAAGAAGGAATAAAAAAGAAAAAAAGTATTATATTAAAGCTAATAACAAAATATATGGTTTACTGATTAGTTGAATTACAATAATTATTTCATCTTAAACAATAAGTACATTTTAAGCAGAGATGGATGGTGGCTTGTAGTAGAATCCAGGACGCGCATTTCGTCTTGTTTGGGACTCGTCAGCTTGGTGTACTTGCATCGAAGAGTTGATGTTCACTCTGGGACTCGTGTCAAGTACCGTTCGCTCCAAATGTCATCACGTTATTCTGAGTCCAGATAAACACTAGCTTATGCAATAAATATATTTTATTGGTTATGATAATGATCAATGGTAATATTTGCGTTTTGTTCAGCAAGGTTAATTTCTACGGATGGCATTCCTATAGTTTAAGAACATATGGAACCTAAAAAAACTGTCAGTCAAAATCAAAGTCAGAATCTTAAGTACAAAATTCAGGACAGTTCTACCGTATGGAACTGAAACTTCGAGAATTACCACAACCATCGTCGAAATGGTACAATTATTTATAAACGATTGTCTACGCAAAATACTCATTGTCCGTTGACCGGATACCATCGGTAACAACCTACTGTGGGAGAGGACAAAACAGCTTTCAGTCCAAGAGGAAATTAGAGAAAGACAATGGTGGTGGATATGACATATATTAAAGAAATCATCAAACTGCATCATGAGGCATGCGCTGACTCGGTATCCTGAAGTGAAACGGAAAAGTGGAATACTAAAGGACACTTTCGAGAATCGGCAGCAGACATGAAATAGATGGAATAAACTGGAACGGATTGTCGAGAATAGAGTTGGTTTGAGAATGTTGGTGGACGGCCCATGCTTCTCTACGAAGGGTAACAGGCGTTGATTAATAAGTAAGTAATAGTAAAATTCGGAATGATTGTTTCGTTCTATTTGACACTAAAAAGAAGTTGATAGATATTAAGATTCGGGTGCTTATATCTAGTTAGCGTGACTTATAAGTAAGATAATATATACATTGTGGATTTCATTGCTAGTCACTATTTCAAATAAGAATAATCTTGTAACCATGGATAACATATTGAGGTATCTATTCATGAAGCTTATATACCAGTGAGAAACTGATTGAATTCATTATTAAATCTCAACAGTCAACAGGCATAAATCATTGTGAACAAAAATATTTTTCAATTTTTTTGTTTCGAGTGACAATCTAAGGTATGTGAATTTCATTTCACAGTAATATTGGTTAATTTGCCTAATCAGTATCATCTTTTACCAAACATGTTTTAATTATCTTAAACTTTACAAATATTAACATAAATATCAGGAAAAAAACACTGTAGTGCTTACACGAATCTCAGCTGCTGCTTCAGGTAAATGGGATTTTTGTGCACTCTAAAAAAATAATAATTGGTTGAATGAATAAGTTAGTTAGTGATGACAATGATAGAAACAAAACTAGATTTAAAAACAATTTAAACTACGTAAGGATTTTAGCTAGACAGCCGTTATAATAACACATAGCATTGGACATCTGTATCTTTCTAGTAAATGGCTTCTCATCAATGTACAAATTATACTGCAGAACCACAGCGAGAATGAATGCTTTAAAGGGGGGACGAGTGTAGTGTGATCTGCTTATATCCATATTAAGTAGTATATGATGATGGTCAGACATAGAATGTATTTTGGCAGAAGACCGATAAGGAAAGAACTGAAATGAAGCGCAATTGGTAGGAAAATGCATGAGCAATGAAATTAGAGGAGATGAACTGATATTTACAGAAGGAAAAGTAAAGATTAGGACAATTGGTTGTTATTTTGCAGATTAACTGTTTGCTGTATGGCTATCAGAATTTAGTGAGATAGTCTGTAATTTATGCTTAAATACATTCGGTTGTCCCTAGTCGTGTTTTGTTCACTACAATACGACCTCATAAGTAATCGAATCTATGACTTTCAGACAATTGAGTTGACATCCAGTGATTAGTAAAGTTCTTTCAACACTGACACCGAAAATTTTTATATTAGGACCATTTATCTGTCCAGTTATCTTTTTACTTTCCAATGTTTATACAGTTGGTATTATTCCCTAATCTATTAATCTATCATTAACATGGGTAATTTTTACAAATATTACATTTTAATAACTTACCGATTGTTGAATATCTTTTTCTAGTTGTATAATTTTTTGTAATAATTCAGCTTGTCTAACACGTTCACTGTCAAGCGCTAAATGATTCACACCTATACATACACCACGTGCTTGACGCTAAAAGAGAATAATCGACAAAGAATTAAGAAGAAACAAAACGAAATAAGTGATGTATATATGTGTGTTGCATGCATAGGCATAATATTTTAAAATATCTAAAATAAATTATGGTATTTTATTATTGTTGAATAGTGACTAATGATAGAATGTAAGACATGAGTTTCATCCTTTTTGGGACTCGTCAACAGGGTGTAACTGAACATCTCAATGTTGATATTCTCACTGAGACTTGAATCCGTTGTCTTTAGATTCAAACAAAAATATAAATTTTTACAGATAAGATTATGTTATGTTTTTATGTCAAATTTATGATGAAGTAACTAGGTTTAAAGGTAAGTGGTGTAATTCTGCTACTTTGCAAGTAGACATTTTTATCGTTAATAGATATATAAATAGTTGAAATCATGAGTCAATTGAAGCTAGATCATCATGAAAAACCTGGAAGCACTAGACGGCCGTTTCGTCCTATTGTGGGACTCTTCAGCAGTGCGCATCCACGATCCTGCACCGCGAGATTCGAACCCAGCACTTACCAGTCTCGCGCCAGTGCACTTAACCAATAGACCACTGATATATAAATACATATTCATTGGGCCACAGCTAACAAAACCTTCAACTCGATCTGAGAAACATTTATAGTAAACTATCTCCTTGTCTTAAATGCTCTTCGACTTGTAAAGTAGATGAATGTAGCCAAAATGAAGTAAGCGTTTTTACTCTTACTTCATTTTGGCTACATTCTGAAGACAAGTCCTCACATGGAATCCTGAAGGTCAAAGGAGAAGAGGAGGACCAAAGAACACATTACACTTAGAAATAGAGACAGACATGAAAAGAATGAACAAAAATTGGATAGAACTAGAAAAGAAGTCCCAGGACAGAGTGAGTTGGGGAATTCTGGTCGGCGGCCTATGCTCCATTGGTAGTAACAGGCGTAAGTAAGTAAGTTAGTAAGTAAAATGAAGTAAGAAGTACTTTAATAGATTAATTACATACTAATTTTAAAGTATCATAGATTATGGATTTTTTTGAGAAATAATTTTGTTACTCATCAATGATGTAAATTGTTTATAGATAAAATACTTCATTTGTATGTCGGCTTTTTTTCTCATAAAAACATTGCAATCAATCAATTCATTAACACCATTTGCCACAGTTTAAAATTGAAGAATAATTTAAATAAATCTGTTTATTAACATTTGTGTTACTCCAAGAATAATAAGAAAATACCATGGTAATTTACGACTATACCTTAATTTTCATAGTTGAAATTATGAGTCGATTGGAGCTAGACCACCATGGAAAACCTGGAAGCACTGGAATATCCACAAATAACCCCTTCCGATCTATACCTTAATTGTTTAAATGAATTATTTTCTATTCCGAAAATGTGACACCGTTCTTCGGAATGAGGAAGAAGTGGCTTACATTAAGTAACGAAACACCAGAAATACAACTTTTCTACTCACTAGGATATCACAAAAACTATAATTATTATTAACGATTGGTTAATTTGATAATTTATATACATATAACATTATAAAAGACAAATAAAGTTAGTGTTGATGCTTACCTCGAAATCAGTCAGTCGAGCTTGAAGACTTTCAGTAGCTACATGAATTTAGATAAAGAATTACAATGAAAAAAAATTAATAAAATTACTATTATTTGAATAAAAACAATCGTCGAACATTAGTTTCACTGTTGTATGAGACAGCTATCCAATGGTTTGTCAAAAAAATTTTTTTCATTTTATCAAAAGAGTTATGGTATAAATTATATTATATTAATCAATAAAGCAGAATTCCCAATGTTTATAAGACTTAAAGGGGGTTACAATTTCCGTATAGCCAAGGCTTCAATAAACCTTGGCTATACAGAACTTGAATCCCCCCGCTTTATGTGTTCAAAAACAATTTGTTCTTACCCTTAACCTACCCTGGTGACGCTGATTTATTATCTAGAGTGGTCATTACATTGTTTTTGTGTACTTTGTTTATAAGACTGTTTAAACAGTTAACATTACTATCATAAATAATGAATAACAAATAATTTGGAAATTCGTTAAACAATCCAAATCTACTGTAAAACAGTTTCATCTGTTGTTACGAATTACCTAGTTGTTTCAAGTCTATCTGTCTATATATATTTACTCCTCAACTTGAATTAACAGTTTCCTTTCATTTATCTACCTATGTTTCTTCTATGTAATAACACTGATGAATATATATGTAGATATATATACACTTCTATCATTCTTTATCTAAGTGATGAAATTCCATAGTTTATCTTTCAGCAAAAATGATTTTGGGAATGATAAATTTCCTAAAGATCAATGAATTAGATTCCATTCAACATGTTGAGTAGTTTTTCTTCGATACATACTGTCCTACAGGGTTAAAACGATTATCAGTCAATTTCATCGATTCAATTATTAATGTGTAACGGATATGTTTCGATAGGTAGAAAGTCCAGAACCATATATATTCGTACTATATGTGTATTTCAACGAGTTACACACATTAAAATACCTCTTCAACAAGCATGAATCCCACCAGTGAGTGAATTGATACGGTAATGATCATTGAACAAAACAGACCATTATTTTGCTAATTAGACTTTTAAAAAGTCTGTAACGTCTAGTCTATATTTCTTTGATTTGACAAATGTATTTTTAATGCTTCTTAAAGAATCCTTATTCAGTGTTAATAAGACTACTACTGATAATATTAAATAATAGTAGTAGTACTAGTAGTAGAAGACAAATAACTGAAAGAAACTCATCACAAGTCACGTGAATATTGTTTTGTTATATGAGAAAATCCGTAATATAATCGATAGTTTTCAAATTTGTCTTAAAATATAAATGGTGATTCTAATATGTTGTTTGAATAAAACTTACTACATAATCCTGTATTCATTAATAGTATATATGACCTCAAAGCCAAACCATAACTGACTTTTTGCTCATCTATTAGTTTTGAATGACTAATAATATAGGTTATAGTTCAATGTTTTAACGAATTCAGTAAAATATATACTTTTAGTGACTTGGTGATTGATTAAGTAAATAACACTGTATCTAGGGAAATTTCACCCATGAATTTAACCATTACATTGTAGTCTCTCAAGTTGAACATACAAATCTATGCTTACATAAGTCTATACAAGATTATAAATTGTTCATACGTTTAAAAGTCTTAAAAGGAATAACAAAACAACTATTCTATATTTTTTGTAATTTAAACAATCAGTTGTTGGTTCTGTTATTGTCTTCCTGAAACTCCTTAATAATTCTTTTAAATAATTCTTGTTATCTTCATAGTTGAAATCATAAGTCAATGGAAGCTAGATCACCATGAAAAGCCTGGAAGCACTAGACGGCCGTTTCGTCCCATTGTGGGAATCCTCAGTAGTGTTATCTTAAAATTTGTTATCTTAAATTTTCGATTAAAATTTTTAAAAAAACAATCTATTCTATACATTGAAAAATAAATCATAGCGAAACATTACTTACCCATTATTTCCTAATGTATTATGAGTTGAATGTTAAATATTGAACAGAGGAATGATTCAAACAACAAAGAAGAATAAAAACTACAGCTTGATTGATTGTAACGTATACGAATGTTGTTATTTGTTTATTGTTAAAATTTGACGTTAATATCAGTGTAGCTGAGCAGTAATCCCAGGACAATAATTAGTTATAGTCTTGTATCAATAAATATGTATAATAATTGAATAAAGGAATTGAATAAAGTTAAGGAACAAACAAAAATGAACTAGATATAAATATTTCCTAATTTATATGTAAATAATACTACAATACTGATTGTTGAATAGTGTCTTTCGAAATTACAAAATAGTTGATGTTTATCATAGTCTTTCTTATCCTTTCCTTCCTTTGTTATTCAATATAGAATTAATGAAATATCTTTTCTTCTCAAAGAAGTAAGAATACGAAATGATAATCGGTACAAATATGGAGAAGAAAAAAAATCAAAGGAAGAAAGAACAAGTGATTAACATGCAGAAAAAAAACACATATGTTTCTAGTCGAAAGATATCTACCAGAATTCAATGTTGTATATGTAATGAATATTCTGACAGTAGACAATTAAACAGTAGAAGATGATCACCTATACACACACAGGCAGTGACACAGTGAGAAAGATGGAATTATGAATTAACAGATGAGTTGAATGAAAATTGCAGAGATTGTCAACTTGTTAAAGAATAATAATGAAATATTATTATTATTATTATACTTCCGAACTGGATTGAGTCGAAAACTAGACTGATGTTTATAACAATGATAATAATAATAATAATAATATTCACTTCTCCTTCCTAGTTAATCTCTACTAACCGCCATTTGAATGTATTTGCTACACAATGAATAAACACCATCAAAGTTCTGATTTAAATTCTATATTATTATGCCTTTTTATAAAAATCAGTCTAATTGTATATTGAATTGTGTTATTTAATTTAGTGATCATTCATTGAAGGAATGTGTCTGTGCATAAAAATCCACAAATCGCATCATTACAAAGCTTCTGTTTGTATTGTCGATTGAGAGCAAGCGAGCGAGAGAGAGCGAGAGAGAGAAAGAGTACACACGTTGTATGTTTATGTACTCTCACCAAAATAGGTTGTTATTCATATACATACATACTTTCATTTATTTTACCACTCATATAATAATACCCGTCAAATAAGAAGAAATAGTTTAGTCTTATAAAATGTAGGGTTAATGTATATTAGACTTAAAAATAAGATGATGAGTGCATAGTCCAAATTTGAAACTATTTTGCGTAGGCGATCTCACATATAAAAAGTTTAACTTTAAAAGAAAAGAAAAAAAAATTCGTCATCTATATCTCCACATTTTTTGTCAGTTTGTTATGGTATTTTCTATTCATTATTATAAATCATTTTATATTATATATTGGTTAACTGACACAAATACTGTCTCAAATCGATCCAGTTATTAGTAGATTTGGTTACTAAGACGGTATAGTGTATATGTGTGTGTGTGCGCATATGTGTGCCAACTATACTGGATATTGAATGACATAAACACTAAGATAGGAAGGTGTACACAATACAAAACAAACTTAAAATTTGATACTCATTAAATAAGCATAAGATTCGTGAATTAGATTATAAGAGAGCACACAAGAGTGTGAGAGAGAGAGAGAGGTAGAGAGTTGTGCACAAAGCCTATGAACATAAATTCACACTAAATGGGTACATATATCTATATACATTTGTATACATATATAAATGCATAGAATAAGGAAAGACAATATGTTCATTGAAATAAAAGAAATACATAACATTCACATATTTTATACAATATTACATATATATAATACAAACATCTCAATGAAACTGGCGTATATGAATGTCTATGCCAAATCGATTCACCTTATATCCTATTACTATTATCCGATTATATTTACTATAAAGTAATGTTAAAAATTACTATTATATTATATAAGATTAGAATAATAGAAAAGTCATTTGAGTATGCTACTTAATATGAAATCATCACTAACTTTATCAATATTAGTACTAATAAATATTTACAATCTAAGTTATTGTATTCACTTAATATTGCTTGTTTGAATCTTCCTATTGATATTTAGGACTGCAACTGATCAGTCACTCATTGGTATATGTGCATACTGTGTATATTGCCTCGATATTGCCTTAATTCACAAGTATTATAAGCAAAGATGGATAGTGGCTAACAGTGGAATCCAGGAAGCGTGTTTCGTCCTATTTGGGACTTGTCAGCTGGATGTACCTGCATCTCAGAGTTGATGTTCACTCTAAGACTCGAACCCGAAACACGCGTCCTGGATTTTATTGCTAGCCACTAGCCATCTTAACATCTCTTACAGATTCGAAAATAAACATTTTAACATTAAATCATTCATATAGTTCATTTTCAACCAATCAAAAAACAGGTTTTATAAATAAATGGCTTATAAGAAAGAAATCAATAGTGTTGCAAAAAGTGGACTGATTTCTATGTAATTGATAAATCTATTAATATCTTCTACGGGTTTCGCAGTCAGTAGATTGGGAAAATAACTACACATAAACTCTCTTTTACGGATATAGAATATTCAACCTTTCTAACATTTATAAAGACCTAAACAAATTTTGAAGTGTCCTTGTATTATTCCTAACTATGGTTAGGTATTTAGACTAAGGATTAGGGGTTTAGGGTTGAATTATTATTCACGAATTGACATCAACTATGATGTAAAAATACTCTATCGATATATGGATGAATGGATTTCGTCCGGAAATAGACGAGGCACTATCTGATTGGTTCGTTCATAAAATATGGTTCCACTAGGTTAAATTTTTTTTCAGAATTAAGAATTTAGGTTTCGGATTTAGGGACAGAGACAATTTGCCAGTTAAATCTGATCTAGGGAGACAGGATTAGGTATTTCATATGTTGGACACTAACATTTTCACTCTGTAATGACAAGAAGTAACATTTTGCTATTATTTTAAACGTTTTGAACAGTATACGAAGGTATTTCTACTGCTCGTTATATACGATATTTGAATTTCGTGCGAAAACCTAGGAATTGCGTTCTTGATTCTGATTTTTTTGTCTCTAAAGTATGCTTTTAGCAGACCTTCTCTTATCAGAATTGATTGAATAAAGATCACTGCTGAATAGTCCGCACATACTTATCACTATCATCAAAAATAAAACCTCAATGTTTCGAAGCATTTATGTTGTAGCCTGCAGAAACTGATAACAATCTTTTTGACCCAAATGTTTTCATTTTACAACATATACACCCTGTTTAAATAATTCAAGTACACTTCTGCCTGAAGTTTGTGCTAATGATGTCGTTCAGAAGAACGATGAAAACTCCATGACTAAACCACCCAGCTCAGAAAACAAAACTCTACCTAAATGATCCGCCTGAGCTACAAATCTTCTGCACCATCTCAAAAGACTAGGACATTACGATTTTAGTTATTAACTTACGATCGATCAGTGTATATACCACGTACAGTATGCACATATGCTAATTAGAGACTGACCAGTTGCAGTCCTAAACATCAATTGGAAGATTCAAACAAGTAATACTAAGTGAATTCAAACTTCAACACATTGCACAAACAAGTGGCTATCGGGACTCAGTAGCTGAGTAGATAACACGATGACGTTTGAAGCGAATGGTACTAGGTTCGAGTCCCAGAGTGAACATCAACTCTGAGATGCAGATACATCCATTTGACGAGTCCCAAATAGGACGAAACGCGCTTCCTGGATTCCACTGCTAGTCACTATCCATCTTTGCTTACAAACCAAAATAATGTTTATATAAGGTTACTGATGAATAAAAATATTTTATTTAAATTTATCAGGATATAAAATCTATTTTTAAAGATATTCATTAGAAATATTAGTTGATAAAGGTGAAACCGTTTTCTTTTGTTGTTGTTGTTTAAACAATAAAGAGTTTGACTTACTGATAAACTTTAATGTAAAAAAAATGCACTCACATTCTAGAGTTATGCATGAATACCTGCATCGCCGTCTTTGAATTTGTGTATGTCTTTGTGTATATGAGCATGTATGTGTATGTTTAAATGTCAATGAAAGAAACTGTAATATTGAACAAGTATGTTCAATAATGAAAAATGTATCAATCAATTAAAACAAAATGATTTAGAAAAGTTTACTGTTGACATAGAAATTATGGTAAAACAACATGTTGGTAGTTTTATGTAACCATCTCAAAAATATTAAAATATTTAAACATAGATTACATTGATATAGATGGTTATGAGTATTCAAAACTTTCTTCATGCACATTAAGTATGGCATACATAGTAGTTTCGGTCATTTCTTCCGTTGATTTAGTGGGTAAGCATTACTTATTGCAATGTGTTTTTCTTTAAAGATTTCATCTATAGCACAAACTATCACTATATACGTGTTTTTCATATATAATATCAAGCTACATGTTCATAACAGATATTTGTGAATAATCACATCCCTAAAAGATTCAAACCATTTACTAACTATGCAGAATGATTTAAGTGACTTTCACTGCTCTAGTGGATAGTTATATTTGCTATATTACATTCTCTCAGATGTGTACAATATGAACATAATGACATGTTCATTATTTACTGTTACGATATTATTAATTAGGTCATATACGATAAGGAATTGAATAATTAGTAAACACACAATTCTACTGAATTAGAGTTTATTCAGAATCTGACAAGTAAACAATCTATTAATATCAATCAAATGAATTATAATTTGAACTATATGTTTGCTTTTCAATAAATCTATACCACTCCAAATGTCTTCTAAACTATATCAAATCACATTTTAAGCCCATATGTTGTATTTGAAAAGTGAATAATGTTGCAAACAACTTAAATGTTTAATACATTGTGGCAATAATTCAGTCTTCAGTTTTTTAGACTATGCATCATAAACTAGACTCAGTTAGACAATAATTGATTTTATATAGTTGATGAGTCAATTGAAGCTAGACCAACATGGAAAACCTGGAAGCACTGGATGGCCGTTTCGTCCTATTGTGGGACTCCTCAGTAGTGCTCATCCCCTTCTGATAATGACCGTATGCGCACTAGTAACTGGTTCCATGAGGTATTTCCTGGAGTTTTAGTGAGAAGCAGTAACCAGTGGAGTTCAATCAGGTTTGTTGAGAGATACTTACTCACTGAAAGCATTGGTGAATGGTTGCGCAATTTCATGGATCGGTTGAAGTTAGACATTAACTCCGTTAGATGCCGGCCAGCTCAGTGGTCCAGAGGTTAAGTCCTCGCGCGCGAGACGGATAGGTCTTGGGTTCGAATCTCGTGAAGCGGGATCATGGATGCGCAATGCTGAGGAGTGCCACAATAGGACGAGACGGCCGTTTTCCATGGTGGTCTTCAATTCACTCATGATCTCAACTATATAAAATAACTAAAATCTCCACAAAACCCCCTTCTGAAAATAATTGATCTTGTTTAAAAAAAACAATAACTTCATCAACCATTGAAAATTTTAATGTTTATGGACACAACTGTTCCATTCTATGATTTAATTATTTTCTTTTTCCCCCCCCACTGTAAAACGATGACTTTTAATTATCAGAAGGGTTTTTTGTAGAAATTTCAGTAATTTTACAGTTGAAATCATGATTCAATTAAAGCTAGACAACCATGGAAAACCTGGAATCGGTCGTCCAGTGCTTTCAGGTTTTCCATGATAATCTAGCTTCAATTGACTCATAATTTCAACTATAAAAGATCACTTTTAAGTTTGATAATGTAATGCAATATTATTAAGCCAATAAAAGTCAATCAAATTGATATACATCATTTAACTTTAAGCTATTTCTTTAAATCCGTTCAAGATATCCGATTATAGGACTTAATTCAAATCTTTTTTTTCAAGAATGTACATTCTGCGACAGTACATTAAAGTTATTAACATTGTAAACTGAAATAATAATATATTATATAATATATAATGTGATGATAATTACAGTTCAGTAAATAGTCACAATAATAAGAATACTTATTATAGTTATGATTGCCATTTATAGTAGCAACAATGGTAACAATGCTTACTGGCCTTTTTTAATTTATATCTATCTCTCTATCTCTCTATCTATCTCTCTATATCTATACCTATATCTATACCTATCTATCTATCTATATATATATATATACCTATCTCTCTCTCTCTCTCTCTATATATATATATATATATATATATATGAACACATAATGTATTACCATTATTACTATTACTAAAGCTTTTATCAGAATAATAATAAGAAGAATGATATCATTGGAAGGTACACAGAATAGACATTGCTTTACATTCAAATGAGAAATTAATGAAGTAGTGTTATTTTAATGAATCCTTCGTGTAATAAATTGAATATAAGTTGATTTAGTAGGTAGGTAGGTAGGTAGATAGATAGATAAGTAAATAGATAGAATATCTTAGTTTAATGACAATAATTCTACTTCAATAATTGACAGTTTATATAAAGAGTGAAAAAAATAAAATAAAATAGGTCATCTATAAATTCCAATGATCGGCTTACTTCTAGCTATGAGATGTCAACATTAAGTTAAAAATAATAATAATAGTCAGGTTTGTAATTAAATTCAGAGGTACCTTTTATTTTTGTATTTGATTGGATTGTATTATCTCATTAGCTGTACGTGCCTGGATTTCACAATGGAACTCAAACCCATCACCTTTGAATTTTAAATACCTACGTATTATCCACAGAGTAACTAAGTCTAAAGAGTCTCTAAACCGTTCAATATATATAATACTTATCTTATAGGGTTTTAATTATACTACCGTTGATATTCAAGACTGAATTTTGATCAAAATCAACACTGAAATGTATGTATATCTAACTGATTCATCTTAAACAGAAATAAAAACGTTTCCTCGAATCCACTGCAAACAACAATCTAAAATAGATCACAAAAAAGTGTTTGGTTAAAGCTCTTAATAAATTATATGACGTGATCTATCCAACACATATATTATATCTAATTCTAATCTTTATTTCAAATACACCTTGACGAAATTTCTAGATTCATGGCACCATCATATGACAATGTGATTCAAACAAGCTGCAAACTTTCGAAGTGAATTCTTACATTATGAACGGACAAATAAAATTACTATTGGCAACATAGTTATTAATAGCCCAATAACATAGGTATAACTTATTCCAATCAATTCATCTATATTAACAATTTGTCAAAACATCACAGTACGAATATCAGAATACGATAACTGATGGAGAAGATTTGTAGCTCAGGTGGGTGATTTTGATGGAGTTTTGTTCTCTGAGATGGATAGTTTGGTCGTGGAGCTTTCATCGTCCTTCTGAACGACATCATCAGCACAAACTTCAGGTAGAAGTGATGTGTTTGAATTTCTCCACATGTGATTCACAGCTTGTCCTGTTCACCTCGATGTTGATTGGTTCTTGTTGACCTTAAATCTGTCATTGTTTATTTCTTCGTATTGGATGTATCTCCGATTGGTTTGATTTTTGTTACTGATGATGTCGTTCAAACGGACGATGAAAGCTCCAAGGCCAAACCATCCGGCTCAGAGATCAAAACTCCATCAGAATACGATAACTACACAATTTATATTTTACTATGAATATATATACAGGCTGATGCGATGAGTGAATGAAAGTATGCATAATTACAGGATGTAACAAAAGTAAGTTTAAATCAAGTTTAAAGCCTGGGTAATATGTAATGAGCGACTGGATTATATATCTAGTCAAACGTTATCAATCGGACCATAGCCTATTACATAAAAATATGTGGTAGTATTAAATATGATTACTTTTCTCTTAATTTGTAACACCATATGACCTCGGATCTGTTCTTACACACATATTTATAGTTATTATTGATAACGGTTATCATTCTAATTCTTTTCATTCACTTATGTCAATTGTATCACACTATATCTTAACTCAATGTAAAGTTTTAACACATAGTTGGTTGTAAGTAGCTGATGAGAAACCACAAAATATAATGAATTCATATTGTTCTGCATCCATGTTTGTTTTGGCTTTATTTAAATTTATAAACTACTGAAAACTCATATGCATATATTCCAATTTGATCTTAGACTACAACGCAAACGCGAACTTTACTTACTTGCGCCTGTTACTACCAATGGAGCATAGGCCGCCGACTAGCATTCTCAAACCCACTCTCTCCTGGGCCATCATTTCTAGTTCCATCCAACTTTTTCTAATTCTTCTCATGTCTGTCTCCATTTCTGGGCTTAATGTGTTCTTTGGTCTTCCTCTTCTCCTTTGACCTTCAGGATTCCATGTGAGGGATTGTCTTGTAACGCAGTTCGGTGATTTCATCAATGTGTGTCCTATCCACTTCCAACGCTTCTTCCTGATTTCTTCCTCCAATAAATGGAATCTAGTTTGTTCTCTCCCGGAATAGGCTGTTGCTGATGATGTCTGGTCAACGGACCCGAAGTATTTTGCGTAGACAACTGTTAATAAACACTTGTATCTTCTGGATGATGGCCTTCGTAGTTCTCCACGTCTCCATCACATACAGTAGAACTGTCTTAAAAATTGTATTGAAAATTCTGATCTTGGTGTTGGTTGACAGACAGTTGTTTTGAGTTCCAGATGTTGTTCAGTTGTAAATATGCTGCTCTTGCTTTGCCGATCCGCGCCCTCACATCTGCATCTGATCCACCGTGTTCACCAATGATGCTGCCCAGATGTGTAAAGGTTTCCACATCCTCCGAAGCTTCTCCGTCAAATGTAATTGGATTAGTGCATGTTGTATTGTATCGGAGAGTCTTGCTTTTCCCTTTGTTTATATTGAGACCTACTGCTGCTGAGGCTGCTGCTACATTGGTCTTCTAAACGCAAACTTTATCGGTTCTAAAATATAACTAAAACACTTATGTAACATGCATCATATTAGGATTTACTGGTGAGAATTCTTTTTAATCTCAATGAAAATTTGATCAATAAATCATTACATCAGGAATTAACATTCAAACATCTTGTATGGAATAAAACCCAACCGAATGATCCACATTCATTTGCTTTGTACTTTGTAGTTGTCTGTTGTTCTTTTTATTGATTTTAACATCTATCTGTAAATGATTTATACCCTAAAAACACCACTGTCTAACACGAGATTGTGTTATGTTGTACGTCATTCTCTTTCTTTTTGTTCATCTTTTTTAACCTCTGACTACCTTATCATCAAAATGTGAGCTTCTGCTGTTGATAAGATGGAAGAAACAGTCACAGTTCTTTGTGTAACAGCCTTGTAAATTGTCTCACAAGATATATAACGTTTTGTTTGATGAAATCTTATTAATATCTACCGATAAGATTGAATCGATCAATAATATTTGAATTAAACGCGCACCGCTTAACACTCATTTAACCCTAGACTGGTTATTACTCTGACTCCTTTTATTTAACTACCAATCATAAAATTCCATGAGTTATATAAAAATGATTAATCTTTTCAAGCAGAGATTGATGGGGGTTAAGAGTGGGACCCAGAACGCTCGCTCCACACCATGTGGGACTCGTCAGCTGGATGCACTGGCATCTCAGAGTTGATGTTCCCTCCAGGATTCGAACCAAGCATCTTTCACCTTAAACACCATCACGTTATTCATTTAGCTACTGAGTCCGATATATGACTGTTCTTATTATATCACCGCTACTGTTTGGTATGAGTGTCTTTATGGTTCTCTTTGAAATTAACTACTACTTTCCGTTCTTATATTAATTGTATCAATTTATATTTTAGAAATAGTTTATGATTATTGGTTATATACATCGTTATCCGTTTTGGCTATAGCCGTAATAAAATCCAGTATGCAACAGTATGGGGAATTACTCCCTACAAATACCTCCTGCATAAACTTTATTGTCAAACAAGTCAAACTGTAATAAAATGCTTAGCTCTAGGGTAGTCGAAATCTATACATAAATTAACTAATTCATCCATCAGATCAATACTCCAATCGAATTTGTAGTGAGTTTTCTCGATCCAAAAAAAAAACTGGCTGAATAATTATCGAAGATAATGTATTGAAAATGAATCATTTTAAATAAGAAACAGACTTCCGATAGACATTTTGTCCAGGAAATTCTCGACATTCATAAAACCTCATTATCATAATTTTTAAACGTTTCTAAGCAGGTAATATCTATCTTCTTAAATGATACCAATGAAGATAGGAAAAGAGTTTAGTTCGAATTTTTTCCCTGTAAGAAATCAAATCTAGTTACAATATTCAAGACACCAAAATGTGCACGATCATAGTGTGTTATTAAATTTTATATCAAATTTAATTAGTTTGTAATATAGTTCGATCTTAAAACAATATCATCATCGAGTTACTGGTTTCCTTGGATAAAGATGGAATTTCAAGAGCCATTCTACAAAGGATCATCATATATAAGTACTTCATTCAAGGTTTTTATATTATTCTTGTAAACTTTGATTTTAATCAGTAACTGTTGTCATATGTTTTATTGTCCCTGCATTACCGTTGATTAACTATGCACCTATTGCTTAATTCTATATCATATATGACTTAGATATATAAAGATTATAATTTTTAATTACGATCGTTCAATCTATCTGCATAGTTCCCCAAGTTTTTGATGCATTATAACGATAGAACTATTGAAGATAAATCTATTTAACGTCTCCTACTTCTGATAGGTTGCCACAGATAGAAGAAGTTACATGAACTAATAGAAGTTAAGATTTCAGCTAGTTATTCACTTCATTGTTTTAATTGGTCATTACTCTAATAGGCTTGAAGTACACTATTCGTAAGTGAGCTCTATAATCAAGTGATTCGATTCAGTGAATAAATGAAAAAGTTGGATTCATAACAGTCTCATCATTTACTTGATTGACTTTACAAGTCATAACTTTCTACTAGAACATTTACAGAATTCATCTTAAAACTAGCCATGATTATAGATTCATTTCACTGGTTAACATTGTTCAACTATTCTTTAATAATTAACTCAATTATGAAACGTTTATTATAAGGCCTTAACATTTCAAATTCAATCTTGTAGGAAGAAAAACACGTCTGAAGAAGGGTGATAAATTGTTTATCAACTAATCCAGTACCAACTCAAGTGACATTTTAACCATTTACAGACTACTTACTTTTACTTACTTACGCCTGTTACTCCCAATGGAGCATAGGCCGCCGACTAGCATTCT
This sequence comes from Schistosoma mansoni, assembly GCF_000237925.1. NCBI lineage: Eukaryota > Metazoa > Platyhelminthes > Trematoda > Strigeidida > Schistosomatidae > Schistosoma > Schistosoma mansoni. The sequence goes on from NC_031502.1 coordinate 54,340,549, forward strand.
CAAACCCACTCTCTCCTGGGCCATCATTTCTAGTTCTATCCAACTTTTTCTAATTCTTCTCATGTCTGTCTCCATTTCTGGGTTTAATGTGTTCTTTGGTCTTCCTCTTCTCCTTTGACCTTCAACATTCCATGTAAGGGCTTGTCTTCTGAAGCAGTTGGGTGATTCCCTCAATACGTATCCTATCCACTTCCAGAGCCTCTTCCTGATATCTTCCTCCACTGGAATCTGGTTTGTTCTCTCCCACAGTAACTTGTTGCTGATGGTGTCTGGCCAACGGATCCGAAGTGTCTTGCGTAGACAACTGTTAATAAACACTTGTATCTTCTGGATGATGGCTTTCGTAGTTCTCCACTTCTCCGCCCCGTACAGTAGAACTGTCTTGACATTCGTATTGAAAATTCTGATCTTGGTGTTGGTTGTTTTGAGTTCCAGATTTTCTTCAGTTTTACAGACTAAGTGATCACTTATTATACTCTCATTAACGTATTAGTCAAAAAGGAAAAGTATTTTACTAAAATCAACATTCTTAATTCATGGATTAATATATTTGTGATAATAAAAATTACATGAAATTATGATATACATGGTACTTGAATGCTTGGTTCCAATTCGGTTTTGTAAAGTGAATGGAAGATAAATAAGGGGAAGTATGGGAATTATTTACTTACTTACGCCTGTTACCCCTTGTGTAGGAGCATAGGCTGCTCACCAGCACTCTCCATCCAACCCTGTCCTGGGCAAGTATGGGAATTGAATAGTTTTATTTCCAAGTTATGGAAAATGAGGAAATTTATAAGTTAAGGAATTAATTTGGTAATTTAAATGCATCTCTGTAATGAAATTGGTAATTATCTAGTTAATATATGTTACATAGTTCAACGTTTCTTTTCAAGAACCCATCAAAAGCTGAGAGAAGACTAAAAATACTTCAATTTATCATTACTGAGGGCCATCAGCAAATTAATGACCTATTTTGAGAATACCACACACACACATTGAGAAATTAAATTAAAAACAAATATTTACTATTAATCTTCAATTTTCATTAATTAATTATTCGATTAATTTTTAATTCATCTCCTCTAAATGAACTAGCAATGAATATTAATCAAATTAGGACGAAACGTGATGGCGTTTGAAGCCAACGGTTCGAGTCCCAGAGTGAACATCAACTCTGAGATGCAGGTACACCCAGCTGAAGAGTCCCAAATAGGACGAAACGCGCGTTTTGGATCCCACTGCTAGCCACTATCCATCGTTAGAACAAAACAGTTTACCTGTATTCACTGAAAACTTCAAACTTTTAGTGAAATTGTATATACCTTTTAGCATAAGGTTTAATTTAAAGTGTTTGATTCAACAAGGAAAAAATAAACTATATCCTTACTGGACTCTATACGTTTCAGTGGATATACAAACTTTTCACATATGTGAAAGAAACTGGATGTATTTGGTTAGAAATTCCGAAATATAAATTGATGTTAACTTCCACAATGAAAATAAACTGTTATATATTCGAATAGAACAGGTTCTTGGGTTGTATTAGTACGCTCAGTAGCATTTATAAATGATTGATCTTTGATAATGACGAATTTCATGTATGTCAAGTCTTTCTTAGTGCTGATCAAATTCTATCGACCAAGTTGTAATCTGTTCCCCTGTCTAAGTGACTTCATATCACATGAAGTATGTTGAGATGTAGGTTGGTGGTTAGGGGGAGTCAATAGGACTGTGAAGTTTTGTGACGCAAAATCGAATCTGACAGATAGTGTCAGTTTCCTTAAGGTTTAAGGTGCATCTTACTGACAAGAACCAACCAGCACGAAACTTGGGTTCAACTTTTCCTGCCAACTACCCCCCAACCACCACCATTTACCAGAAGTGTTATCTAGTTTGATTACTGATTAATAACTGCTTTGTCTATCGGACCTACTTAATCAACGATGCAATGATAAAAAAACAATGACCTTAATCTTAACGCTTATTGGTACCCCAGCTACTTTCAACCCATTGTCCAATCAGAAGACGAAATTACGAAATAGATAATATCATTATTGTGTAATCATTCCATTATGAGTCAACTGATATATGGTAATATCCTGACTTCACGCTATCGTCAATGTTAAGTTACAACATGAACATGACCACAGCATAAGTGAAAGATAAACTGACTGACAGGCTCATAACTAATTGACAATAACTTGAGAAAGGTAAAACATACAACAATGGTTTATGTAACAAACGAAAGGTGACAATTCGAAGAACCTAATGATATAATAATTCAACTATTTTATGATTACACAATAGAAATATAAACTCTAAATCTTTATAAGATAATACCAAAAGCTACAGCTTTCTCATCTCGTTCCAACATAAACATTTCACAATAATATGAATAAGAAAACGAACGAAACCGTACGGTGAAACTATTAAGGTAACTAACTGAATTTAAAACGTGAAATGAACATTTAAATAATCTTGTCTTAGTTAGATTATCTTAGACTAGCAGTAGGAGTGATTAAGTAAACTTGTCAAAATCATCAATGTAATATTAAATATAATACTGAGAATATGACTTCAAAAATTATGAAAAATATGCGTAGGCACCATTCAGATGATATTAGAGTCCTAAGACGATTCCCGGTAGGTGTTTTTTGGGTCATGTGAATTGTCGTTTGTATGAGTCATGCATAGTTGCATCTTATTACTAAAATATAGTTCTTTTTTCTGGAATATATGTTTATTGTATCACGTATGATATGAGTGACAAGGTTCTGGATGCACACTATTGAAGAGTCGTATACTAGGACGAAACGGCTGTTCAATGCTTCATGGTTCTTAATGGTGATCAAGTCAACATCAGTTCATGACTTGAGCTATGAAAATTCCACAATCTCTACAAACCACTCCACGGTTATGAATAAATTTTAATTAATGAAACTAAAATGAAGAAATTTTTCATCACTAATCGACACTAGATGTGCAAACTTTTCTTCTGGATGAAAGATATAAAGGCTGTTATCCATGTTCGATCGCGTGTGAGTGTGTGTGTGTACGAGTGTAAACATTACTGAATCCGGAAAATACCACATGAAAAGCTATCTAGCCCTATTTGATTTGACACAGTTCATAAACTAATGTAAATCATTTTGCCATATAAGTGATTTTGTTAATTAGAGATCCATGTATTGTCAACCGAATTATTTGTTTCATTTCAACATTGAATCTAAACTATCAGTAGCTTCCTTCTGCTTACTTCTTTAAAACATCAATCAATTCCTTCATCTTTATTGTTGTTGTTTTTTTGTACAACATTTGTACAACAAAATGGAAATACATGTTTAGACTGTATTGATGTCTCAAGTAAACGTAACTTTATTATTTATCAAAAGGTTAGATATTTGAAATGAATTTCAGTTTTTCATAGTTGAAATCATGAGTCAATTGAAGCTAGACCACCATGAAAAACCTGGAAGCATTAGACGGCCATTTCGTCCTATTGTGGGACTCACTCCTCAGCAGTGCGCATCCACGATCCCGCACTCGCGAGATTCTAACCCAGGACCTACCAGTATCGCGCCGGAGCAATTAACCGATAGACCGGCTGAGTGGGTTCGAATCTCGCGAGTGCGGGATCGTTGATGTGCACTGCTGAGGAGTCCCATAATAGGACGAAACGGCCGTCCAATGCTTCCAGGTTTTCCATGGTGGTCTAGCTCCAATTGACTCATGATTTCAACTATGAATGTATTATGAATATCTCAATGTAGTGAAGCCTAACATTTTGGATGAAAATATGAAAATAGTTAAATTTAGTGTTTGAAATAATATCCCTTATGTAACTTATACAAGTATTCAATATTCACAGACTAAATAAACATAATTTGATTAAAAACTTCTGATAACAATAAACGTATTGAATATTAAGCATGTTACACTACTCTATAATAAACGAGAACACAAGTGGGGGCAATCAAATGTATTTGAATATTACTTATATTTGTCGAAATCAGTAGCATACAACACACATATTGATAGTAAAATGTGATGAATTGAAAGGTATTCATACAAATAACATGGGTAAACTAAATATTTTACTACCTACAGTGAAGTAGTTAATATGAAGATATTAAAAAGTGTTAGTGTATTTTTAGAACTAAATTCATGAATTCAGTTAGTTAGATGTGAAAATTTCGAACTTTGGCTGTTCTTGTAAGACCATAATAGTTTCTACAAATGTAAAGTACATGTTAACTATTCATTTTAGGAAAATGAATTTGGATGTGTAAACAAAAGAATACCAACAGAGCCATCTAAAAGTAACATGAAAGTCGCCTAAAAATCTTGTACTATTAAATATTTAAATTCATTTACTATTGTTTGCAGTCCTAACACATCGATGGGAAAATTCATACAAACTTCACCCCATCGCACAAGCAAGTGGCTATCAGGACTCAGTGGCCGAGTGGATAACGCGATGGCGTTTGAAGCGAGGGTACTGGGTTCGAGTTCCAGAGTGAACATTAACTCTGAAATGCAGGTACATCCAGATGGCGAGTCCCGAATAGGACGAAACGCGCATCCTGGATTCCACTGCTAGCCACTATCCATCTCTATTAAATATTTATCTTTAACTTTTGAATAATGTACACTATCTTTGTTTATGGATTGAATTACTTCCTTTATTTTTTTAAAATTCTGAGATGTCATGTTGGTCTGCTTTTTTCTCTCCAGTCTTCAGGAACTATACTATTCTGTAGATCTTTGTACTCGATTTTCAGTTTTCCAGGGTGGTTTAATAGTTTTCAGTTCATTAGTTATTGAGAAGTGGTAATAAACGACAGATTATGGAAATCAGATCATAATTAGAGACTCCTTAATAACGTTATATCTACAAAACCTGAAAGTCATGGATTTGATCTGTGTTGTGGCCGTGGTTGACTAAGTAATATATATAGTCAATGACCAAGCCTTTTGGAGCAAACAATCATCCACCAGGATTTCAAAAGTATCCCACAATTATCTCTAAGGCACAAAAATAGTAATAATAATCATGACCTCCGAATGCCCTGGTACGGCCGAGGATGATGAGAGTTCGCTCTCCCTCCCGAAATGCTCTCACATGGCCACGCGTATTCAACCACAGCCAGAGAAGTCCTACTCACTGCCTTCTCGCGGCATTACTGTTGTTTACGAGATTGAGAGGATGAAAAGCGAATGTCCGGCGCTTTAGCCGGGTTGGTGGATATGGAGGATCAACCTTGGGGAGTCGGAAAACCCTGATTCCAAACCAATGGTGCACATAGGCTCTAGTATCCTGAAGGAACAAAAAGCGTATGGACCTATTTTTGGTCACTGGCTACAGTGGGACTGAATCTCCCTATGTTGCTCCACTGCTTTGTGGATTAGACCTTTAGGTCAAAGGCTCCGGATGTCCTCCTACTAAGAAGACCCCCTGTTTCAGTTTGGGCAGCCGGGAAGTATCACAGCCTTCACACAAATCAATGATAACTGCTACTGGCCCCATTGTTATTGTGTGGCACATATGTATTAGGTGTACCAATGTTTATGTGTTTAAATAAATAATAATAAATAAACTGACTAGTTTCAAGAGATGATTCCACAGTGATACTGAGAACAAATGATCATTGGAGTTCAGTCATAATGAAACTGAGGTAGTTATTCATCAACTACATCTAAACATGATTACATGATATTACGAATTGATTGAACTTGAACATATATATCACTAGATATTGGTTCAGTGGTATACAAGTTAAGCGTTCGCGCACGAGACCTGAATATTCTGAGTCCGACTGTAGTTAAGGTCGTGGATGTGCATCATCGAGATGTTCCATACTAGTAGGCAACATATATGCAGTCGTTTTCGTTTCTCCATGGTTGTTTGAAAAATATCAGTCCGTGATGTTAATAATAATAATATTAGTAGTAGTAATCCCGCGAGTGCGGGATCGTGGATGCGCACTGCTGAGGAGTCCCATAATAGGACGAAACGGCCGTCCAATGCTTCCAGGTTTTCCATGGTGGTCTAGCTTCAATTGACTCATGATTTCAACTATGAAAATAATAAAATACATTTCTTTTCTATGAAAGGTATCTTTGATAATCTTGTCAATAACTTTTACCGATGTTAAATCATTTTTCATCATGTAAGTCCATTTGGATGTATTTCACTTAGTGTGTATTCTATGTATGTATGTGTGTACATCAATGCTCATATTGCGATTGATATGTACTCAATTACTGATATACAAACATTTTTGTATGTATCTCTGTATGTATGTCTAAATATTCATTGTAAGCATGATGGTATGAATGTATGTACATGTAGTTGTTATTCCCTAGCTCACCATCTATATCCTTCCAGATTGAATTCAGCTTCGTTATTGTGTATGTTGGCTATTTCAGCAAATAAACTTGTGTTCACTGAGGACTTAATTTCTGCCTAAATCTAGCACTAGAAATCTTTAAATGGACAATTGTCAAGTGTATAGCAGCTAACATAAAATTTGAGTTTGTTTACATCTAATTTGGCTAAGCCCTTTTTGTTAACTTATTTAACGAACGGTCATTTGTTCAACAACAACCTATCTATACTATTGTGCCTTATTATGTACGCTTGAGCATTGCTTACTGCCAACGCATGTATTCATTCTGCTAGCCTTACTATTAATCGCTTAATTGATTCGATCATTCATGCTTTTCCATTTGTATATATATGTACATCTTAATCCTGTTCACTGCACTGCACGGCACTGTACTGTACTCGCTCATTCGACTCTCACGCTCACTCACTCACTACTCTTTCATGCTTGCTTAACGTGCCTGTAATTTTGGATATCTGTGTGTGATCCAATAATAAACGAAATCAACCCTTCGTCTTCTCCTTTTGATTTATATACCGTTGGGGACGTTATCGAGTAACGGTTATCAGGATAAACAATATACGAAGTTTAGGGATAATATCAAATATCGACCACCACAAGTGAAATTTCTTTCCAGTATATGAATATATTGATTCTTGAGGTAATATTTATTTGCAGTTGTATTTTAGTGGAAAAGTATCCATTAATTAGTAATTGCTAAATATGTTATTCTACCATCCATAAACTAGCAAAATCTGTAATGAAGCATATTTTAACTTGTCAGGAAAGGTCTCCATGTAATAGCTGGTGGAAAATCTCTCACATAAGTGAATTTTTGGATGGTGAGGTTTCGGAAGCAAACAATGACAAAATCAATTTGCTCAAGACTCAAAACCATGTGCATATACTTCGAGGCTCTCTATATCAGTGCCCAAATACAGCTTAACCAGGCCGTTTCGTTCTGGTATGGGATTTCTAAGTCCTGCGCACCCACGATCCCACATGCGGGATTCCGACCTAGGACCTTCGATGTCACGCGTCAACGCTTAAGCTGTAGACCACTGAGCCGGCATCCAACGGTGTTAATGTCTGAATTCAACCAATCCATGACTGTCTTCATTGAGTAACTGTTTCACAAGATACACCGTTGAACTCCAATGGTCACACCTTTTTTTATTTGTTTACCGTAATCTAGAAAAATATTTTTTATTCACATTTACCAAAAGGATGCAACTATTTAAGTTGAATTCCAGATAGGTTCTTGAGAATTATTAATAACCAGAACTCATAAATTTCGCTAATAATATATTCTTCTATATTTTAATAAAGTGAAAATTCCCATTTTGACATTTGTTAATTAAAAAGGAATGAATCGAGCGAAGAAATTTCATTTCAATTAGTTTTTCATCATGGCTCTACACTAATACTTATGTACGATTTACAATAATTAAATAACACTCATGGAGTAGATACGTTACGTAATAATTATATAATGACATCGATTATAAACTAACATTAATTGGAAGAGAAGGATTAATACTAATCAAAGTTATTATTCGAAAATCAAGCTGTTGCTACGTTGCATAATATATGAAAAAAAGAGAAGAAAGAACTAACAAAATATTTTGATGAATGGTCAGTAATATAGCAGTTATGTAAGAATCAAGAGACGAATGAAGAGAATAAGTAAAATACAAAAATATAAAAAATGGAAGGAATAAGATAATTGTTTACCGAAATTCTGCTACAAACTCCGCTATACCGATGGCCAAGGTAGCGAGAGTGGTTGTACAAACTTCTTTTGGATACAAAGGTTCGGTTTGTGAATATGAATTGCGATGGCTTCAGCTATGTGCAATAGACGAGCTCGTAAACCATGTGGCAAATTTGATGGAATATGGTAGATAACCTTAAAAGCTTTATTCAGTTCAACCTGATGACCTGTGTCCACCAAGTGAGCGAGAATAGAACTCTTAATCCCCTTTACCTGTCCTTTGGTCAACCACGACGGATGGTGTTCTGCTATTCGTTGACGAACTTGCCGAATTGTACGCCCTATATAACTGGCTCCACAGGAGCAGTTGAATTGGTAAATACACATAGATGTGGCGAATTCAGGCAATTTGTCTTTATTAACAGTTCTTATTGTGGGGCGGTTGTAGAAGACGGTACCAAGTCGGGCTGCATTAAATGTTTTCTGTACTGCCCTTCTTAACCTCTGTGTCAAGATTTCTTCCGTAGCATCATTTAAGAATTGTAACTTTAGGAACAGTACCTTCTTCGGAACAGTAGGTACCCTTGTCATTCTTTTCGTCTCCGTCATGTGTTTGTCGATGAATTTCATTGGGTACCCATTCCTACTAAGCAAGTTTCGAATATTAACCAATTCATCTAAAATAATGTCATCAGAGCAAATCATTCTAGCACGATGAGTTAGGATCTTTATTAGGTTTCTTTTGTATTTCATTGGTACTGCGCTATAGAAATGAGTGTACTGTCCAACTGTAGATTTTCTATGTAATCCTCTTTTTAATGTTCCATCTACTCTTCTGGTTAGTTGGACATCTAAAAACGGTATACTACCATTCTGTTCTTCTTCTAGTGTAAACGTAATTGATGGGTGGATATTATTAAATATATTAAGGATGTTCTCCTTTTCATGTTCTTTTTCTAATACTATGAAGGTATCATCTATATAGCGACAATATGATGTTAGATGGCTAATTGTGTCATTGAGTGGACCATTTTCTAGTTTTGCCAGAAAAATGTCTGCCAGTATAGGGCCCAATGGTGACCCCATGGCTACCCCATCCAATTGTCTATAATACTCATTGTCAAATCGGAATTGAACATTCATTGTGTATCTAAGAATTAGCTGTTTTATTGCGGATACGGGAATTACCGTTTCTAAGTTCCTCTCTGTTAATTCATTTCTATATTTGGCAGTTTTCAGAAAACCATACACAGGATACTGACACGTTCACCTAAATTAGTAGTTTTTAGATTATATAAGTCATTAAAGTAAATCTTAATTCTTTGGCTGACGGCTACACATCTGAAGTAATAACATATAGCAAATATCTTATACAATTAAAAATGTCAAAATCATTCAGAAAGACTTTCCAAACTATAAAGAGAGGCGACTACTCGCCTCATATCGTTTCATATCATTCTAAATCCCTCTGCTCTCAAATAGGAAGGAAGGCCTGAATATTCATCCAACTTGGACTGTTTTTTCCAAACAACCACATCTGACCTTATTTATTTTCCACACACACACATAATTTCAACCCCACTACTTCATTTTACAAATGCATACACTTTTTATACCCACATCTGACACAAATTAGTACAGTGACAGGTCATACAAAGTCACCTTGACCATGAATTACTTGACATTAACATATTCTGACTTATTATGATTCTGCATTGTTTTCTTTGTACCATTTAAACTTGTGTTAATTTAACTCGGTTATTTATTCACTCTGAAGAAGTGGCTTACATTAAGTCACGAAACATCAGGAATACAATCTTTCTACTCATTGCGATATGACAAAAAATATATTTACTACTAATTTTCCACCCAATAGTCAATTCATTTAAAACTATCAAGTCTAACCATGGCATTAATACCTATGAATATCTCATATATTGTATATTTAACATTTTTAAGTGACCTTGTGGACGGTACGTTTGACTACTACTTGCAAGAGAACTGTTCGCTGTAACTCTAAAACTAAATATAATTTATTATACTTCTTCAATGGTTTCTGATTTAACACTATCGAATAAAAAGTTTGAAGATGTTTAGGTACTATAACGAAATATCTAACTAATATGTTTTCAGAGTCCTTTTACTTTCATCAAGACCATAATGTTTACGTAATAATGACTTAAACTCATTAAATATTGTCCAAATAGGTCTGAGAAGTTGTACAACAACATTGGGACTTACATATGTTTTGATTGATTGACATAGCTACAATAGATCTCATTTGTTAAACTACTTATATACTCACTACTTTTAGATCTTTTGATACCATCTAAAGTTACTTTAAAATCGGTCCACACTTTATTATGAGTCATCATAAAATTAACGCTAATAGAAGATTTCAGCTAAAAATAAGATTAAAAGTTGAATCCAGTCACATGGAATGTGATATTCGCTAACTGGTAGAAATGAATGAATATTGTAGAGGCCGTTGAAAAGGAGCCAGACAAGCTGAAAATATGAAACCCTATGGTATAGCTCGGTAAATAAGTGTACATCTGTACTCCTAATTTATTTATCTATTATTACCAGAATGGGGGGTTTGTGTAGATTGTAGTAATTTAGTAATTTCAGTACAACTATCAAAATTACTACAATCTCCACCAACTCCCCACCCCATCTTAATAGTAATCACCATGGCTCACTAGTGACTAGCTTCAAGAAGTATTTCCTGGAGTCCCAGTGAGAAGCTGTTACCAATGGAGTTTAATTCGTGTCGGGTAGAGGCATGTATCTACCTCAAACAATTGATGAAGGGTCGCTCAAGATCATGGATCGATTGAAGCTAGATATTAACACAACTGGATGCCGGCTCAGTGGTCTGGAGGTTAAGTGATCACGCGCGACACCGAAGGTCCTGCGTTCAAATCCCTGGCGCGGGATCGTGGATGCTCACTGCTGAGGAGTCTCGTACAAGACGAAACGGCCGTCCAGTGATTCCTCTAGGTTTAAATCGACTCATGAATTCAACTAAATCTCCTTAAACCCCCGGGAAACGAACCTTAAATCTGAAGGTTTTCGTCAATCGATTTCAGAAAGAGAATAATCCTAAAGTGGTTATCAGGACTCAGTAGCTAAGTGGATAACGCGATGGCGTTTGAAGCGAAAGGTACTGCGTTTGAGTCCCAAAGTGAACATCAACACTGAGATGCAGGTACATCCAGCTGACGAGTCCCAGATAAGACGAGACGCACGTCCTAGATTCCACTGCTAGCCACTATCCATCTTTGCTTACAATCCTAAACATTGTTTTTAATTAAGACTGAAATACTGCATTAGTAGGTTCAATTGTGGATCAAAAATCAGTCATGCTAAACATAAGAGTAGCAGATGAAATTTATATGTACACCCTTCCAAAATCTCAAATCGGGGATTGCATACACGATAAAATCTAAATGTTTTTGCGGAGAAACTCAATTAAAGTAAAATTTCATTTCCAGAATAACAAAATTAACTGGAAAGATTTCTATTCCAACAGGGAAAGAACAGGATGGTTTTAACGACTTTCCATTATGATGTCGCCATAGACTGTATTCTCACATTATTGAAAATCATAAGGATTATTATCAAGTCTGACCTGGTTTCATTATTATTGTCGATTTAATTCACTAGAGCCTAAACTATGGATAAGTTGATTGATAGTCTACTAATATACATTACATTTTGTTTCTTAGTGTTTCGATAAAACTATCACTCAAATTATGAGGGATGACCTCTACGCTAACTAACCTTTGACTAAGATCATACTGAACGTCTAATGTAACACGTCTACTTGTAGCCATCCAGTGTTAGTTTTTTGGATAACCATCTACTATAAATAACTAAGTCGTGAAGTTTATGGGGTAAATTTTTTACACAGCCGAAATGTAGAGTTTCAAAACATGGCTTACTGGCTGCAAAATATGTGAATAACTCATCAGTTAACTCTAATCACCTAAAAACATAATACCGACCACCTTTGAAAGGCACACATCACAAACACAAAAGTCAACGAAATGAATAATGAAGAGGGACAAGAGCTTCAGCACAATGTTTAAATATATAAATTTCACTATCTTCCTTATTGTCAAAGACAACAAAACAGAAATAAATGCATTAAACTACAATCATCTGAGATCGCTGACGTGTTCAGCTCGAAATTACGGCAACATGGTCTCCTATTTCATGAAGCTTTACTCAAGAAACACAGAAAATATGGAGAAAAAAGTAAAGAAGGGGGTCAAAGATAAGTTTATTTCAGGGTTTTATTGCACGACAAGATTACGAATAAATATTACATAATTATTTGCCTCACAATATAACTTAGAAGCATTTACGGTGAACAATACCCGGACCAGATTCATCATATTCTTGTTTGGAAATCCACATCTGTTGGAATGTAGACAATGACGCCAAAATAGAACCACCAATCCAAACGGAATATTTACGCTCAGGTGGAGCAACTATCTTGATCTTCATTGTGCTCGGTGCCAATGCTGTGATCTCTTTCTGCATACGATCAGCAATACCTGGGAACATTGTCGTACCACCTGACAACACAGTGTTCGCGTACAGATCTTTACGAATGTCCACATCACACTTCATGATTGAGTTGAATGTGGTCTCATGAACACCAGCAGATTCCATACCCAAGAAACTTGGTTGGAATAACGCCTCAGGACAACGGAATCGTTCGTTACCGATCGTGATCACCTGACCATCAGGCAGTTCATAACTCTTCTCCAGAGATGAGCTGGATGCGGCAGTGGCCATTTCCTGTTCAAAGTCAAGAGCCACATAACACAGTTTCTCCTTGATGTCACGCACGATTTCTCGCTCAGCTGTTGTCGTGAAACTGTAACCACGTTCCGTCAGGATTCTTCATCAAGTAGTCGGTCAAATCACGACCAGCCAGATCCAGACGCAGAATAGCATGTGGTAGAGCATAACCTTCGTAGATCGGTACAGTGTGTGTGACACCATCACCAGAGTCCAACACAATACCAGTTGTACGACCCGATGCATACAGTGACAGTACAGCTTGGATGCCGACGTACATGGCTGGTGTGTTGAATGTCTCAAACATGATTTGGGTCATCTTCTCACGATTGGCTTTCGGATTCAATGGAGCTTCGGTCAACAGGACAGGGTGTTCTTCTGGAGCCACACGCAATTCATTGTAGAATGTGTGATGCCAGATCTTCTCCATGTCATCCCAGTTCGTCACAATACCGTGTTCGATTGGGTATTTCAGTGTGAGAATACCACGTTTCGATTGTGCTTCATCACCGACGTAGCTGTCTTTCTGACCCATACCAACCATCACACCCTGAGAGATAGGGAGAGAAAGACAGAGAGAAATAGGCATTAAAATCGCACTTCAAATGACATTTTATTGTCGAATAGAGCTGGCATATGTCAACAGCAACAACAACGACAATGTATGATTAGAATGATTGTGATAAGTGCTTCACAGTGAAGTAATATGGATAGATGTCTCGACATCCTATCACTGTGTTGTAGGTATCACAACTTTTCTAACTGATACAATCAATTTAACTAAAAATGACATTACTGTAATATGACAATAGATTCATGCAATAAAATGGGAAAGTGACTTGTTGAATGAATCTTATGACTATACTTACTTGATGTCGAGGTCGTCCAACGATGGAAGGGAACACTGCTCTTGGTGCGTCATCACCAGCGAATCCAGCTTTGCACATCCCTGATCCATTATCAACAACGAGGGCTTGAACTTCTTCGTCGGCCATGATTATATTCCAACTTCAACTGTCGAGCGAATGAACAATTCAGTATGATAACTTTACAACAATCCACTACAATTTATTCATTTTTATTTTTAACTTATATCCATTTATGGTCATTGAGGCCGTGTACTACCGAATAAGATTTTTTATTGGTGCATACCTAATTTTACATTTATTACCATTGTATATATGCAAGTTCTTGTGTGTGTGTGCATGTATATGTATGTACATATATATACATTCCATTCTGGTCAGATTCATTTCAGTTATTATTTGCAGAATTTTGTGCCCTTTTCATTGATTTGTACGTGCGTTATTAGATTAGTGGGGAGACATTAATATGCATCTATCCATATATGCAGAATTCGAGAAATAGTTTTAAAATGAATTTCTGCAATAATTGAAACACAAAATAGTTTACTTATCAAAGGTCAAAACATATCCGAATGAATGTTAGTGAATATACAAAAATATACTGAAGGTATTTCGAAAAAAAGCTGTAAAATACTTGGATAGTTTTATTTGTTCTGCATAGCTAGGAATATGATCTAAGAAATACTGACATAATCACGTATACAGATATGATGAATAATCCTTAAGCATTTAAAAACGTGAATCATGATTTTAGATAGTATCTTTCTGTGTATGAAAGAAATGGTAATTGGCATTAGAGTTGAATTAAAATTACAAGCGCTATTTTTCTCTAGTATAAACCTTGGTGAAGAGAATATATAAGAACTTTCGTCTAAATTAGAGAGAATAGTTTCACAGTATTTGGGCGCCGAGTTGATGTAAGACAATAACTAAGAATAATATACTTATGTATCACAAGGGGTTTTGTATAGATTTAGTATTTTCATAGTTGAAATCATGAGTCGATTGAAGCTAGACCACCATGGAAAATCTGGAAGCACTGGACGACCAGCTCGTCCTATTGTGGGACTCCTCAGCAGTGCACATCCACGATCCCGCACTCGCAAGATTCGAACCCAGGACCTACCAGTTTCGAGCCACAACCCTTAACCGATAGATCACTGAGCCGGCATCCAACGGTGTTAGTGTCTAACTTAAACTGATGCACGAAGTTGAGCAACCGTTCACCAGTTATCTTCAGTGAGTTGATATCTCAAGACAGACGTGGTTTGAACTCCACTGGTCACTGCTGAGGAGTCCCATAATAGGACGAAACGGCCGTCCAGTGATTCCAGGTTTTCCGTGGTGGTCTAGCTTCAATTGAACTCACGCTTTCAACTATGAAAATAATATATTTGTAAAATCTCCGTGAATGAATTTGAATTAAATCGAACGTTTCGTTTGGCAATCTGTTCCAAGCTTTTTCAAGGAAATATAATCAAACATCAAAATTATCGAATATGAATAGGTACATGGTTCTTCAATTCATTGTAACGCTGATTGGATTACCTATTCAGTGTACAATGAACCGAAGAACCATGTACCTGTAGTGACCGGCTTGTCTCGACGAGAACACGATTGGAATAATAGAAACAATTATTAATATTGTAACCAATTGTACCAGCGATTGTTTTATTGTACTTGTTTAACTGTATCAAAGTCACTTCTTGTCCCGCTATCCGCCTTGTTTGGTTTGAACTCTCTTACGCTCTGCTCTTTTTGCCTGTACTCGTTGGCACGTCTCGGTATTCTTTCGATACCACGAGATCGCCAACAAATATACTCTACCTGGACCAATTACAGCCTTCTGCTTTGCAAGTTATCAAAGGGACCAAGTCGTTTCTGGGCGCGTAATCTCATTGTAGTGGTGATCATAGTCAAACCCGACTCGACGCCATCTACATACGTATTGATATTCGATAATTTTGATGTTTGATTATAATTCCTTGAAAAAGTTTGGACCAGATTGCCAGGCGAAACGTTGGATTTACTTCAAATCCATTCGCTGAGCTTTTACAAATATATTATTCTTATTTAATATTTTGGAGAAGGGAAGTTATGATATTGAAAAAACTTAGTTTTCCAACAGTAATTCATAATCTATAATAAGGGATAATGTAATATAACAAACAGATTATTCAGTTGTAAAACTGATCCATTTGTAAGAGCCTTAAAAATGTATCTTTTTTGTGATGTTTGGTGTCAAGATTATAATTCATTAAGGAGAAAGAGAGTGTGTATGTTGAATTCATTTTGTATTGTTGGTTTTTATCTTCCCATCAATGTTTAGGACTGCAAGTGATCAGTCACTTATTGGTATATGTGCATCGTGCATGGATTGCTTCAATATTGCCTTAAGTCACAAATATTATAAGTAAAAATGAATGATGGCTAGCAATAGAATTCAGGACGCGCGTTTCGTCCTATTTGAGACTTGTCATCTGGATATACCTGTATCCCATAGTTGATGTTCACTCTGGGACAGAGAGTTTTTGTTGGAATGATTATTAGTTTTGAAGTAGCCTTACTTTTGTACTCGTGAACATATAACTTAACTGCTGAAGAATGTATTGTTGCTTTTATGTTTCTCTGGTGATTAAATGATTTCGGATATTCTTTCTGCTTTGAATTTTACTATGTATCATGGCCTAGTTATTATTCCAAGTTTGATTAGTTGTACTAAATGGACCTTTGTGATAGTCTCTCGATATTACACTATCTGATATAAATTGAATTGATAGTGTCTGGGATATTAGATATGGCAAAGTAATTCAGAAAAGTAAAGATTTTGAGTCAGATCAATAAAATGATTTACAACAGGTTTAAAAACCTAATTTTTGAATGACACCCAGAATACTTAGGTACTTATTTCATTTGAAGGCAATGTAAAGGACTTGAGACATATATATTAGTAATATTAAGTCAATTTTCATTGAAATAAAAACTTTCCATATTGTTCTGTATTATATTTCAAATGCTTAATTTAAGTTCTGGAAAAAAGGTAAATTTACCTAATTGAAAATTTTTATCTACTCACCTTACTTACTTATGCCTGTTACCCCTCGTTGACGGGTATAGGCCACCCACCAGTATTCTCCATTTAACCCTGTTCTGGGCAAATCCACTCACCTGTGGGATTAAAATCCATTCAGAAGTTTGTTTAAAAAAAATATTTGCTCAATTTTAACAAAGTGAGTTATAAAATCATGTGTGTGTAAATTATCACGTTCAAGATATCTATGCATTGATCTATAGTATGATATATATATATATATATATATGCCCGAAATAAATGTAGCTAATTTCTTGTTTTCCTTACCTAATGACCAATCTAACTAATTGTAGTTAACATCACGAACTGATATTATTCAAACAACCATGGAGAAACGAAAACGACTGCATATCTGTTGCCTACCAGTACGGAACATCTCAGTGATGAGCATCCACGACCTTAACTCTAGTCGGACTCAGAATATTCAGGTCTCGTTTGCGAACGCTTAACCTGTAAACCACTGAACCAATATCTAGTGATGTATATGCTGTAGTTCAATCAACTCGTAATATCACGTAATCATGTTTAGATGTAATTGATGAATAACTACCACAGTTTCTCAGTATCACTTTGAAATTGCCTCTCCAAATTAATCACTAACGAGCATACTATTAATTGCTACCAAGAGTTTAGCTAAGATTAATCCATGATGTTTACTGTGAAATTAAAAAAAACATGATTAATTGTTGGATTTAAAATCAATAACAAGAAACAAATGACTTTAGATTAGCAATCTAGGCTATTTATCTAATGACTTAATCTTTATCAAGACTCACGGTCATCATCAGAGATACACCTTTACCAATGTGTTTCAGTCCATCAAATAATGTCAGATAGATTTAAAGCTATATATGATTTTACTGCATCACTTTCGACTTCATTAACTTTATGGATCATAGCTTTTCGATTGAGATCATGAATCGAGAGATCGAAGGTCCTGGGTTTGAATCACAAGTGCGGGATCGTGGATGTACATTGCTGAGGAGTCCCATACTAGAACGAGATGGCTGTCCAGCGCTTCCAGGTTTTCAATGGTGGTCTAACATCGACCGATCCATGATCTCAATTAAAGACGTAACAATCGCCACAACCCCATACTGATAAAAGCTTTTCATAGGAGTTTCAAAAAACCATCCATCATGAAGCAACTGACTAGTGATCACATGTTTATGAAGAAATAATGAAATAATGAAGATACTGACAATATCATTCTAGATGTTAATGAATGCTATAGCATTAGTCTATCTAACTAAGACAATACAAAACAAGCAAAAGGAACAATTTTGAAATTATTAGTCTCCCAAATTTTAAACTTAGAACTTTTTAAAGCCAAGGTTGGACAATTCGTCTACAAATATGATGGACCTTAAACACAAGTTATTTTGACCAATCTAGTCACTGAGTATACTATCGTTGTATTAAACGAAAACTAAGTGGACGAAAACCAGTATATTGTTTGGTGTAAAACTACACAGCATGTTAATAAAATATGAAAATTATACATTAAATACATCATTTACACATCTTCTTTACATTGTTCCCTTCATATTTTATTTTTCATCTAATTCTGTTGTTATTTTGATTGCTCTCCAATTTCATTTCTATTCTCTCCAATTCGATCTTTTACTCTCAGCCATTCCATTTCCAACTGATGTTACATACTACTTATATCTGTCAGCATAAGTAGCATACATCACATAGTTACAAATTGCTTGGCGAATTAATTAATGTCTAGAATCATTACATTAGTCCTATCCCATCATACTTTTTAGAACATTCAACCTTGTTTTACCTTTTTTACTGTTTACTTTGTATAACTTTTTTCTATCAACCTTGTCTGTTATTAGTGGAATATTGATTATTTTCCAAAAGATTTGTATGAATAATTTCTTCAACTTTTTGAATCTTCCAAGTTGTATTCACCAATAGAACCAAACATAAAGACTAATGAAGAGGCTTGATTAAGTAAATAATAAGTTAACCCTTAATACTTCACGACTCTTTATAGGTCACTTCATCAATCATAAGTAGAGTACAACTTGAAATACATGTCCAACTGCTCAGGTTAACGCACTCCATATCAATACATCGGGAGACAGGGGAAGACAGAAATAGAGAGATAGAGAAATAAATAATTAACACAATCAAATAAACCTAACTGGAATAATAATAATAATAGTAGTATCATTGACATTGAAAACTAAAAATTAAGAATATTATTTAATGAGATAAAATAGAAATGAAATTGGTAAAAAGGAACCTATGGAACACCATTTTCATAGTTTGAATCACGAGCTGATCTTTGTTAGACCACCGCTGAAAATCTGGAAACCGTGGACAACTGTTTCATTCTAGTATTAGACTCTTCAGCAGTACGCATCAGTGAACGGGCAACTGGGAATCGAACTCATGAACTTCGGCCTCGCAAACGAACGTTTAACCATTATATCGATTGAGCGTTATTCAGTGGTGTTCACTCCTCACTTCCATCAACTCATTATACTGTGCAGTCTTAATTCATTGCCTGCCGTGTATCACTTTCGCACACCAGACATGATCGAGCTTTACTGGTCATGACTCCTCACTAGAACTGGCGTAATGACATCTCGAAGCTAACCACTAGTGGCCACATGATTATTATTCAAGTAGGAGGGTTTGCTGATATTGTAGAATATTCACTGTATAAATCCCATTATTTGTTTAATATATTCCCCCTCTATTCTACAATTATGTACATACTTTAGATTTTACAGACTCTTCCCTCTATCTCATTAACGATACTTTTCTTTCTCATTTAAAACTAATATGTTACGCTTTCACCATCATTTATTGATATTATCCTAAAACTTGACTTGCTATTGCAACTGACAGAGTAAGAGGAGTCCATACTACTCTATTACAATTGTTGGTCCTCCTCTATTCACTTAATATTGTTTTTGATCTGTCTAATGATTGATTACTTTCTACTCCTCTCAAGTGATCCAAACTTGATGGATTTAGACATGGTCATTTATTCCTTTATATTCTGACTTGATGGACCATTATTCTAGTTAATTGTTCCACCTTGTTGGGTTCACTATGCGTGTTTATTTATCTTCGTCGTAATCTCTGGATCATCTTATTGGGGAGGTCCTGAAAATTTCTCGCAATATGCAAGAAAGGCTCAGGAAACATTAAGAAGCAATTTATCCAATCAGCGTTTGATTAGAAGTTTTGCTAGAAATAACTCGAAAATGAAGTCACATGTAGAGTCTCTGATTGGCTGATTACTACACTGCTACTATGTTTAGTAGTATTCTAGAATTTTCAGGAAAATCCACGGACTTCTAAAATACTATAAAAACCCTTCATTTTCTGTACATAAATGAACCTTTAGAGTAAAGTGCTTCTCGCATATTTTGCACCCTTTCTCTCGTGTTCAAGTCGCTGTGTAGATTTAGCTTGGGGTTTACTAGTCTAGCTTAGGATCAGATTATAGAGTTCAGTTAGCAAGAGTTATCACACCTTAAATTGCTTGTGTTCAGAAAAGTTTGTAGTAAGAAGTTTCATAATTGAAGGTGATTGATTTATTACTCTGATTCTAAATAATTTTATAGTACCACAGTTGTAAAATTTGGGAAGTAGTTGTAATACTTGAAAATTTCTTATTTTGGTTTTATATAGAATGAATATTAACTCTACCTGCTTTTCAAATTTCTGTGAACTACTTTACTCCATCTAGATACGGTCGAATATATTAAACACTACGAAAACTTGAAAGTAAGAAGATAAGATGGTGGTTGGAGGTGGTCAACAGAAAACCCTGGACCCGGGTTTCGTGCTACTTGGCAATCGTCAGCAAGGTGTGCCTGTAATCTTGAGGGAACTGGTGCTCCCTGACGGATTCGGTCCCGTGTCACTCAGCTTCACAGTCAGAGACGTTACCACTGAGCTATTCGGGCCGCGACCGACCTCCTGTAGGAGCACTAAGAAGGACTTGACACACATGACATTGATCACCACCCAGTGATCAATCAATTGTGAAGTTAGAAAATAATTATTGAGTACATCTGAACAACTACCACTGTTTTTACAGAATAGATGAATTGTAACTTACTATGGAATCCAGTGTGAACGTTTCATTCTATTAGGGAATCGTTAGCTGGATGTACTCTCATACCAGTGTTATTATTTCCACTGAGACTTGAATCCAGTGCCTTGATCTTCAAACTCTTAAAACATAATTCACTAAGTGAAATAGTCGTTAATTTGTTCGATCGATACGACTGTTGATATTATAATAAGCAGGCGTTAATTCGTAAAGTATAATAATGATATGAAGTACCACCTTTTTCATCCAATATCATTTAAGATGTTGTATCTTGAGTAAGAGGTGACACGGACTTGTCAAGGCTTGAGAATTTCTAGTCTATATCACCTACTGGCGACCTATTCCACGAATGTGCACACCAATCGATTGACGACAACCTGGGCCGTAACGCTAATTGGTCCTCCAGCCTCTTTCTAATCGATACCGAAATTCAAACTATAAATGTAATTATACTATAAGTGGTAGGGAGCGAAGCTAACAATACACAATTAATTAGCAATAATTAAGGTATAGTAAAACTTATAACAACAGTTAATACGTTCACTGGAAGCTTACAATAAGAAGGATATAGAAATATAACATAAAGTCATTTACTAATTAAACAATAAAGATATAAATAGTAACAACAGTCTGGAACTCTGAGAGTTCCAGCTTTCTTACAATTCGTTCTGTATCGTGTAATTGGTTTCATTTATGAATTGGGACAGAACAATATGAATTTATTATATTTTGTGATTTCTCATTAGCTGCTTACAACCATATATGTATTGAAATATAACAATACAGTAAGATATAATGTGGTACAATTGACGTGGATGTTGGAAAGAATTATTATGACAAGGATTATTAATAACAGCTGTGATCACATCGACTCTGACCAAAATGTCTCCATCTATCAATACAACTCATTTCAATGATCAGTGATTACGTTCGTTTTGAAAAAATCAATTGTAAATTAATATTCATGAAGTCGAGTTGAACTTAAATTGCAACATTATGAATGTGAAATATTGGTATATACAAGTGTAGCGGTTCACATCTATCCACAAGGTACTTTGTGTACTAGGTAGGATAGCATTCACAGTCGAATGAGTGAAGAGTTGGTAAAGTGAAAAACGAGTGAAAAAATGAACCGATGAACTAACAAGTATACACAATGCATTTACATTTAAAAATTAAAAATAACAGAAGCTTAAAATTCAGACAATCTTGGTTTTGAAACTAGAAGCAGATAGTGTAACCTGCTAAACAGGTTCATTTCAATTCTCTCATTGATCTACATCATGTTCTTTCTAAAAAATGATAGTTCATATTAAAGATATATTTATTTATTATCATTTTATTAGTTTACATTTGTGTAATTCTGTTCTTGTTCACTTAATATGTAGAGAATTTAGTGCAATATTCCCAGTTGTACTACTAGATCAATAATTAGTAATGTGGTGTATGATGCTTATGTTGACAAGTATAAGTAGTATGCAAAATCAGTCAGAAGTGGAATACCAAGCAGTAGAATATTGAAGAAATTAGATTTAAGTGAACAGAAAGGAAATCAGAGAACGACTTTAATAACAACAAAATTGAAAGAATCATGAAACATGTAAAGGATAACTGAACGAAGATGTGGAAATAATGTGTTTAATGTACGGTTTTCATATTTTACCAAAGCACTCTGTAATCTTGCATTGAACAGTAAATTGGTTATTTCCACCAAGTCTGCTCTCACTTCAATAATGGTTCGTAATTTTCTAATCTTGTGAAATAATTCTATATCAAGGCAAAAAATTAGCTAAGAAACTTATGCTCAAGATGTTCAGTTTATTAGACATATCAATTTATCAGTTTATCAGTGCATTGGGAATCTTCTGATTTTGATGTTTCGATTACCAGATGGTCTTTGAGTTCTCATTCGTATATCGCTAATAGTTGTCACTATCGGATGCCGGCTCAGTAGTCTGTCGGTTAAGTGCTCTGGAGCAAGACTGGTAGGTCCTGGGTTCGAATCTCGCTCGCGAGGCGGGATCGTGGACGCACACTGCTGAGGAGTCCCGTAATAGGACGAAATGGACGTCCAGTGCTTCCAGGTTTTCCCTGATGGTCTAGCTTCAATTGACTCACGCTTTCAACTATGAAAATACTAAATCTCCACAAAAACCCCTTCTGATAATAAAACAAATATATTAGAAATCAGTCTAAAGAAGAGTAATATTAACAGTGATAGTTTATGGTCTCTTAAAATCTCCAAGATTATCCTTCAACAAACACAGAAATAAAGCTTCTACTATTTATGTTTCAGGCACTCAGTGAAATGAATTATCAAATCACAACGCACCCGAAATTATCCTTTACACAGAATCGTACCATAAGTGGTAGAAAATGAAGAAAACGGTACATAATAAATGAAGAATAATTGAACGAATAACAGTGGTTGATATGCTAAACCAAAATTTATAATACAGTGAATATATAGCAATACAATAAACCAATGACCTAGTAATTATATAATCAAAATGTAAACAATAGTATTCAATAAAACAGTTTCGAAAGTTCCACCTCCCCAAATATTCACTCCGTTACAACAGCCTGCTTCCTTCACTAAGAGTGAACACACTTATTTTCTATGTTTACTGAATCATCCATTCAAACAATCTTCTATTCATCTCTCTTTTAAAACTTTCGTGTTAGATAAGTGAACTGACATTTTTGAGTATACAACTCATTTATTTAACAAATACTCCTAAAAATGTAACGATACCAACAATGAAACCAAATTACTTTCAAGTTAAATGCATTTAAATCTACACAAACCTAGACGTCTTAAATTAAGTGAGATAAAATAAGAAACAATTCAGTTAGTCTAAATTGTGGATGCGCACTGCTGAGGAGTCCCACAATAGGACGAAACGGCCGTTCAGTGGTTCCAGGTTTTCCATGGTGGTCTAGCTTCAATTGACTCATGATCTCAACTATATAAAACCACTTAAAATTACCACAAAACCCCCTTCTGATGTTATTATGTTAGTATAAATGACATTTAAGTGAGAGAAAAAAAACTGTAAACTTATACGGGTGCATAGCTAGGTAAAATGGTCACGCTACTTATTTTATTGAGTAGTATCGTTAGTTATATTAAATATTCTTTCAAGTTTAGGAAAAAAAACAAGGTATCAACTTAGGCTAACAGTGAAATGCAGGACTCGTCAGTTAGATTTTTCTGTCTTTTAGCGTTGATCTTCACATTGAAACATGGATCTACTACTTTTCAATATAAATGGAAACAGGTTACTTATTAAAGCACAAGGCTTGTGACCAATTTAACTGGTATGGTATTGATTCGGAAGAAATTTAGTTAGATAGCTATTGACAATCATAAAAATTGTTATAAGATCGTTATATCAAGACAGTTTTCAACAAACACAACTACAGCAAAAAAGACTGATTGAAATTCAGTGTTGAATATGAAAAACAAGATAGTACAAAACTGTGCTAGTTGAAAGCGAAGTATTTCAGAGAAAAGAACTGATTCATCAAAATATTGTGATGTGTTCACGTGTTAAAACAATTTCAAAAGTTAGACATTTCAGAAGTTAGACATTAACACCATGGATGCCGGCTCAGTGGTCTATCGGTTAATTGCTCTGGCGCGAGACCGGTAGGTCCTGGGTTCGAATCTCGCAAGGCAAGGTCGTGGATGCGCACTGCTGAGGAGTCCCACAGTAGGACGAAACGGCTGTCTAATGCTTCCAGGTTTTCCATGGTGGTCTAGTTTCAATTGACTCATGATTTCAACTATATACATATAATACATTTGTAAAGTGAATCTAAATTCAAACCTTTCTTATAGGGTTTCTAAGGCTTTTGTGCATGTATATGTACAGCATCATTTGTATGCATGCATCCATAGGTCTGTATTAAGAATCCCTTCTGTTTCTTTTTTTTTTAAAAAAGAATATAACGTATATTTACATAAAGTGTATACACTGAATTCCATTAGTTATCATAATTACTATCATACACATATACATATACACATATGTAAAGGTAGTCATCATCCATATATAGATAGAAAATCAATCTTTTCTACTTATTATTGATTTTTAAGAATTCTTTTTAACTTTATTAACGTGTAACACCTTACCTTTAGATTGGTTTGTAACTATGTATATATATAGGCATGGTAACAACATTTTCTAACAAAAAAGAAAGATAGTTTACTAAAATCCTTTTTTTTATCTTTCTAATAATTTGACATATTATCTAAATTCTTGACAAGGTTTTTAATTAATCAAAAAAAAGAGAAATTTAACTAATTCCATTGTTAGAAGATAATCAGAGAATGAATTTCGTGTTTTAATAGTTGAAACGAGAACCAACTTTTTTCTAACTATCTATCTATCTATCTCTCTACCTATCTATCTCTCTCTCTATCTATCTATCTCCCTACCTACCTATCTATCTACCTATCTATCTATCTCTCTACCTATCTATCTATCTCTCTACCTATCTCTCTCTATCTCTCTACCTATCTATCTATTTATCTATCTATGTATCTATCTACATATATATATATCTCTATCTATCTACCTATCTATCCATCTCTCTCTCTCTCTATCTATCTATCTATTTATATATGACATTATTCAACAAAATGTATGGTTGAATGGCAAGAAAATAATGATTTATTTTTTTAAAATTATTTCAACATTAGAAGGACATCGTTTTTATCACAGAATAATATTAACTATTGAGTGATCGAAAATTGTCAAGAAAGCTTATAGAATATTTCTCTGCTCAATTCATATTTCAAATAACATATTCACAAGATGTAAATGTTGATTATTATCTGTCGATTTAGTTGATAAGTATATACAACTCCATTTAATATACGTCATTTATACGATTTAACAACTCAGTAGTAATGTTTTGAAGTACATCTTTGGATGATGTGAAATGCAATCTCTAGGTAGGGGTAGATACATAGGGAGTGAACACCCAAGTGGAGAATTATTGCTTGAATGCAAAATCACTGAGTGACATGGTAACATGCGAAAACCATACATTAAATACATAATTTGTACATGATACGTCAGTTGTCCTTAACATGCTTCATAATTATTCAAATTCTGTTTCTATTCCTATTCGTCTCTGTTTCCCTTTCTATTGTCTTCGGTTTGGTCTTCTCAGTCTCCTGAGGCCAGACATTCCACTTCTGATTGGTGTTACATACTACTTATATCTATCAACATAAGTAGCATACACCACAGGCGTAGTGAAGTGCTAGTTATATCAGGATAGCAAATCTGTCCCAGTATTTATTGTCAATTAACCAGTGACTTTGGTGTACAGTTTCCTATCAGTTAATTTCATTAATCTGTAACAATATTAAAACGTTATTGAATAGGTATTGGCGAAAATCAGTGACTTATTGGTTAAACGATTCAGAATTAAACCATTGAGTAGAAAATTCAAACCCTATTCCATATATATCCTTGTAGACATCCGCGTTTTATCAGAAATTCTTACACTTAAATTGTTACTAAAACTCGAGTACAAAAATGTGAACTAAATGTGTCACATGACAACTTATCCTTGTTTTATTTAATTAATGGAAACCGATTACAAAGTATTCTACCATAGAACTGTCGAATTTTGATTGTTAAATACATTTAACGTGACATTATCGCACATAAGCCTAACAGACTAAAATACTGTGAATAACACATTCTTACTGATTGGATTGATTTAAATCATGGCTAAATGATAATTTCTCGTGAAAGCTCCAAATAAACAACTATTATTTACACATTACTTAGATATCACATGTTGAGTACTGAAATTCAGATCAGCGTAATTATACTATGCTGACTAATAATCGGAAACAAACATGACTCTTCAAAGTTACAGTACATCTTCAAAATAGAATGTTGTCTGTCGAACGTAAATGATTAATGTTTTATTGATAAAATATTATTAGATAAAGTTCAAATTATAATGTAGAGTTTAGGCTTCGGGTGTTGATCTTAGGGTTTTGCATAAAGGTTGAAGATTGAGATTAGGTTTACCTTTCTTGAATTATTGTTAGTCAATAGCGAATTAATTGTCAAGCTCTCTCTCTCTCATTTATAGAGTAGTTCTGAATATAATATGATCTGTTGTTCATGTTTACTGTAAGCTCATTTCTTAATGTATGGTCAGGATATTACTCTAGATTATTGGATGGGTTGAGCCAGGCAACGAACTACTAAACAATGGAAAAGATATCTGCTAACTAACATCATGTTGTGAGTGGATACTAGTTTAGAAGAGTCGTAGGACAAATGAGGATACAGGTCTCGATCGTTGTTAGTTGGTCACAATGTCTTTAATGGATTAGGTCATCGATCCTACAGGAAATACAGGAGAGATAATTAATAAATTGGCACGATAATTATCCGCTCCTATAATAATTGACATAATCACACGTAGACAAAACGGTAAATGAAAATTGATTTTTTACTGAATACACAACAGTATCTGTGTTCATTCAGCCACTCTGCATTTCAATGCTTTTTTAAAATGACCTAGAGAGTAAATAGAAAGTTAATTAATCGATACTATGTAATCAGACTGTGATCTACTCACTCGCCCTACTTCTATTTGTTATTGTTACCTAGTTCAGGTTAAGTTTTATACGGTTTTCGAGACTCATGAAATTTTTATATATACAAAATAAAATCCTGTTATGGATGAGACTATAATTTATGGACGACCTTTGAGCGACACCAAAGCGACCTTCAGAATGTCCACCTACTTACTAACTATGACTAAATGATGGTTATAAACTAGTAGGAGGAATTAGAACTGTGATTTACAATTACCGGTTAGGGCTAGGAATTAGATTCAGGTTTTTCATCACGAATTGATATCAGCTAAAGTGCCCATACGTTATTTAGCTAAATGGATGAATGAATTTAGCGCCTAAATTCAAAACTTGTTGTCCTAAATCTGATTGGTTCATCCATTAATTAGAGTCTCACCCTTGTTATTTTATTACACTAATGATAAATGCACTTTATGTATGATGCTTTTTTCCAGTTTTCGAAACTCCATCGTTTGTTTATTTTAGATTTTAACTGAAATTAATACCAGATTAATTGCATTTGAGTTCTGAGCCTTTAACGTATCACTTGTAATCGAACTTGATAACTCCACATTGGAAGTGAGACAGATAACATCAATGGCATGCTACGTGGTGAATTGATGGAAGGTGGAGATATGAATCATTGGATTATGAACGGATAGCATCACAATATAAAGCTCTCTGAATTCGATTCTGTAAGCAGGTAGAGAATATGCACTACTGTTGATTATTCATATAAAACAACCACAATAAAATTGACAGTCCGTGTCACAATACAATCTACTTTCAGGCTAGACGCTAATCAAGATGTACATTTTCATTATATCAGTGGATTTACCCTTAGGGTTGTTATAATCATTCATTCAAGTTACCCACCATAGTTTCTGATATCTACACATATGTACCATTGATTTTGTCAGTAAACACTTAACAACTTCAGACATCATTCTTATATAAGAATAAGAAGCTAACCAAATTGTATATTGTATAATGTTTTCAATTCAAAGTTCATTTGATTACTAATTCATAAAACAAATGTTGATAAACTAAGCATTTACAAAACAGTCAATGAAATATATAACTATAAATAGGTATGTATATTCACTAGTGTATATGTTTAAGATTGTTTAGTTATTCAATAATTAAGTTCATATGTTAACCTGATCATAAATGTGCATAAACTCATTCAAAATAAGATTTCTTTGATTACATAATTGAACATTGAATAAATGTAACTTACCGCACAGTAGATTAGCTTAGTTATATATCTATATACATATTACATGTCTAGAGTATATGTTTATTTATACAGCGATATAAAATTAGGTTGACTATTGATTAATTCAGTAACCATGTTGTGTAAATAATTCTAAACTCACTGTATGATTATGATTTATGTTTAACGTTAAGTAGAAATTATTTTTAAGTAAACGTTTACTAGAGATTTTATATAGTTGAGATCATGAGTCAATTGAAGCTAGACCACCATCGAAAACCTGGAAGCATTAGACGGTTGTTTCGTCTTATTATGGGACTCCTCAGCAGTGCGCATCCACGATCCCACCTCGCAAGCGAGATTCGAACCCAGGACCTACCAATCTCGCGCTAGAGCATGTCAGGTAGAGACAGGTATCTACCTCAGTACAATGGAAGATGGTCCCGCAATTTCGCGGATTGGTTGAGGTTAGACATTAACACCGTTGGATGCCGGCCGGCTCAATGGTCTATCGGTTAAGTGCTCTGGCGCGAGACTGATAGGTCCTGGGTTCGAATCTCGCTTGCGAGGCAGGATCGTGGATGCGCACTGCTGAGGAGTCCCACAATAGGACGAAACGGCCGTCCAGTGGTTCCAAGTTTTTCATGGTGTTCTAGCTTCAATTGACTCATGATCTCAACTATATAAAATTACTTGAAATCTCCACAAAACCCCCTTGTGATGTTTAATACAGAATTGATTTAACTAAAGAATAAATATTCGATTAAAGTAAACTCCTTTCTTCTAAAGAAGTGGTTTTAGGCAGCTATTTTATGATCATTCGAGACTTTTTAGCAGTACTTATATTAAGTAGATTTCTGGAAGAATAGGACTATTTTTTACAGAATAGATGAATTGTAACTTACTATGGAATCCAGTGTAAGCGTTTCATTCTATTAGGGAATCGTTAGCTGGATGTAATCACATACCAGTGTTGTTATTCACACCAAGACTAGAATCCATTACCTCTTAGAACATTATAAACTGGGTTAATGAATTGAAATAGTCGTTAATTTGTTCGATCGATACGATTGTTGATATTGTGATAAGCAGGTATTAATTCGTAAGGGATAATAATGATATAAACTACAACTGATTTTGATCTAATATCATCTAAAATAATTAGTATCTTATCGACTCTAACCAGAAAGTCTCTACATTAATTTGCTTTACTAACATTTTATGTTGATTGTTATCTTAGTTTGACTGACTGAATGAAGTCGAATTCAGGATCTTAGCTATCATTACACTATATCGCAAATGAGTTAAATTTGAAAATGTATGAACAATTGAAAGTAAAAGTTACTGATAACCTTCAGTGATTCTTGAAATGACTCTGGAGAAATAATCTCGATTATCAATCAGTCAAGACTGCAAGTTATATCAATAAATAATTTATGGAATAAAAACACAACATAAGTTAAAGTTTAGGACTTAAGGTTGGACTTCTCTATCAGATTTGCCGTTGATAGTTGGGGTCAGTTTTCAAGTTTAAAAGTAAGATTGTTAGAGTAAAAGAATGCTTTTTAGCCATATGGATGAGTAATTATATACCCCAGTAATTAAATTTGAGAAGGGTTTAAGAGAATCTGGAAAAAATAATAAACATTTCAGTGAAAATGTAGTTCTTTTACACTTCTGTAATGTTATTTGAGCACTGGTTTTTTTTATTTTAAACCTCAATGGTCTGTAAGTTACATTAAAAAAATTCGTAAATCATGATCCCTATTTTATCAGTTATAAGTGTTTTTTGTAACTATGTATTGGTAGGTTTTACTTAGCTCTTAACAGAGTACAAACTATCCGTCATCACCTTTCGAATTTCCAATGGCTTCTACATAAACTTATACTTTTACCTATGAATAATGAATTCTGACTCATTTTACAGCACAAAGATCACATTGTCAGTTTAATTTTGTATGGATTTATGAATGTAAGTATTATTGAGAGAGTTCAAAACTACGAAGGGACAGTTTTCTTATTGTATCTAGTTTTCTTTGATTCATTTAGTTTTGAAGTAAGCAATCCCCTCTTTGAAAACTATTCATATGTTTATTGTTCGTAAAAAAGCACACTAGTCAGGCATTGTTAAATGTGCTCAGTGAAATCTTGGCGAAAAACAGTAAAGCATAAGTGTATAGAATGCACAAAACCGATATTTATTTAAGATGAATCCAAGACAGCAATTTTTGCAGTTATGACAAATATGTTCCAAGTATTACAAATGAGGCACTATGACAACAAATACAATCAAGATAATAAATTACACAGCCTCCAAATATGGTGCTTCTTACTAAAAAGTTTATTAAACACAGGACTGAAATAATCCGGAAATTACAAAAAAGGGCTAAACAAAACAAGGTAAAATGAACAACTAGAGTAAAAGGCACCTGTTAATTAAAATGCAAAAGACTAAATGACCATGGCTAAATGTCATTATGTTTAGGTCACAAAGTGGAAAAGAGTCAGATACAAGATTAACTATAGTTTGGACGTAAAGAATTAGTTTAACATTAATGAATCAATGAGGAAGGGAACACATTAAGTATATATGGGAAGGAGGAAATGATAAATCATATACAGGATAGGGCCTGCATAACGCAAACAATCTGTGCATATTTAAAACAACGGATGAGCGGACAGAGGATATATATATATATATATATATATATATATATAGAGAGAGAGAGAGAGAGAGAGAGAGATGGACAAAGATGAATGATGGCTTATAATACTTGTGACTTAAAGCACAGGATGCCCATATGTCAGTAAGAGGTTGATAAATTTCAGACCTAAACGTCTATGGGAAGATTCAAACAAACAATACAAAATGAATTTGGATTGATAGATATAACAAGATTTCTAACTCTTAAAGAGTCGTGGCACAGATACAACTTTAAGGTTCCCATCGGATTCCCTTTACGAGACACCTTTACTAGGATGATTGGCAATGTTCCATGGTGTAGGATTAGGTTGGAAGAAAGCTAGGGGCGGCCAGACCAAAACGTGGCAAAAATCCATGAAGTCACTAACAATTGGACTGGGCCATGTTGGTAGGTGTAGACTACCTGGTTGGGATTCGCGAGATGATAGCAACCGATGGTTAGAGACCTTGAATGATATGGCTCAAAATCGTTTGCAATAGCGAAGGTGCATCCACTCTTTGTGTTCTACCAAATTCTAACCTTTTGAATTCTTCATGTCCCTATCCTTTTTCTCTTTCCAAATTTATTTCACTGGATTATACTCCTTCAATAACATCTTCAAACCCTATTCTTTCACATAATGCTTATACTCTTACTACTTCTACCAATATAGGATTTGAATCGATAACTTCATCTCGGTGCTAATTTGGTATGGCAACTCGAACTGATGTACGTACGTACGAAGTTCTATGTTGTGACTGACTGACTGATGATTGGCCGGTCTTTTTTTTTCTTTCTCTTTATATGAATGGTTTATTTACATGAATTGATTGTTTATAATCAATACTGTACACTTGAATTAACGAAAGTATTTGGTGAATTCTCTAATTTTGAATAAAATATGGTTGCCAAGTTACATATGGTTTTGAGTTCAAAGTACTACGGTAAAACAACCAATAAACGGTCATTTTTTCCGAATTGCGTACTTGATTCTACCTGTTCACTCATTCCTCTAATATAGACTACGTTAGGAAGAGGTTATTTGAAAAAGGAAATATTCTGAGATAGATCGGTTGATTGACTACTTACCAAGCAGTTATTTCAAAAAAATCTATTCCCCCCATAAATTTGGATAACTCAATAAGAAGACGAAGATTGTGAGTTATGTGGTGCATTAGTCGGGTCAGGTTTAGTATCCGTTTTCTAATGTCCAATGTCTGGGTGATATCAAGCGTTTTTTGGCATATTTCTGTTCATTTAGTGGGTGACTATTACATATAAGAGCACAAATTTCTACTGAGCATTTCAATTCAAGCTCTAATTTTCACTCCATTTGCTTTTTTCGTACGCTAAATTGTGATGCGTTACAATAGCGCGTTAGTAGAAAATAAATGTGAGTAGCTTCAGATGATTGAAATGAAATCCCCTGTGAAAATTCTACTCTTACATTCCAGTACTCACCCACTAAGTGAATGGAAATATACTCGAAAAATGCTATATTTTGAACTTCTATTGGAAAATGAAAAACGGATAGGCAACCTCGTACTACTAGCGCAACATATTTTGAACAATCTGACCACATATATATACTTAATATGCGATATTTGGTTGACATCGTACTGATCTGTAACAAAACGAAGGATATGAATTGTTTATTAGATATAACATAACGCTCACTAAAACTACATCGACCTTTCACATAAAGGGAACAACAACCAGTTTTCTTTTCTAGATATGTGAAGAAAAGATGGATCAACTGAGCTAAGTGTTTTCAGAAAGTCAACTTGGACGGGCCAGTGTCATAGTTTTATAGTTATTACTTAGTACGATGCGAAATGAGATTGATAGACAGCCTATTTAATTGGATTGACCGTATTTGTACAAATGATACCGTTGAAGACTAAGTGAGCCTATTATTAAAACACTGATGGATAGTGGTTATCTCCTAAGATTCATAAGTCAATAGAAAGGTCACAGTATTGTGAGACCTACTATACATTTGGCACCATAAAAGCATGTCTACATTACTGTATTATTCAGAGGTGAGTCGACATAAACTTGTGTTGAAACAAAGGCTCAAAGTAGTTGTGAGTAAAACATACGACGTAGTAAAGATCAGTATCCCACAAAAAACAAGGTCCAGAGTTTATCAATGGGTTTCAATAGTTGTCTAACCAAGGTCAGTCATTGATGTCAACCAAAAATCTCAGTAGTCCCCCATACTTATAAAGCCTATTGCTCGGTTTCATATTGAAATGTTTTAGTTCTGTACCTATCAAAATTGAAAAACTGCAGTGCCTTACAGCCATGCATGCCATTTATTCAGAATCTCAAGACCTATAGCAGATAATCTGAAATTCTGATTGGAGGTTCGAAGAAAACTCATGGACTATCGATTATGTAACAAGGGTAAGTAGATTCATTCCTAGCATTGTAGGCACAAGCACAGAATTGAGATTATGAATTGGAAAAAACTTACTGTACATGTTACACAACTAATTTATCTTAAACGAAATCTATCAGAATAGGATATCAACAAACATAATCTGACCACTGATTTATAAACAAGTTTATTTTAAAAGTTTGATTTAAGCAATTTCATCTCCATAAATGTCAAGTACTCTAATTATCTTCAAATGATGAATGGTTAACAGAGCGAAAACTAATAAGAGAAGTAGTTGAAAGCGTGAGTGCTCTGGCGCGAGACTGATAGGTCCTGAGTTTGAATCCCGCGAGGCGAGGTTGTGGATGCGCACTGTTGAGGAGTCCCACAATAGGACAAAATGGCCATCTAGTGCTTCCATGTTTTTCCTGGTGGTCTAGCTTCAATTGATTCACGCTTTCAACTATGAAAATACTAAATCTCCACAAAAACCCCTTCTGATAATAATAAGTTATTTTTACCTATCTAAACTATTATATAATCAGTCATATTTATGCCTAATTATACTAAATAATTATTACTGTTATCTTTCTTATGACTTTCAATCTGTTGTTTTAACCTTCGATGATAGTCATATACACGTACGCACAAAATCTCATTCAAGTGCAATTCATATCTAGGCATATAGACCGATGGCTATATTGAAACTAAATCAATAGAGTTCAGTTAGCATCAAGGACTAAGTACGAATGATATTGACCACTATCCAGTGATTAATCTTTGTAAACAACTCAGTCCTACAGGCGATTTATTGCTGCCTGGACAATTCTATAATAACTTCTCAGACTATGAAACTGGAAGATGAAAGTTCAAATTTCACAAGAAGCATAAATTCCCTTAAGATTATTGGTAAATTATTCTGAAGAGAGATTAGCACAATATCTATGTTCAAGGTTTCCTACTAAGTACCTCCAACAGCTTAATAGTACAAATATTATAACATATGTCCTGTTTTCCGCTTATATTCAGTTATCACATATACTAAAATAATTCAGTGTTTATTTTATCAGGTTGAGTTTATACAGACTTGAATTTAAGGGTACGACCAGTAGCTTATCAGTTAGTTGATAGTCAAATTAACAATGAATTAATCATTTTGTTTTATTTTTGATTTACTTAGCTTAGTCAGTAGATATTCAGATAGGTTACTTAAAAGAAACTAGTTTGAATTTTGATTTTAACTGTTGTCCAATGGAAGGTTCTAACTTAGTCATATATCTATGTCAAAGAAGACAGTCGACATAGGAGTATATGCATTTGTATGATAATGAATATAATAATAGCGGTTCCTTTGATTCGGTAATTAATTCAGTTACTCATCTGAAATACAGTATAATCTTAACATGTTAAGCAGCTCAACAGTTCCTGTCTGACTTACTTAAATTTCATTCAAACCCAGACATTCATACAAATCTACGTTAAAATGTCTTTATTATCCTTTATTTCCAACATGTTTTTTCCTGACTGAATTCATTCTACAAGTTAATTATTTTACAACCTAGCTCTTTAATCCATGGATGTATTTCTTGCCTATTTTCTAGAATAAAACAAGTTGTTTCCTTGTTAATCTCTTAACTTTAATTCTTCATATTTACTGAACAAGTCGCTAGCTAAAGTGAGTCCGTGGCTTAATGAACAACGTCTTATTAGTTACAGAGAGATACCAGAAGATCAACAATAAAATACAAATATATTCAATTAACAAGTCCCAAGTGGGACGAAACGCGTATCTTATGATTATAATGTTAAGTATTTTCTAGGAATAGCATATACTTATGTCTACCAACAATATAGATATATACTTGCTGGAACATGACTTCAATGTCCGCCATAAGACCTATTAGTCGTTGCCGAAACCTAGTGAATACGTCTACTAAATTATTGACTAAATTAGGTCCAGAATAAAGATTCTCGTTTAAAGACGTTTCAGCATACTTAGCTGCACAATCAAACACTATTCTTAACTTGTTAAGCTTCTTGGGATGGAAGACAGGGTGATGAGGAAGATACCGAATTCGTCCATCAACGTGGTTATCGTTTACCTTTCCTGCGTAATCTCGTTCTATGTAACGATTCATGGCGCTCGCATATATACATATAGTAGCAACCCTTCAGTAAATCTACATCTAAAAGGCTGGTCAAAATTCACAAAAGTTATGAAAATTAATAATCACCATCCTCATACATTAACTCATTATCCACATTGGTATTAATGATTACGAAAACTTGGTTAGATTCAGTCTGCGATTAATATTATTACTACCACTACTACTACCATGAAGTGAAACATTAATATCTTATGGAAAGACCTAGGCAAAAAGTAATGGTTATAATGATACAATTTTGGTAAATATATGCATTTATTGTTAATAGCTAAGATTATCTTTCTTTTAACAAAAACACCTATTCTTGTTTCTTATTTCAGGCTTGAAAAGAAATGAAATAAAGATGTAAATTATCAGAGAGAAATAAAGAAAAAAAGAGGTTGGAGGTAAGATTAGGTTGGGCAAATTTATTAATTCATATTCTTGATAATAATAATAAATAAATGAACTTGGTTTGTTGTTGATGTCATGTATAGGACTAGTAAGATAAATGGGTGACTAGATAATTCAGTACAGAAATATCCTCATAATAATAATAATAATAAGAGTAATAGACATGACAAGAATATAATTAATTGGATAAGCAATTTCAGTAAATAGTTTTAGAAGCATTTACGGTGAACAATACCCGGACCAGATTCATCATATTCTTGTTTGGAAATCCACATCTGTTGGAATGTAGACAATGACGCCAAAATAGAACCACCAATCCAAACGGAATATTTACGCTCAGGTGGAGCAACTATCTTGATCTTCATTGTGCTCGGTGCCAATGCTGTGATCTCTTTCTGCATACGATCAGCAATACCTGGGAACATTGTCGTACCACCTGACAACACAGTGTTCGCGTACAGATCTTTACGAATGTCCACATCACACTTCATGATTGAGTTGAATGTGGTCTCATGAACACCAGCAGATTCCATACCCAAGAAACTTGGTTGGAATAACGCCTCAGGACAACGGAATCGTTCGTTACCGATCGTGATCACCTGACCATCAGGCAGTTCATAACTCTTCTCCAGAGATGAGCTGGATGCGGCAGTGGCCATTTCCTGTTCAAAGTCAAGAGCCACATAACGCAGTTTCTCCTTGATGTCACGCACGATTTCTCGCTCAAAAGGGTCGTGAAACTGTAACC
>NC_031502.1:54377921-54431942 GCF_000237925.1 Schistosoma mansoni
GGAAGTGTGTCCACCATCACCAGAGCCAACACAATACCAGTTGTACGACCCGATGCATCCAGTGACAGTACAGCTTGGATGCCGACGTACATGGCTGGTGTGTTGAATGTCTCAAACATGATTTGGGTCATCTTCTCACGATTGGCTTTCGGATTCAATGGAGCTTCGGTCAACAGGACAGGGTGTTCTTCTGGAGCCACACGCAATTCATTGTAGAATGTGTGATGCCAGATCTTCTCCATGTCATCCCAGTTCGTCACAATACCGTGTTCGATTGGGTATTTCAGTGTGAGAATACCACGTTTCGATTGTGCTTCATCACC
This sequence comes from Schistosoma mansoni, assembly GCF_000237925.1. Classification (NCBI taxonomy): domain Eukaryota; kingdom Metazoa; phylum Platyhelminthes; class Trematoda; order Strigeidida; family Schistosomatidae; genus Schistosoma; species Schistosoma mansoni. The sequence goes on from NC_031502.1 coordinate 54,378,245, forward strand.
GACGTAGCTGTCTTTCTGACCCATACCAACCATCACACCCTGAGAGATAGGGAGAGAAAGACAGAGAGAAATAGGCATTAAAATCGCACTTCAAATGACATTTTATTGTCGAATAGAGCTGGCATATGTCAACAGCAACAACAACGACAATGTATGATTAGAATGATTGTGATAAGTGCTTCACAGTGAAGTAATATGGATAGATGTCTCGACATCCTATCACTGTGTTGTAGGTATCACAACTTTTCTAACTGATACGATCAATTTAACTAAAAATGACATTACTGTAATATGACAATAGATTCATGCAATAAAATGGGAAAGTGACTTGTTGAATGAATCTTATGACTATACTTACTTGATGTCGAGGTCGTCCAACGATGGAAGGGAACACTGCTCTTGGTGCGTCATCACCAGCGAATCCAGCTTTGCACATCCCTGATCCATTATCAACAACAAGGGCTTGAACTTCCTCGTCGGCCATGTTCACTTAGTTTATTGAATTTGATAAAAGGTAACTGACTTGAGCGTGATAAACTTCGAAATACAGTGAATTAACCCTAGATAATCTCTTACTTATATATGTCATCATGTTGGCACAACTGATGCCCATATATGGCTTTAATTTTTTACTATATGGGAAGATAGTCTTTTTTTCGAACAACCAATAGAATCGTAGATTAAAGAGGTTATTATCTTCCTCTCTATCCTTCATCATTAAAGCGTAATGTTAAGTGACTATATTTGTAGATAGCACTAAAAACAGATTTATTGATTTATCCTAGTTGTGCACAATAAAGAGATGCAAACTTGAATGAAAGGTTATTATGTGTGTTAACCTCACTTCATTTATTCAATCAATAAAATATTCTTGAAATTAGAATTTTTCTGGACACACACTGAATGATAGGCAATAAACCTTTTATAAGGTACATATCAATTTCTTTCTAAAATATCGGCTTATGTTCTTTTTTGTTTGCAAATAAGAGATACTTGGCAATATCAATATAGAATTGTGGAGATTGTTGAGTTTTTAATCGAGATCATGAACTGACCACTATTGAATGCCTGGAAGCACTAGACAGCTGTTTCGTCCTAGTATGAGATTCCTCAACGGTGCACACCCACGATCCCTCACGATCTCAATTAGAAACTCGACAATCTCCTCAATTTTATACTGATAATTATCATGCGACCAGCTTCACGATAGATTTCCTGTATTTCTAGTGAGAAGTCGTGACCAGTGGAGTTCAGTCGTGTCTGTTGTGAAGCAGTTACTCACTGAAGACAATCGTGGATGGTTGCGCAATATCGTGGGTTGGTTGAAGTTAGACATTAACACCGTTGGATGCCGGCTCAATGGTCTACAGGTTGTGTTCACACAGGATACTGAAGGTCCTAAGTCGGAGTCGCGCATGTGGGATCGTGGGTGCACACGGCTGAGGATTCTCATACTAGGACGAAACGGCATCCGAGTATCTCCAAGTTTTCAATGGTGGTCTAACATTTCTCAGTTCATGAACTCAATAATTGATATGATTGAAGAAAGAAACTTCTCAATTGTTAATTCATTGTTGATATGATCAATTAAAAAACGAATGTCGTTATTCAGTTGCATAGATTTTTTTAAACAATGTAAATTTAGCTGCATATAGATTTGAAAAGCAGAACTATCATGTTTAGTGAACATTATGTTACCGTATAGCTCAATATTTGCATGGTTCAACTTCAGACATGAGAAGAATGAACAAAAGTTGGATAGAACTAGAAAAGAAGACCCAGGACAGAGTGGGTTGGAGAAAGCTGGTCGGCGGCCTATGCTCCATTGAGAGTAACAGGCGTATGTAAGTAAGTAAGTAAGTAAGTAAATCAACTTTAGATAATTCACAATATAGAACATAAATAGTTTATTGTTATCGATACAGGTATTCTGTGTTTGTTTTTTTAATATTTCAGCCAAATGAAACAGTTGTTCAGTACTTGAAAGGATATCGATTTTTAGTGAAGAATTTTTTTAAGAAAGTGTTGTGTAGAGTTAATGTTGGATATTCGGCTCGTGAGCTCATTTATAAAATATAGATTTAAGTACAATGTTTATATGGGTCTTAATAATACTAACGAATAATCTAAAAAGGATAGAGGGAACAGAGTTCGAACTAAACACTTATTGATTTAAAGTCAAATGATTTTATCAATAAACTATTGCTCAACTATGTGCAAATCATCTAACAAGTATAAAGTAATTAATCTAAATAATTGACCATAATATTTAGTAAATGTAGTTCTGATCATTATTTAACAAACTTTACTTAATGAATACTTTGAATGGTAATTTTAGCCTACCTACGATATTTTCATTAAGTGGCCTAATTATATGATTACACAAATCAACCACAAGACTGAAAGTTAATAAAACCATAGTATATGACTAATGGAAATGCTGTTCTCATTCACGAATGAAGTAAATATGTACTAACATGAAGTTATGCATAGTCCAAATGAGCTAAATGATGATAAATGGAGGTGAACTGCTGAATGATGTAGTTTTGAACCTCAGAAATAGTACAGATCTTATTAGTTATGAAAATATGCCATGATAACGAGTGTTATCTAATACAAACTACCTTTGAATACATTTAAATAGCTGTCATGTAAAATAATGAGTTTAAAAGTTTCCTTTTTTTCTCTACCAATTTAAATTGTTAAGGAAAGTTTTTAATTAGACTTTTATTTTGGTTGAGAAAATTGCTTATTTTAAGAATGATCGTTACAATAAAAAAGCCGCTTCGTCACCAAGCAACTCAGTGGCCTTGGACAAAGTAAATGGAATGTTACACTTTATACAAAACTTTGTAATACGGATTCTTTTTCTCTACAGTTTCTTTATGAAGTTCTGCAAAAACACTTGACTACATTGTCTCTATATCATCCAGCGATTTGAACCTTTTATATAATCCTATGTAGTTGTTTAGTCTATCATAGAATTCTTCGACGTTATTCGTATGAAATTCAAAGTCTGAATCAATGAAATGCATCAAGTTCTTTACTAAATAAGGATAAAAATCAATGTGGTTTGAATTTTTACTGATGTATAGATGATCTAATCAAATATTAGTAGCACTATTTAGTGATATTGTAATGAACGGGAATGAAAGTGGAGACAATCAATTGCATTTTACTAAGAAATTACAGTTTTTTCGTCAAATGTGAAAACCATAAATTAAATACTTCATTTGTGAATCCTCTATCAATTGTCTCAAACTTCATCGTTTTTTCATTGCCACAACAATTACTCTCTGTTTCTTTTCTTTTCGATTCCATCTTCTCAATCTTCTGTTGCTAGGCATTTCACATCTGATTGGTTATATACTACTTATGTTGACACAAGTAGCACACACCACAATATGACAATATAAAAAGGTGGTATTATTTCAGATCGATATTTTTTGTGTAAATTCAGGGTGACAGGCGTGAACTCTCATTCAGTGTGATATTTATATTCTTTGTATTAACTCAGGTGTTTTTAGCAGTATCTTTATGCATTTTTCCTCATATGTGATTTATGTATGTAAAATACACATGGGTTGATTTTATTTGAATGACTTGTTTTGATGAAATTGTCTTAGAAAGGGAATAAATCTTCACTTGTACTCTTACTTGTATCATAGGAATCACATTGGTTTCCCTTTTCTAATATATAAGTAGTAGGATAGTGGATATAACAACTACCTTGATTTCAAGTAAAATCTAATGAAAAAACGACTAATTTTTGTATTCCATTAAACATGGTTCTTATTATATCCTCATCATCAGTTGTTGTTTGCAGTAAATATTTAATCCTTAGATTATCTACAGAAGTACCTTCAGCCATATTGTTTATATTACGACCCATATTTAAAATGATACATTACTTATCCTGAGAGTACACAAAGAGAAACAACCACCATCTTGATTGGTTATCATGAGAACCCCTTAACATTTGTGCTTTTGATAGTCTTAACTGAATAAACCACCAGTAGTTGTATCTAATCAGGGTTTGTTTCATTTGGAACAAGAAGACCTAATTGAGAAGTCATTGAGATAAAAGCTGAATAACTCATCTTCACATTACAAATAAGCGCAGTATTCGATGTATAGATTAAAGTTTAAACTTGATTTTCATATACTGTAATGTCTAGTACTATGTCAAGTCCACATGCGTTATGCTAGCATCTGGACAAACCAATTTATTCATTCTTCTTGGGTCACATTTCGACCTTGTCAGTTATTCTCTTATTAACATTGACTGTTTTTATAAGAGCGTGTGTGTTATTCCCTTGCCAGACCACATATCTGTAACCTATTTTTGTCTGACTATAAGTATCGAGTCGCACCTGACTAGGTCGAGTTGGCTCAATCACTTTCTCCACTGAGCGTCATTTCAATCCACTTCATTCTCTCTTCTCTTTCTTCGCTCAGTTTCTTTGATCGTTTGGCCTACTTAATTCCGTTATTCACTAGCGCGATTTAAGTCGATAAGTATATACGAAGATCGGTGGCATGTATATTTCAATAGAAATCAGCAAACAATCTAATTGGAATCAGATAAATGGCCACTACAATCCGCTGATAGAACAACAAGTCGACAATTTGAAGGTGATTTCAATTTAAGTGTATTAGAATAGTTTTAGAACTAATGCTGGGAACCAAGAAACAGATTGCCTTACCATTTGTGAGAGGTCATTAAAGGGATTTTCATGCCATTTAAAATTAATGTTGCTCGTAAACCATCTCTAGAAGTATGAGATTCAGATCAATTAGTAATCAACAGGCAGATCGACATAGACTCAGTTCATGGACTCACACAGAAGAGGTCAGTCGGCCATAAGGCTGGGGTTTCATAGAAAAAGACAGTCAAAAAGAATTCAAGAACAAATAAAGACAATAAAATCTGTATAGACAGGTGGTGACCAGCAAAAGCAATAAATAGACTGACATAATATTTGTGAAATAACTGAAAAGCTCACTTCTACACGAAGTAGGAGCTTAAGATGCTATTCATCAAAATAAAAAAGAAATTTTCTTAGTCCGACTACATAACTTAGGGAACACAACATTACCAAAAGTTTGAGAATCATTTCGCAATGACTTAAGAGATTACCAGTTCGGCATAGGGTTCTGGAGATTGTTGAATTTCACTGAAATCACGAACCGATCAAAGTCAGATTTAGAAGCTCTGAATGACCGTCTAGTCCCGGTGTTGGACTATTCAGAAGTGCAAATCCACAACTCTCTACGGGGGAGTTAAACCCAGGATCTTCAGCCACATGGCTCAGTGGTTGAGAGACAGAGCATTCGTGTACGATGATGATTTTTATCATGAAGTGATTACCAACTGGACAAACGAGGAACACAGGGAAACTGTTTCGTTCAAGCTCTAGAACCACGTTAGTCAAAAACCTTAGAACAGTGAGCATTTATAATCTGAAAAGGTGTCGAAGCAAGAAACTTCAGTCGCATTAGAGTTATCAAGATACTTTCTAGTTCGGAGGTTGGGATCCACTGGTTTTTATTTAAAGCTTTAGTCGTTCTATGATACACAACTATCCACTTTTGATTTTTAGTGAATATTTAACTACACAAACCTTATTAACCATTACTTCTGTGTTCATTAGTAACACTAGATGAGATCGATTTCCTAAAGAAGTTTTTATGAGAAGCCGTAACCGATAGAATTACCTTAATAGAAATAAAATAAATTATGGATTGCGACTCGGTGGTCTCAGTAGTGTTTTGCTAAATACGATCCTTAAAATAGTAGCTTGATTGAGACAAGTGGTGTGTACTAATGAAAAGTCTCAAACTAGGGGGAAACAGTTATTCAATGCTCTTCCTTGAAAATAAATGAACTATTGATTAAATGTTTGCTACCAATTCTTCGATTAATTTCACTAACAACTGGCAATAGTGAACGGTGAAAAATGAAACAAACTTAGGTATCTGATTTCTACCTGAAACATGAAGACAGTCTGGAGAATATAAAGGAATTACTATATCCAATGTAATCTCGTTATACCGACTTAGGCGGAAAATCAATTCTTCGCACTTTAAAATATTCGATAAATTTCATACTACTCATGAGTAGTTTAAGATCACTAATAAATAAATTAACTAACTTTCGTAATTCATCTAATCAATAAAAAACTTTCGAAACTGATGTTCTCTCTTCTGACATACAGAAAGTGATACTTTGTTAAAGTTTACATGTAAGATTACAGATACTCTGGAAGGTGAGACATACCAGAGAATGCATTACCCTTGATCTCACAACTGTATTTATTACAAATGTCATTTCGAGATTCTAGTAAGAAGTTGTAGGTGATAGAGAGCAACTATGTTATAAGTGAGACAAGCGTCACCAGTGGTATTGGATTATAGTGACGATATATCACGAATCAACTAAAATTACAAATATATGGGTAATTGTATAAGAACTTTAGTCTAAATTTGATCGACTAGTTTTACAGTACATGGGCAATTGTATTCTAGCTCATGCAATTCCTGGAGGAATTGAATCTATTAGGTCCGATCCCTAGTGTGTTTGCACTGGAAATCGGTTTCGTGGTAGGGTTTAACAGACGTCTGATGCTTACTAGTTCTAAAACCTAATCAATTAGTTCCGCCTCCATCACACTCGTAATGTTCAGGACTATTGAAAATTTCTGCATTTCATTTACACTACTTATGAGTAACCATTTTGTCCAAGACAAAAATGTGTCCTACATTATTTATTAATGAACTTCAACAGCAACTTGCTAATCGTTTTGATAAAATTTGTCTTTATTTTCAAGTACCACCAGTATAATTCCTGCAGTTTGCGTAAAAGTCTGCGTTTAAGTTCTTTGACGTAGAGTTAAGGATAGTGGATAGTGAAATACTAATGATTTTTGAGAATATAGTGGGATTACTCCATATAAAATTCACTTCTCATGGTATACTGAACACTGTGACTACATTATTGATGTGAACGTATCGTATCAGGATATATTAAAAAATTTCCAGGTTTTATTTTCATCAGTCTCTTGGATTGTCTTACAAGTCCTTAACAGTATGAGGTAACCACACATAATCGGCACTGGGTAGAGCAAAAAAATGAATATTCGACTTCATATTCAATAATTCAGTATTAGTGTTAATCGTGAATCTTGGATCCAATTGCATGTGATTGACAGTGATTATTATTAAAGATTGAAAAGAAAATACGATACCGTTATTCATGGTCTTCATAATCTTGAACAGTCAATTCATGATGAATGCTATCACTGAAAATTCAAATCAATACTTTGGAAATCTACTAAAGTATTTATTTGAAATGATATTTATCACTAGAAAGAATATAGACACAATATTTTAAATTATTTCCTTCTATACTTTATATTGAGCTGTAAAATATATAATAATTCATTTTATCATATGCTCACTAGTGACTAGCTTCAAGAGGTATTTTCTGGAGTCCTAGTGAGAAGCAGTGACTAGTGGAGTTCAACCAGGTCTGTTGTGAGATAGTAACTTACTGAAGACAATGGTGGACGGTTGCTCAATTTTGTGGATCAGTTGAAGTTAGACATTAACACCGTTGGATGACGGCCAGCTCAGTGGTCTAGTGGTGAAGCACTCGCGCACGAGACTGATAGTTCTTGGGTTCGAATCTCGTGAGGAGGGATAGTGGATGCGCACTGCTGAGGAGTCCCACAATAGGACGAAACGGCCGTCCAGTGGTTCCAGGTTTTCCTTGGTGGTCTAGATTTAATTGACTCATGATTTCAACCATATAAAAAATTCTTACTTGACAAACATATTCGTACAGATGATTTACTGGATACGAAAAAAAAGATCAACAGTATATAAAAGCTTCATTTTTATTGGTTTCTTATATAAAACTGATGATATGATCTTACTGTAAGAAGAAATACAAGCTTCTTAAGTCGTATTCACTCCTCAAGTACTCTGTACTATCAAAATGTGAACTATTTCTAATAACATCGCCAAAAGCTGGTATCGTTGTTTATTCATTGATTCACCCTTTATATTAAACTATTGAATAGAGTAGGAAAATTTATGAATCTCCTCTTGTACAGACGTAGCAAATGAAGTCAACCTAAGTAGGATAAAATCTATAGAGTCAATCTGACAAAATTTTAATGCTGTCAGATTAATCCAATCATCGAGCAGTTGTACTCTGTCATACTTTTATAACCTTGCATTTCCAATATATGGAAGTCCAGAGGATTTCTCTGATCGGTTATGATAAACTCGCATTTTTGGTGATAACAGGGACCAATTAATTTTGACATCTAGCAAAGTGATGATGGAGATGATAATCCAATGTGTATTATCCTCTATAAATAATGAATACAGTAGCTCTATTACATTTACGCCTATCATCCCAGAACCTTTATTTGTAGATTCTGGAACTGAAAATAAAAATAGAAAAGTGGTTAGTTCACAACATATTGCCTCATAATCAATGATAATTGAATCAGATTACCATCGATTTCATCGTCATAACTCTGGATAAACTCCTTAAAGTTAGTGCAATTTATCGGCTAGAGATGTTATTAAACATAAATCAGAATAAAAGTCAATAGTGATCTTGTTATGTTTATCTATTCTAAATTGTATGAGTAGAATGTACCTCTTAATTCAATTAAATATATCTTATTCATGTTCTTATGAGTTGTATCGTTTGATGCTGTTTTTGTTTTTCTGCTTATTCACTACCACATTACGCCGAGAAATAGAGACAGACATGAGAAGAATGAACAAAAAATGGATAGAACTAGAAAAGAAGACCCAGGACAGAGTGGGTTGGAGAAAGCTGGTCGGCGGTCTACGCTCCATTAGGAGTAACAGCCGTAAAAAAATCATTCACTACATTGATATTTTTTTCTTGTGACGAAACTATCAATATCATATTAAACTATTCGAATTTTTTATTAATTATACTACATAATTTGGTTGTTTGTATGCTTCATCAGGATACCTTGACAGCAAGTATAATTCAACTAGATTTCAAATCAATCAACATTCTGTCAAACAATTACGTAAACGAGACATTTAATGACTGAAATGGAAATTAAGCTGTCACATTAAGTTAATTAAATAGCATCAATTTTAAATGTAATAAATGGTATTTTTAGCTTTCGTTTAATCAATACAATATTTTGATAGGTCGGATTCTAGTTCACTTTTGTATACACTGATCCTGTATTGATTCGTTTCCTTCCTACATAAAAGGTTCCGAATGAAAAAAAAACAATAAGTGATATTCAGTCATTACAGTAATGAGACATATCACCAGTGTGAATGGACACTGGGTGTGTCATATTGGAAATTGACTGAATTCAGAAATGTAAACCCCTGGTCCAAAACAAATTATGCTTTTTGTGAGACCTTCAGGTTTTAAATTCATTGCATAGAGAATTTCTGAGTGCTGATGAGATTTTAACCAAGACAAAAGATATTTCAGCTTCCCATTACAACTAATAATGGTTCTTCAATTTTATTATCAAGGTATGATCAATTCGTGAAGTCACCGATTGTCCGTCTAAGTTATGCTGGTAGGTGCTTACTAATTAGCTGGGGTCAGAGTGATTATTGTAACCAATGATCAGAGATGTGGAGTGAAATGGCTCATATTCAGTCACAATGGCGTAGATGCACTTAATTTTTGTCTTAACTTATATTTTGAGTTTTTAAATTATCTTGTACTTTTAATCCCGTGAATTCAATTTGTTTACTCAAATCACATAGTCTATACCTAATCTTTCCTACTATTGCTGATACTGTCAATACTTTTACTACTCTGGGACTTGTCTCGCTATGTTGATATGCTGTGTCAATTTGAATCAATATACATGTACCAGGTTCAACGTTGTTTACGACTAACTGATCAAATGGTAAACTCAAAAAAAAATATGCAGTGCTTGCTAATACCAAGATTTAGACAAATAAATACTGAGGAAGGGAAAACGTTGTCTTAAGAGGCTATATCAGTACTAGTCAATAAAATAACCAAGTAATGCAAAACCCCTATAACACACACTTTCTCTAATAAAAGTGAAACAAACACATCGAATAGCATTAAAACAACTTGTTCACACTTATTATGCAAACGCGCCCCCGTGTTATTAAACGACCTATCACACCTTCCTCATTCTCAAAGCTGTCGCCCGCTCAGTAAGAGAAATCGTATACTCTTTTATGATTGTTGCCTTAAGATGGGTAATAAAAGTTAATAGCTTTTGCAGTGACTAATTTTTTAATAATGTTATATCTAGAACTTGGATTCTTGCTATACAGCATACAACTTGAACACTCGAACGCCTAAACCCTCCAAGTCGCAAGTTAGAAGACGAGTAGGAAGAAACCTTATTCTAATCAGTGTCAAATATGATACAAAACACTCAGGTATTTATAGTTTTTAGTAAGAACGAAATCATCATTACAGCCATCCAATCAGCGTGCAGTGGTTTTTAGCACGTGTTCAACCGGGAAGCTACATGTCAAGATTCTGCAATGTCCCTCCAAACGAAGATTGGATGGAATGTCTTAGGCTCTTTCAGAGCTTCTTTGAGTTCACCCGGAACTATCTCCACAAATAACAATGAGCTTTAGTAACCACGCTATCATTAGTTTAGATTTAAGCTATTGATAGTTTGTTTCTGAGCTTGCTATGTCTTTAAATATTTAAGAGAAACAAATGTATCCACCTCGATATATTGAAGATGTATTCTGATAACACTTAAATCAATCAATAATTATTTTAAGATTTATGATTATACTCACAAAACTTATCGTCAGGAGTAAGGAAATAATACTCCAATCAATTCAATCTAAAGTAAACACATTGACACTGTGTTTTAATTTTGCCCCCAAATGCCCTGGTACGGCCGAGAGTGGGAAGAGTACGCTCTCCCTCTCCAAATGCTCTCACATGGTCATGCGTATATAGCCTCTGCCAGAGAAGTCCTACTCATTGCATTCTCGTGGCGGGGGGTGTTGTTGACGAAAGTGAGAGGACAAAAAGCGAATGTCCGGTGCTTTAACCGGATTGGTGGACACGGAAAGTCCACCTAGGAGAGTTGGAAAACCCTGATTCCAAACTAATGGTACACATAAGCTCCAGTATCCTGAGGGAACAAATGGCGTATGAATCAATTGTTGGTCACCGGCTACCATGAGACTACATCTCTTCACGATGCTCCACTGCCTTGTAGATCAGACCTTTAGGTCAAAGGCTCTAGGTGTGGTCCCCTAAGAAAACCACCTGCTTCAGTTTGGGCAGCTGGACAGTATCACAGCCCTCACACAAATCGTATGAGATTTGTACGGCGCATATTTATCTGGTGCTTTTTTGTACCAATATTTATGTGTTCAAATAAATAAATAAAACACATTGACTGATAAACATAGATCGCAAATTAATCGAAAAACAAAAAAACACAAATAATTATTATTAATTACTATAATATATGTTTATATTTATATATTATAACTGTCATTATCACTCAGAATTTTTAATCCGTAAAAGGAGACAACAATAACAATGAAAAACTCAGAAATAACATTGTTATTAAGTAGTAATGATAATTAGTAAATAATAAACAAAATTATTGTGAATATATCATTCAAACGTCCTTCTTTTTCCTTTCACAGTATATTCATCACTTCATATCAATGAACTGTTTGAATTTTTCTTTCTTTTAATCATATTCATTAAACATCTAAAAATTCAACACTGACATCAGCACTACAATTACCATGAAAAGGGGGGGGGGAAAACAAATTTAAAAGTAAAATATACACAGAATAAGCCAGGGAGGGGGGTGGATGAGATGAATTCATAAACTGGGATAACACATTATTATATATAAATAAAGATTAAAAAAAGAAACCTTAAATCTTTAAGATATATTGTTTTACATAAAATACAAGCAAAAAACAGAGACTGTTTATGCCGGATACACACATATATATATACTCCTGACATGAAATACTGTCTATGAGATATATATATGTTTTTTCTTTAAAGAACAATGTGTGTAAATAATTAAATAATCAATATAGAACTAGGAAAAAGACACAGGGAAACGTCATTGTTTTCATTTGTTTCAGAAAAAAAAACAAACAAAACAAAACAACAGAATATTAAACGAACCGGTTGTATTTATCAAAATACATACAACGGATTGAGACAGCTAGATGGTAAGATAGATAAAATACGAGGAAGATGATGAGGAGGGAATAAGTTAAAAACAACTAAATCGAATACCTGAGAAATATACATATAACGTAATATAAAAGTGAGGTAATCCACCACTAATTCTCTAATATATAAACGAATATAATATATTTTATAACTAAGAAATTTAGTATAGAAAAATAAGGACAAATAATTCAATGTCACATTAACGCAGCAACAATTTACAACATTTTTCACTAAAGAATCACTGTCAAAACCACCGGTATTTTTATACCGCCTCCCCCCTATTCTAAAATCTTTGCATTATTTAGTACACACACATCTCAGTCATATAATTAGTATATAGATAGCAAGAAAAATAAATATTGTAAAGAATAAGAGGTAGGCATTTAAGTAAGTGGAAACCACTACACTGTCACATATATATATGAATTAGTTAAAAGTGTGAAGTGAGAAAAAGTGGTGGCGTATTAATGCCCCCCCTCCGAAGTAAAGGCATGAAAAATCATATACACAGTACATACAATAAGAAAAACAACTGCCAAGCCCCCTCCCTCCCAATCCGTCAAATATTGTTAAATACCTAAGAAAATAATATAATTAATAAAAAGAAATTCAAACAATCAAGAAATAAAATAGTTGTAAATATTTATAAAAATTTTACCGATTAAAAGTTTTATCATCACCTGAGAATGGTCATAGCAATGTATAACCATTGAAATATTTAATGGAAACAAATTGAATCTGCACATTACAATAATCGAATGAATTATAAGCTAATTTGCTGCTGCCCCCTCCTTTCTCAGCTAAGAAAAAAGCGTAAAAGTCGCATATAAAAGAAAAACAGGTTAAACCACAGCCAAAATACATGTTTTGTTTTTTTTTTCTGGTTCAATGCTAAAAAACTTTTGTTTTTTGAAGATATAAAGTTATACAAAGAAGCTTTAAAATTGGAAGAATATCATTCTATACACACACATACACATAGAGGCATACATAAACAAAACACAGCATCCACTCATTTCAATTGTGTCATGCAGGAAAAAAAAAACAATGGAATAGTTTTTGTTTATTAGAATTTTGTTTACTTTTTGTAAGAGAAGTTAAGAAATAATCATACACAAAGGGTAGGGAGTGAGGTGATGGCATTTAAACAGGGAAGAGAAAAATTAAAACAGAGAAGAGGAAACAAAACACAAGTAATAACAAACGGGAACTAAACTCTCTTTTAAATAATGATAATAATAATAAAAAAGAAGACCAATTAAGTATTCACTTGAAACTATGTATATGCAAAAATTAGAATGAACAAAACAATGATGAATTCATAAACAAGGCTAATTAAGTCATTTTCACACGTTTTATACTTTTGTACATAATTTATAGGAAGAAAGTTTTTCGTGAATAAAAGCTGTAAAAGTAGATAGGCAAATAGATAGATTGGCTATCAGTTAAATTTAAGTGATTTAATTATATATATATTATGAAAATTCGAGATGAATACTATTACTAGTACTGGTAGTTGTAGACGACATCGTCGTCGTCGTAGTAGTTGTTGTACTGATATAATTTGAATGGTCTACTTTTTTCTTAGATAAATATGAAAATATAGATTCTAAATTATTTAACAGATTATTTAATTCATTGGAACATATTAACTTTTCAATACGTGCAGCAACTGATTGAAAATTGGATAGTTTCAGTAATAAACGTCCCATTCGTCCGTGTGGGGCATTTGGCCAAACTTGATTACAATAATATTCTAGGCCAGCATAAACTTGATCACGTAACAATTCAATTAGTGACCGAATATTATTAAGACAAGTCATAGAATCTAAATAAATGTGTAAATGAACAAAACAAAAAGAAACGAAAGTGAGGGTATAATGTTTAAATGTTATGAATGATAAAAACTTTATTTATTATTAACAAATGACATAGTAGTAATTTCGACGTTACATGAAACATGATTATGTAATGAAGTATAGTCTGAATAAGAGTATTACTTAAGTAGATTTGGAGTGGTGGCTTAATGATTGTAGTGTTCAACTTCTAACCACTAAGCCTCAAGTTCAAACCCCGTTCCGCCTATTACGGTTTGGTAGTATCGTAGTAGTAGTATCGTCAGACCCCAAAATATAGAGTGTGGCTTATACCTAAGTACATGGCGAGTAAGTTAATTTAATTGGACTGAATTAAATACATTTCTGCATGGAGTGATCAATGAATTTCAATCATATCAGAAAAAAGACAGATATCATTATCGAAACTAGATTATAGCCGTATGTAATATGGCAAAAAAAATTTGTAGAGAATTCGATATTTCCTTGTTGCTGGTGAAACGTGAAGATCGTGGCTGAGTCTTATTCCTTACAAAGTTTTATGAACGCACATAGACAGCTAAAACGTTTCTATATTCAGTGCAGGTTTTTAAAAGTTCTTTACAATTACAACAAATTCATGATGAAAACCATTGACTTTAAATTGAACAATTTTAACAAACCTTCACTAATGAAAAGTAAGAATAAAAGCATCTAGTGCTCGAAGGTATTCAATGGTGATCTAACTTAGATACATCCATAATGTCGATGAAATTTAACAATTTTCACAACCCCATACTGAAAGTTATTTTGGTCACAGAGAGACAAAATAGGAGCCAAATGTAATTTTTATATTAGTAGAAAGGAGTTCATCTTTCCAATCATTGATTATTAACAAGTTAATAGAATAAATTTACCTGGTATTACCTATACAGTAATTTATTATGAAGGTATGAACAATATTTCCTTGATTTGGGAGAAAGAACGAGTGCCAACAGATTGGAGAGAAGGATATCTCATCAAGATAGCAAACAAAATCTCAGCGAGTGTGAGAATTACATAGGCATCACAAAACTGTCAATGCCACGAAACGTTACCAACTGTTATTTAACTGAATGAAATAGTCATAAGACGCCCAACTTCGAAATCAACAGGTTTGATTCCGTAACAATCGATCACGTACCGACAAAATCGTTACACATCGGATCATTATGGAACAATCAATTGAACGAAACTCGTCATTGTACATAGACTATGATCATAAGAAAGTATTCGGCAGAGTAGAAAAACAAATTTAAGGGATATTCTTCGACATTATGCAGTGTTTCAGTAGATCGCCAACATCATCGCAATTCGTACAACAGACCACACCGCAAAGTCGTGCATGGAGGACAGATGACAAACACATTCCAAGTTAGGACCGGTGTCAGACAACTTGTTTACTCTCTCTCTCTCTCAACTTCCCTCTTTCTTATGGTGGTCCATTGCATTATGAAGACCTCGATATTTCACGGAAAACATGGAAT
The DNA here is from genome assembly GCF_000237925.1 of Schistosoma mansoni. NCBI lineage: Eukaryota > Metazoa > Platyhelminthes > Trematoda > Strigeidida > Schistosomatidae > Schistosoma > Schistosoma mansoni. The sequence continues at coordinate 54,393,835 of NC_031502.1, forward strand.
ACAATCGACAGCTTGAATGCAACTAGACAAATTGGACTTCGTAGATGATCCAACTATTCTATCAAACACACACACACAAACAAATGCAGGTGAATAAAGCCAGTGTAGCAGCAACCTCTACAGCAGTAAGCTGCAACATACACAAGGGAAAAAGCGACATCCTCAAATACAATACACACAACAATTCAGTCACAATTGGTGGAGATGTTCTGGAAGAGGTCGAAACTCTCACGTACCTGTTCAGCATCATCGATAAACAAGGAGGATCTGATGTAGATATAAAAACAAGGATTGGCAAAACAACGGCAGCATTCCTACAGTTGAACAACATATGCAACTCAAAACAACTGTCAACCAACATCAAATTCAGAATCTTCAATACGGACGTCAACACAGTTCTACTGTACGGAGCTGAAACTTGGGGAGCTACTACAACCATCATCAACAAGGCATAAGTATTTATAAACAATTTTCTACCCAAGATACTCAATATCCGTTGGCCGGACACCAGCAGTAATAACCTACTGTGTGAGAGAACAAACCAACTTCCAGCACTTGGTAGCCATGATTAAATACTGTGTGCTGAAAATTCTATATTGCGCTAAACATATGATATGAATAAAGCGATTGTTAGTATCATATAACTTTTACAGTTACTTCGGATTCGAATTTTTATGTTCTATGTTGGACAAGCAAGTTACATTTTGTTTAACAACCCCACCCTCTTCGCTAAATGTATGCACTTGACGGCTACCAGAATACTCTGAATAAAATAAACAGTCCTTTTCCCTCCAAAAATTACGGAATGGGAGCGAAATACGATGAAAAATCTTACCTGGATTCAATAGTAAAATCAATTTTAAACAACCCAGTTCCACTGGATCCAGGTTTAACATTCTAAGCTTTATAGCTAAATTATAAATTAGCTTGTAAACATTTGTATTACGTTTTCGAATCATATCATCATCTACACTATTGTCATTAATGTTAGTTGGTTTTGAAGAAATTGAATCGTTATTATTATTATCCATTGGTTTCGTTAAATTATTTAATAAGTGAAATTCTGGGAAATTCGAGTAATAATAATCCATTTTCTCATCCAATGGAACAGATTTATTTATTTTTTTCATTTGTATTGTACAGTCTTTAGATATATCTGATATTGAATTTTCAGGAGGATCGTCAGTGATATTGGAAATATCAGTACTATTGATAGTGGGAGTAGTATCGGGAAGTTTAGATGTAGAGTTTGATGTTGATAATGAACGAGGTTTATGATCGTTTGCTAACCAATAAACTAAATTCACTATGATCAATTGCATGCATGCTAGTGAAAAATAAAGAGAAAAAAAAACGATTGGATTATTATGAATAGCAAGGAACATAATAACTGAGAAGAACAGTGAGAGGCTTTATGTTGTGAAGGCTTTCCATGATGTTTAACAAACGGTCAGTTATAACCAAAGTAGGATTACCCACAAACCTAACACTTTGAAGATCAGAATGATGCTAATGACCAATATGCTTTTCAAAAATAAAAATCTCAGGTACTAACATGACTGGCAGAGTTGAATGACACCAAGATAGGAGAAAGATGCATCGCTGAAGGCAATAGATGATAGTGACGCAATATCGTTAAGTGACTGAAGTGAGAAGGATAGACTATTGTGACAAAGAATAACGTGCCAGCCGCAACGTTTGATGATTCATAGTTCGTGAGATTGTGGGTGTGCACATACTAAAATGAAATGGATGTTTAACTGAAGTTAGTCTACGATATAAATTGTTCTTAACATGATACTTCGATTGCAGGGTAATAAGTTGAGCTGAGTACAATGTCACAAGACATGAACTAAAATAAAGAATTCACGGTAAATTTACAGTAAACTTCCGTTATAGTTCAGTCATAGAATATTAATTTTATTTACAAGGGTTCGTATTTTCCCGTATTCATGTTAAAGACTGCAACTAACTAATCTTTATTAGTATATGCGCAACTTATAACAAAATAGCAATATTAAGGCAATCCATTCAGGATGCACGAATGTCAGTGAAGACGTTAACATCAATGACAGGTAAATACAAATCCTTATAAATATTTCTTAACAAAAATACACTAATGTATGAAGAGATTACATTATGATATAAAAGTGAGATCTGTTTTTTGATTTGACCGAAAAAAAAAACAGTTCATTATTTGTGAAAAAGAACCCCGTAATTTCCCAAAGATCATTTTCTCAACAATTCCACTAATAATAACAAGTATATAGTGTATTCGATAAAATTATTTGGAATAAATTACAACACGTGGAACGTATGAATCGATGATAGATGTATCGATGTATAGATTTGACCCATATAACTAAATGAATAAACATACATTTTGATATTATTACAATGCATTGATGATACACACAAATAATAAACTCATTGATTCAAAATTATAGTTGATGTGAATTGATTTTTAGGTCAACAATAATTGAATCAATCATGAATACCATGAATTTGAACTTGACTGTAAACTATGATAGAGGGGTGCAAAGATTTGAAACTATAAACAGGCAGCTAGTTAGCTGAAGGGAGAACAAAAGAGATTTTAAGTTTGTATCATGTGGGGTTTTTTTTTAAACTGATCAAGAAAGGAAATCTTTTTGAGATTTAAACAGATTAGTTGAAGGTGAGAATGATGCATAAATGCAACATTAAACTAAAACTTCTTTAAGTTGGTCCATGAAGTCATTGACTGTTGATCGTAGTCATATTGGCAATATTTTAGACTACCTGGTCGGGGTCTACGTGATAACTCCCATCAATGTTTGGAGATGTTGCGTAGGATGTGTTGAGGATGCTAGATACGCAGAAATCACTTGGTAAACTTCTCATTTTTGTAATATAATTATGAAAATTTGAATTCCCCATTTTCGCGCCGAAAGCACTCACTCTTACCCCCCAGTTTGTGTTTCGCACCTGCAAGGACCTTAAATATCATTGGTTCGTTTCCTCTTTTAGTACTCCAACTTGTGACTTTTTCCAAAGACATATGCATGAGTTGTATGCTTATTCTTTCACTCGTCCGGATTGTTTGTGAAATTATATATTTCCCTGGCTGAATATGGTTTTCTTCCTCTAGTTACCTAGGCTGGGGCGCAGAGGAATAACTTGGCTTGTCCTGTTGTTGTGTTTCTGACTTCCGTTCCGTTCGGCGGTCCTAGGTGATATCCTAATTCCTCGGACATGGCAGAATGAATCAGGATCGGTCGCGATGGAGTAAATGCATTCATTCCTTATTGTACTACTCTAGATATTGAGTTTCAGTATTCCTTTGAACATACAATACTATTCTGTCTTTCTAAATCGTTATTGTCAATGCTTAGTCTTTTCAACTTATCATTGCTATTATACTATTTCGATTTCTTTGTCATTCACTTTGTTAATTTCATCACGTCGTGCTAATGATGTATGGGATATTGGACTAACACACATAGTTGTCTCAAGTTTTACGTTAATTATGATTGAAAGGTTAACTATAATTCTGATGGCCGATATCAAAATTATGTTAAATAAACAAATATCAATCGGATAACGAGTTGATTAATTTATTACAACTTATCAATTAAATATGCACATATACACTTATCGTTTTGAAGACGAGCATTCAGTCACCGAAAAAATAGATAGAATGGGTATTTGAAAATCGAGTAATCCAACCCACTAAGAAAAAACAAACATTGTTGTTCTTACTAGCTGTGAATTTTTGTGAACTATCAGGAATTGTAATAATGACTTAAACAACTTTTCTACGATATTAACGGAGATAATGCTTTCTCCTCTCATCTCATAAATGGAACTCAACAATAGCTAGCACATATATATATTCGAAATATAATCCTAACAAAGAGTTTGAGTATCGATTAATATGTACATTACTTATTTCAGAAAAGATTGTAATAATAATAATAAATTAGGGTTTGTAGGCATTTGTTAAATTGGAGATAATTTTCATCTGAATGAAATTTATTGGAGAATTTCTTAAGGTTAAAGGACACAATCGAACAGTTGGATTATCACAAAATGAAATAAATTAAAGGCAATCATTTACGACGACGGCACATGAGCTGAAATATCTAAAAACTTCAATTTTCATGGTAGTTATGATATCATTCAGTTGATGATAAGTCAAATTTCAGAACGAAATATCTTTGGTTCGGTTTTGTATAGGATTTCATAGTTTATTTCATAGATCAATCCTAGTTAAATAACTACTGAAAACCAGTGAGCACTGCATAGCTGTTTGGTTTCAGCATTGAACTCAGCAGTAGGCATTCATACTCTTAACGGGAATCGAACCCGGGGCCTTCAAGTTCCGTGGAGAGCACTTAGACAGAAAATGGTTTGTATTTCTAACTTCAATCATCAATATGCATTGTTGTGCGACTAAATTATTTTAGAGAGTAACTTTCTTACATTCGACATGGTTGAACCCCACTGGTCATAGCTTAAAGTTGAAAATGTAAATCATTGAATGTCTACTTAATAGTCTAAAAGTTAAGTTCTCTCTATGAGAACTGAAGGTCATAAACTCGATTGGACGCTAGGGTCGTGGATTCACAGTGTTTAGATACAAACTAAAACAAAACAACTGTCCGGTGATTCCTGGTGCTCAATGACAATCTAAGGTCAGTATATGACGAAAACTATAAAACTTAATCATCTATATGGGATTGCTAGTGAGTCATACTGTCTCAAAACTACGATGAAAAGAAAATTAAAGTTTATTCGGGTTTTAAATGGTTCTTTTAACTGATGTCAATCCATAACGAGAAATATTTCTAAGTAAAAATTAAACTAGATAGAATTAGTTAGGTTGAGTATCATTGGTAATATCTAGCAACGATTATAGATCGCAGGGCAAGCCTCCTGCAAAGACTATATGTATAAAAATGGAAATGTATGTAAACATAATTGTACCTGATTTAAGGAGGTCTAAGTGAACACCACACGAGAGTTGACAGATATACGGAAGTTTTGACGACCAGATAACTAAATCAAACAGTGGTAAATGATTAGTTGTACACTGTAAATAAGAAGAGAGAGAGAGAGAAAATTACTGATGAACAAAATAGTTTGATAATTAAAAAAGTTTAAACGAATGAAGGTAATACTTTAACTATATACAATGTTGATAAAATAAATTAACATTAGAAATAAAATCAGTATATTGATGGGATATTAATTTTCTATGAAAGTTACTCTTACAAAATTTTTTTTCTGGTTTTACCAATAGAAGAAAAATACAACCATAAACAAGTACAACAATGATAAACATTCGCAGACAATGTATCTATTCTTACACTTGCAAATGAGGTGTTGGTTTGTACACAAACGAGAGAGTTGAAAGTAACTACAAATTTCTATAAATAGTTAGTTTATAAAATTTTTAGTTGATACAAATTATATGGAAAGTTGTAGGCTTTCAATTGACAATAAGTAGGATAGTGGAGATTAGAGATGGTTAAAGAAACTAAACTAAATTGTGTAAAAACAAATCAGTTTACATATATTAACTATTTTTCATTTATTTTTTTTTAAAGAATAACGATCATCAAACCAAAACGTGGCATCAGTGCTTGAAGCCACTAACTTCTAGTCTGAGTCATGTTGGCAGATGCAGACTACTTGATTGTGGTCCGCGTGACCATCGTAACCAATGGTTGGAGACTCTAGGTGACATGGCTCAGAATCGATCACAATGGAGTAGGTGTATACACTCTTTATCTTCCCTCAAACATTGAGATTAAAATTGCTTCATAACCTTCTTCCTTCCTATACTATATCCTTATATAAAACCTATCTTTTATATGCTACCACCACTAAAGTCTGTGGTTTTCTTTACCGTAGCACAATTTCACCACACATTTGCATGCTTGGTTACTGAGTTTTTAAACATTTTAATGCGTCAAAGTATTGGAAAAAAGCGAACCAACATACCAAAGAAAGAACAATTTATAATTATATTGATACAGTCGCTAAGAATTAAGCTTAAAAATCAGGTCTTGACTGATTGGACAGAGGAGGGTGAGCAAAATACGAGCTGACTCCCGTCTAATCGCTCATGATAATTGTTATATCTAAAGCGTTACGAATTCACTAGTAGCGAACGGAACAAGACTTGTGACCAGAGACCGATAAGCTAGCTATTCTGACGCGATCCAGACCCAGCTAACTAGAGTAAGAAGTCCAAGTTGGAAGCGGGGAAGTTATATTCCGTAGCAGCCAGAAGCACAGCAAGCAAATAAGGGGAAAAGTCAAACGTATATATACAGCAATAATTTATTATGTTTACTTTGTGTTAGTAGTTTGTGTAGTTCTTTTTTTTCAACGCTATCCTTCCGGATAGTGGTTTCGCATTAACATTTAAATCATTCATGGGGTTGAGTCAATAGCGTGATCTCATGAGTAACTACCACTAAGTCACATCGAATGATTGGATATTACCAGTCGGTCAGAATTTTCTTTCACAAAATTCTAATCCATAACACAAAGGTGACTGGGATAGGATGGGACAAAGTCGGGACTCATAATTTATAACAATCAAAAGGGTATGCTTTGCAAATTGAAAGATAAAAAGCAGGCAAAATATCAAGGTAGCTGAAAAAGAAACCAACAATTCATTGAATATTCGGGACAAGAAAAGCCTAGAACACTAACCTTTTCAAAATTATTTTCCAACCACTTAAGATTTTCCATACTGTCTTGAAAACATTTAGCAATCTCTGCATGACATTGTTGTTTATTGAAAGCACTCAACCATTGTTTACGTCTACTTGAAATAGTCGATTCAGCTGTCCTGATAAATTCTAAGGCATCAGGTGGTGGTGGAATGGCTGCGGATGTTGTTGTTGGGAGTTTCAATGCATGAATGTCTGCCAGAGGTAATGTCACGTTGTTGCTATCTTTATTACCGATTAAAGATAACTCTTGAGGTGGATATGTTGCAGCATCGTTGACAGTGAGATTAAAATTATCATTTATTGAAGGTTGTTGAGATTTTTCGTTCGATGCTGAGTAGAAGTAATTTATACTACTATCTGAGCAATTCGAAAGTAAGTGGGGACTAGATGATGATGTACAATTAGTTGTTTTTAACATTATTTCTTGTTTTTCGGCTAAACATGAATGATTCATTGCATTAGTTATTTTTGTATCAGACATAATCATTGAGTTAACTGATAAGTCACAATTTTGCTCAGGTGGAGTTGGTGATCTTTGGACTTCAGACTGCAGCTGTTGTTGTTGACGTTCTTCTTGAACGGCTAAAATTGCAGACAAAGAAAAAAACCAATAAGATAAAACCGTTCAGGATAGTTTTCTCTGGTATGGTCGAGAGTGTACTAACGCTCTCGAAACATTCTCATACGACTTAGCGTATTGCAGCCCATATGGAATCAACGATGATCCCTGCCACTGACTAAGTCACTGCTTCACTGATTGTACGACCTTAATTCGCCGTTCTTTGCAAAATTACCAACTCACTTATGTGTTGCAGTTTTCGATGCCGTATTGTATCAAAGATTCTGTTATCAATAAATAAAGATGTCAACATTCATTTTCTCCCAACAGAATCGTTAACCGATGTTAGACCACGATTGAAAATCTGAAAGCACTGGACGGCCGTTTCGTTCAAGTATGAAACTCCTCAGAAGTCCTTATTCACGATCTTACAAGCGGGAATCGAAGCCAAGATCTTCGTCTCGCGCCCGAATGCTTAAGCCCTAGACTCATGACTCGGCATCTAACGGTAATGTCTGACTTCAAACAATCAATGCTATCGCCTGACCATATTTTATTGTCTTCGGCGGGTAATTGCCTCGCAACCAACACGGCTGTACTCCGCTGGTCACATCTTCTCACTGAAACTTCAAGAATTCCCTCTCATGTGGCATCATGGATGAGCACTTCTGAGGAGTCTATTACTTGGGAGAAATAGGCTTTCAGGTTTTCAGTGGTAGTCTAACACTGATAGGTTAATGGTTTCAATGAAACTCTACAACCTTATACTGATACTCTTTCTTGTCAATGAAATATGTTTATGTTTAGTCCAAGTTGTGTTTTGATTTCGGAACCAGTTGAGTGAAGTGAAGAATCCGAGAACACTAAGTCGTAAATAAGGAGACTTAAGACAACCAATTCTTTTCAGTGACTCCGTTCCGTTAATAAGACACGCTAAGCATTATGAACACTGTGATGCCTTTAGTCTGCTCTATGAGCTTTACATAATGAACTTTAGATAGATAGTCAACAAACAACAACTGAATCATAAATACCCAGACGTGGTGATCGACCTTGCCCATCGTGATGACCCAATCAAGCCAGAAAATTTGTTCCGTTAGATACTATCATTCCGGAAAGATCGGCTGGATAACGGTAAACATTCGTCTTAAGACGATTTGTTGTGGCTTGAGATCACCAATCGATACCGTGTGCAACACTGCCCGGTCAGGATTCCGGTTATCGATAAATTCACCTATATCACCAGTAAGAAATATGACCTTCTAGATAACCGCTGACACATCGATCAATAAACAACAACCCAACACACCAAAGCTTATTGGTCCTCTAGCTCATTCTAATACAGTGGCCAATCAGAAGAATCAGGTAAAAAAAGCACTGATCGCTTATGTTGGGACTACCGAGTAAACAATTGTGATGTTAAGTAAAGGTAAATCAGTTGATGAGGTAGTAAATCTTCATCAACTGGTGGTTGGAACATGCATTACGTATGCTTAACCACAGCCTACCTTTACGGGATAATGTTGTCTGGTGTAAGAGTAGACTGGAAGAAAGCTATGAGCTCCCAAACCAAGATATGGCATCAGTCTATAAAGACATTGATTGTTAATCTGAGGCTACCTAGGCTATAGGTAATCTGAAACGAAGAAGAGCAGCTGGTCCAGATGGATTGGCTCCAGAGGTCTTTAAATATGGTGGTCCAATTTTAGCGATTAGGTTGACTAATATTCTGGCTAAAATCTGGGAGACGGATGTAATCCCATCCGACTGGTCACAATCACTTATTGTCCCAATATATAAGAAGGGGCCAAAATCATCCTGTGATAACCATAGAGGGATTAGTCTGACTAACATAGTATCTAAAATACTAGCCTCAATAATTATCGGGCGCCTAACTAAGACTCGTGAACTGCAAACACGAGAAAATCAGGCTGGCTTCAGACCTGGTCGTGGCTGTATCGACCACATATTCACCATTCGTCAAGTTTTAGAGCACAGACACGTTTATCGGCGTCCGACAATGATAGTTTTTCTTGACTTGAAAGCAGCATTTGACTCTGTAGACCGAGAGGTTCTGTGGCAGTGTCTGTCATTGAAAGGTGTACCTGAGAAGTACATAAACCTTGTGAAGGCTCTTTACTCGAACACTATCAGTCGAGTGAGAGCTTATGGCGAACTGTCATATGATTTTACAACCTCAAGTGGTGTACGTCAAGGCTGTCCACTATCCCCTTTTTTTGTTTAACTTCATTATAGACCTGTTGCTAGAAATAACACTCTCGTCGATTGAATTTACAGGAATTGATCTCCTACCAGGGGGACCACTAAGCGACTTAGAATACGCAGATGACATAGTCCTGTTTGGTGAAGACGCTGACAAAATGCAGAGTCTTCTGTTGGAACTCAGTAATAATGCCAGGATGTTTGGGATGCGTTTCTCCCCATCCAAATGTAAATTGTTACTCCAGGACTGGCCTGCGTCAACACCCGAACTAAGGATAGGGAGTGAAGTAGTCGAACGCGTGGACAACTTCACTTATCTTGGAAGTCTGATCAGCCCTAATGGGTTGGTGTCTGACGAAATCTCAGCACGGATTCAAAAAGCTCGTTTGGCTTTTGCCAACTTACGTCACCTATGGCGAAGACGAAATATCCGTCTATCAATTAAGGGACGAGTATACTGCGCATCAGTTCGCTCTGTTCTACTTTACGGCTATGAAACATGGCCATTAAGAGTAGAAGATACTCGTAGGTTACTAGTATTTGACCACAGATGCCTTAGAAATATTGCTCACATCTGCTGGGATCACCGGGTAAGTAATAGTGAGGTTAGATGCAGGGTATTAGGGAATGATGGTAAATCAGTTGATGAGGTCATGAATCTTCATCGACTGAGATGGTTGGGCCACGTGTTACGTATGCCTGAACACCGACTACCACGACGCGCAATGTTGACTAGTGTAGGGGATGGTTGGAAGAGAGTTAGGGGCGGTCAAACCAAAACATGGCATCAGTGTTTGAAGTCACTAACTTCTAGTCTGAGTCATGTTGGCAGATGCAGACTACCTGGTTGGGGTCCGCGTGACTATCGTAACCAATGGTTGGAGACTCTAGGTGACATGGCTCAGAATCGATCACAATGGAGTAGGTGTATACACTCTTTATCTTCCCTTAAACTATGAGATTAAAATTGCATCATATCTCTCTTCCTTCCTGTACTATATCCTTATATACAACCTTTCTTTATATACTACCACCACTAAATTAATTACTTCTATGAATCCGGTGTTCATCTTGTTGTGCTAACGAGGTATGGCAACTTGGACCGATGCATATATGTGCCTGGTCCTACGTTGTAGCTGACTGACTGACTGACTGACCTAGTTCAGGTCATCTTCATAACTTCAATCAATGCTTAAAGATGTTGGGTGAATCGACTCACAATCGTTCACAATGGTGTATGTGCATACACTGTTTGTCAACTCTTAGGTCTTGAATACTGAAACCTTATAGCTTTTTTAATTTACCTTCAATCTATTATGCTGCTACTGATATTGTTACTACCTCTTTTATCCCGAGATTTTTCTTGATAACAAGAACTGACGAAAACAAGACTAAAGTTAAAACATTGCATTCAATTTCACATTGGACAGGAAACGAAAATCGGCATATAAATAAATAAAGAGTTGGACTAATATATAGACTGACCTTCTCGTCGCATTCCCGCCCGTAAACATTTCTGATAACGGCAATATTGGCAACGATTACGTAGTCGTTTATCAATCTGACATTCTTGACTATCTCGACAAATATAAGTGAGTTCCTTACGTACAGTCCGTTTGAAAAATCCTTTACACCCTTCACACGAAAAGACACCTATAAGAGCATGACAAGAAATTTTCAATAAAACTGACCCTAAATCGGCGCGCACACACCTACACAAATATAAAGCTTTTAAATCTATTAATTTAACTAAGAAGTTAAAAATATACCTCTTTGATTAGGATCTCAAAAGAGGAAATTCATATTATAAGTAGAAAAAGAATATAAAGATATTTATAGCATTCAAATCTTGAGTTCAAAATGAGCACATAATAAGGTATAGTTTAGGAGCTATTTATCTGTTTACATGAAATTAGTCCGATGTGATCGTTATTCATGAAATTTGCACCGAACGAAAATGATTTGCAAACATATGCAACATTATCACGCCTGGAGGCTGATAACAAAATCATTTAACTTATATATATATATATATATATATATATATATATATACTATTGTCGCCGATGCGTTTTAAACCTGACCTTTTGCAATCAGACCAAAATCACAAGGACGCCAAAATGGCCCATGTTGGTATAGGCCGCTCATGCTTTCCCTATGTAAATTTATCTCGTCACGATACCACCACGTCATACAGCTACCCAGATACACAAAATCCTCGATTACTTCTATCTCCTCGCTACCCAAAGTGAGTGTAAGTTCCGAATCCGTTGCTACTACCTTGACGTGGTGGTCGGGCTTGCCTATCGTGATGAACCAATCGAGCTATACCGGCTAGGACAATCGTTACTCAAGATCCTACCATGTCAGACAGGTCAGTTGAAAAGCAGTAAGACTAAAAGCAGCAAACCCAAGGTCCGAAGGCGAAGTCGTACTGCTGACTGTACAGAGGTGTAACGGAACCTCGCTCCAAACTACACATTGGAGCCTTCAACGTAAGCGCCCTATGTCAAATCGGCCAACCCTAGAATCTCGTACCATTGATATATGCTGTGTCTCCGAAAAACACATACAGGATCCTAGTGTGGTCATTCACTTGACCTCACCTCTCCAAAACAAAGAGCCGACGAGATACACCATCCGTGTACCTTGCGACCGAATGGCTAGTACTCAGGGACTCGGAAGGATAGGGACGTACGTCGTTGCCTTTTCGTCGTTTATGTCTACGCTCCCACGAACTGCAGCCCAGATGAAGTGGAAGATGACTTTTACAGAAAGCTTTCTGGGCTTCTTCAAAGAGTTAAACGCTCAAACATTTAGGTGGATATTTTAGTATTCCGACTCAACGAACAGATAATGGTGATCGTCTGTTGCAACTCTGCTTAGACAATCATTTTATTTTTATCAAGCACTAATTTCAAGCGTAAGGAGAGACATCGTTTAACATGACGACCACCTGCACCAAACCAACGATGGACTCAAATAGACCATATTGCCATCAGTCATCGTTGGAGAGGCTCAATAGAAGATTGTCGCTCGTCCTGGAATACATGTTTAGACTCTGATCATGCTTTAATATGAGCACACATTTGCTTGCGCCTCACTGAACGCAGAAAAACCACACTAAGAATACACATTAGAATTGAACTGAAGGACGAGAAAGCTAAAAGTAAGTTCCAGGAGCAACTGATGTCACATTTAAGTAGTTCTGTAAACGAGGCTGACCCAGATGTTGCTTGGACACCTATACGAACAGCTGTGGAAACAGCAGCAACATCTATTAGTGATGTAAACCAAAGGGTCAAGAAAAACCAGTGGGTTTCTTCTAAGTCTATTGCACTGATAGATTCTCGTAAACTCATCCCATCAGGCTCTGAACACGATGACAAGCGAAAACAAACTAAATCTAGGTTAACCAAAAGTCTAAGGAACAACTGTGAGCAGTGGTGGGCAACGAAAGCAAAAGAGATGAAAAAGGCAGCGGCTGTAGGCAACACCAGGCAACTCCTCAGACAAATAAAAGAAACCGAAATTAAGAAGTTGAGTGTAAATGAGACGATTTCGGAAAAAGAAGACACTCTTATCTGCCCTCAGCCCAGACGTTTAGAACGATGGACGGAACACTTTAAGAAGTAGTTCAACAGGCCTTCAGCTACTCTACAACAACCCACCATTCCCAAACAGCCTGAATGAAACATTGAAGTAGGTCCCCCGACTCTAGTTGAAGTTCAAAAAGCTATAACTAACCTGAAACAAGGAAGAGCAGCTGGTCCAGATGGATTGGCTTCAGAGGTCTTTAAGTATGGTGGTTCAATTTTGACGGTTAGGTTGACTAATATGTTAGCTAAAATCTGGGAGTTGGACGTAATCCCATCTGATTGGTCACAATCACTGATCGTACCAATATATAAGAAACGATCAAAATCATCCTGTGATAACCATAGAGGGATTAGTTTAATTAATACTAGCCTCAATAATTATAGGACATCTAACAAGGACTATTGAACTGCAAACACGAGGAAATGAGGTTGGTTTCATACTCGGTCGTGGCTGAATCGACCACATATTCACCATTCATCAGATCTTAGAACACAGGCATGCTTATAAGCGTCCGAATATGATAGTTTCTCTTGACTCAAAAGCAGCATTTGACTCTGTTGACCGAGAGGTTCTGTGGCAGTGTCTGTCATTGAAAGGTGTACCTGAGAAGTACATAAACCTTGTGAAGGCTCTTTACTGGAACACTACTAGTCGAGTCAGAGCTTATGGTGAACTGTCATCTGATTTTGCAACCGCAAGTGGTATCCATCAAGGATATCCACTATTTCCATTGCTGTTCAATTTCATCATAGACCTACTACTGCAAATAACGTTCTCGTCACCTGAATTTCCAGGAATTGATCTTCCAGTAGGTCCACTCATCGATCTCGAATACGCAGATGACAGTCTTGTTTCGTGAAGACGCTGATAAAATGAAGTATTTTGGTAGCATACCATAATGTTCGGGATGTGTTTCTCCCCCTCTAAATGCAAGTAGTCGAACGCATCGACAACTTCACCTATCTTGAAAGTCTGATCCCCCTTAATTGGGTTGGTGTCTGACGAAACCTGTGCACGGATTCAGAAAGCTCGTTTGGCTTTTACCAACCTACGTCATCTATGACGAAGGTGAGATAACCCCACTTAATCAAATGGAATGAGAAGTTGACTTCGAAACAACTAATAATTTGTATCATTAGTTTTTGTTAGCGAGAGGGGGGAGGGAGAGAAAATGTATGAATGAACTAGAGGAAGTTAAAAAATGGTAAAAGAATTTAAGAGAGATAAAAACTACAAAGAGAACTGACCATAATGTTTTCCACTTGCACGATCGGAACATATTGAACAAATATACTGTCCAGATGAAACAGACACACCACCACCAGTACCACTACAGGAACTACCACAACTACTTCCACTGCTTGTACTAGTTGAACGTCCCGATGGCCGTAACAAACAACATACAGTAGATGATTGTAATGTTGTTGATGGTGAATTACAATTTGTTAATAATGGAGAGGAGGGTGTTATTGAATGTGATTTATCATTATTTGATTGATTTGATAAACAATTTGAATCAATATAAGAACCGGTACCTAAATTATGTGTATTATTATTATTATTTTTAACCGGAGATGAAATTAAAATCGGTTGAATATGACATAATTCTGATGGTTGAACAATACTAGTAGTAGTAGCAGTTTTAGTCAAAATATTTTGGTCAATAATATGTTGCTTTGTATTATCTGTTTTGAATACAACATTATTATTGTTATTATTATTATTATTATTATTGGGCGATTGTTGACTTATTATTGGGATATTATTTGAATTGGATGATATACAACATAAAACCGGTGTAGTTAATTTCTTAGTAGATAATTGAGATACAACAATAGAACATTCAGATTGATGAGCAGCTGTTTCAGAGAAATTCATACAATTCTGATAAGTTGATTGAAAAGGAGCAGAATTCTGTAGAAAATAAGTTTTAAGAGTTAAAATTTGAATTATACATTAATATATCATGAAAATTAACTTATTAATTATCGTCATTAGAGTAGATGTAGCAGAGCAGAAAATACTGTTCCATTTAGTCATTTTATATTGATTATTTTATAAGAATAAACGATGATAAAAGTTAACAATACCACTTATTAGCTAGCTATCTATAATTAAGCAAATGATACGTCCATAAAACAAATATCAATGGCTTAATAGATATTGAGAATATTAAATGAATAATTAAACTTTGAAGCGTTATTAACAATATAATTATTGATTTAAAAAAAAATCATTTACATCTTATATATATGTAACCAGATGGATTCAGAAGATAGAAACATCAGTCTTGAGTGCTGTTGTTAGAGGTATGAGAGCAGTTATCGCTTCCCGGTTGCCTGCACACCGTGGAAGGGTTCTTCTGGAGGTACCTGAAAAGGAAATTGGGTTAGAAGTGGTCTTAATGACCTGAGAGCGTGACCGCAGTACCCAAGGGACAACTGCTTGAGGTCGGTCACACACAACCTTTTTGTGGGTAGTTTTTGTGTTAGCTCCGTACTTGTTGGGACCTTACCGCCGGAGACGGATATCCGTGGGATAAGGCGAGGTGTGCAGAAACGGGAGAATTACGTATCTTGAAATTAGGTGCTACTGGTAAATGATACTGTTATTATCAAATGAAGAATAAATGAATAGTAAGTGCTAGGAAGTATTTATGGACTATTATTACACGCATTCTTATTGAATAATTATATATAACGCGACGAACATTGGAAAAGTTGGAACTGTCTGAACTATTTTCGTATTATTATCTATATTTTTATTGTATGGTTAGTAGATAACTGTGTTATTGCATCTATGTATTCCTCTTATTGTAAGCACTCAATAGACCTGTTAATTCTCCCTATACGTTTTACTATCCCTTAGTTATTGATAATTAATTCTGTACTGTTTGTTTCGCTTCCTACCATTTATGGTATGTTTGTGCTTCAAGTATTATTCTTCTTTATTTGGTGTGTTGTGTGGTCAGTTATTTCAAGTATATTATTGTATCCGTTTTGAGTCATGATTGATTTGAGTACAACAGAGAACTGATCTACCTTCTACCTTCATCTCAAGTTGTTGTTCATTGGTCAATGTGCCAACTGATATTTAGAAGGCCATCAGTCCTACTGGCGATATAGGTGAAACTAATCAATAATCGAAATACTGATGAGGCAATACAACACGTGATATCGACAGTGTCTCACGACACAACAATATTCAAGATAAAATGAATTTGGAGCTGGTGAAATCGAGTCGCTAACTACTTGATAACAAATTTTTTTATGTTAGATAAAGTTAAAGACTGTATTTCATCAAGTGACCTGGAGGTCGAGTTCTCATACACAATGAACAGGAACCCGGAAGTGAAATGAGATTGGTTAATCGTGACAGAGATCCACTTCAAAGTCAGTGAAATTATCAATCGTAAATGGGGAATATCATTAGCATGAATTCAACGCAGTATCTTATCCACTTGTCTGATTAGGTTGGTCGCGACCCGGATAGCTCAGTGGTAACGTCTCTGATCGTGAAGCTGAGTGACACGGGATCAAATCCATCAGGGAGCACCAGTTCCCTCGAGATTACAGGTACACCTTGCTGACGAGTGCCAAGTAGCACGAAACCCGAGTCCAGGGTTTTCTGTTGACCACCCCCAACCATCATCTTATCTCAACATAGTGCACGCAGTGTCGAGCCACCTAGACTAGTGGCCACATTGCAACTTGATCGATAGCATTCGACCTGCACTAAGAAGGACTTGACACATATGACATTAATCACCACCCAGTGATCAATCAATTGTAATTAGGTAAAATGTGTTCAGACTTACGGACCACTATACCTATTTCTTGAGGTGGTTAGGTAGTCATGGGAATGGGGGGAGAGTGGGGATGAAAATACGAAGCGATAATAGATTTCAGTAAATTGTACACTACTTTATTATGAGTCTCATCTGGCGACATAATGACAGTGATGCAACAGTATAGGTTAGAGAGAGACATATGGGCTTGTTACGAAGGGTACAACTGAAAGATGAAAACATGCTGACACATTTGCATAGGACGTGATCATCCCCTTAATAATGATGTGATTTGAGCATATGAATTTCAGCTACACATGCTAATTACTAACTGAATCAGCACAATAGGAACAAATCTTGTTACAATAATATTTTAAAATCAAACGTATACAAAACTAATTTATTGTGTCAATAGTACATTAGTTGAAAAGGTTGGAATGATGATAAAATAATAGTCGAAAATTTAAACCGATATATCGTTTGATGTGATTTTAATCGATGAACTGTTCATATGTAATAGGGTTTATTTTGTATAATAATGATTGTGTACAAAAATCCGTCATACGCAACATGGAACATGAGATATATGTATATCGGTTAACGATACCGTACCACATTAGCACAACATGATGATATTATCAGGAAAAATCTCAGGATAAAAAAGGTAGTAACAATATCAGTGGCAGCATAATAGATCAAAGGTAAATTAAAAAGTATAAGTTTCAATACTCAAGACCTAAGAGTTGACAAACAGTGAATACACCTACACCATTGTGAACGATTGTGAGTCGATTCACTCAACATCTTTAGGCATTGATTGAAGTTATGAAGATGACCTGAACTAGGTAGCCTCAGACTAACGATCAATGTCTTTATAGACTGATGCCATATCTTGGTTTGGGAGCTCTTAGTTTCCTTCCAGTCTACTCTTACACCAGACAACATTATCCCGTAGAGGTAGGCTGTGGTTAAGCATACGTAATGCATGTTCCAACCACCAGTTGATGAAGATTTACTACCTCATCAACTGATTTACCTCTATTTAACCTCACGATTGTTTAATCGGTAGTCCCAACATAAGCGATCAATACTTCGAAGACACGTGATTGAATACTAGTAACCTACGAATATAATTCCCAATGGTCGTGTTACACATCCATAAAGTAAAACGGAGACAACCGCTGCGCAATAAACTCATTCTTTGGTCGGCAGATAGACAACTTGTCTACGCCACGACCAACGCAAGTTGGCTAACGTCAACTGAGACTTTTGAATGAGTAATAGAGATTTCGTCAAACACTTCTCCATGGCTAATGGGACTTCTAAGATGAGTGAATCGGTCAACTAATTCACTTCTTATCATTAGTCCAGGCATTGACCAAGACCAGACCCGAGGCAAGATTTCGCATTCAGGAAACGAACACATTCCAAACATCCTTGGATTGTCGCTGAGAGGTATCAGAAGACCACATTTTGTCAGCGTCTTTACCAAATAGAACCATGTCATCAGTGTATTCTAAATGAAAAAATGAATCTCCGGGTAGATCAGCACCTGCAAAGTTAAGGGATGTAATGTTACTTCGAGAAGGATATCTATAGCGGGGTTAAATAATGGAGATAGTGAGGTTGATGTACTTGTTTGATGTACCTTTCGAAGAAAAACATTTCCATGAAACCTCTCAGACAATGAAATCAAATGCTACCCTAAGGTCAAGGAATAAAACTACAGTAGGACATCGGAAAGTATATCTACGTTCCAACACCTGACGAAGAGTGAATATATGGTTCACAAACTCACGTCCTGGTCTAAAACCAGTTTAGTTTTTCCGGGCCCGCTCTTCACGAGCACCAGTTAAGCATCGGATGACTATTGAAGCTAATATTTTTGAGATTATATTGGTTAAATTGATTCCTCTGTGTTTGCTATGAGAGAATTTTTGTCCTCTCTAATAAACTGGGACCATCAGTGATTGGTTCCAGTTAGATCAGTTTCTAAATTCTAGCTAATATTTTAGTCCATCTAACTGTTAATACTAGAAAAGCGTCCCTAAAGATCTCCAGGATTAATCCATCAGGTCCTGCTGCTATCCCTCGATTTAGATTAGCTATAATATTTCAAATTCATTAATATTTAGGGGTTTGCTTCAGTCTCTAGTTTTGTTTGTGTTTGGAGTAGTGAGTTATCAAGGGGTAGTTGGAGGCCAGTTGAACTGTTTCCTGTAATGCTATGTCCACCTGTCTAATCTCCTGGAATGAGAATGAATAATGGTTCCGTCTCTTTACGAAATGATAACACTAAAAACATAATTTCTAACACATGTTCCTTTGATGAATCGGAATAATTATTTACTTTTACGTGTTGCCGTTGCTCTTTCTATATCTTCTGGTTTTGCTGATCATCATTTCTCATGATTGCTGGGCAGGCTTTTTGTTAGTCTGAATTTAGACTGCCTTTGCACCTAATTGTATTCTGAACGTGACGGGATAGGTTTCCGAACATCTATCAATTCGGCAGGTGCCACTGAAATCCACTGATATTTCTTAATCTTTTGGTTTGAGATACTGGTATATATCACTGCTGTTTGAATATCACGCCAAGCTACGTCAGGGTAGACGTCACTTTTATGACTGATTAGTTGCTTCTCTTGTTGTTCTTGAAATATACTCTTGACTTTTCCTTTATTAAGGTCAGCTGTAAGGGGTCTTCCAGCTATGACTTTTCTGAGCCCAGGAGAACACAGGTAAACACGTGCTCTCACTAGAACATGATTAGAGTTTAAAAATGTGCTTCAAAATGAGCAACAGTCTTATGTTGAATCTTCCAACGATAACTAACTTCAATGTGGTTTATCTGCATCAATCATTCAATCAATCCTGAGGGTCTCCATAACAGACGGTGTCTTTCTTTATGCTTAAAGTTTGTGCTTGATAGAAATAAACGATTATCTAAGTATAGTTACAGTAGCTGATCGCCATTATCTGTTCGCTGAGCTGCAAAACTTAAGAGCCTTACAGTTTAGTTTATGCCACCCACTTGGGCATTAAAATCGCCTGATACTGTTGTGGTGTATACTACTTATGTTTGTCGACATAAGTAGTGTGTAACACCAATCCCAAATTGAATGGCTGGCAGCAGAAGGCTAAGAAGATCGGATTGAAGAAAACAGAAAGGGAAATAGAATGGAATTGTGAACTGAAAGAATCAGACAGAAAGTTAAGTACAATTGATGAGTTTCAAATAAAGTATATAATGTATGATTTTGTAATTTGGTATTAAATAATAAACTGGTTGTCCCCACGCGAGTCTCGTTCGCTATACTATTAACAAATCTGAGCGTTTAAATTTTGAGGATTAAAAAACTTCTATGAACTTTAACTTCATCAGAACTCCACTTAGTGGGAGCGTGGGCAGAGGCGATGAAGAAGCAATGGAGTGTATCGCTCTTTCTGAGTACTTACTGCGCCACCTAGTCGGACAGCTCGTGAGTGATTGTCTGTTAGAATCCAGTCCACGAGACCCAGTCCTGCTTTTGAACTTCATACTACACCTACGCCAGCGAAACCACGAGAAGTAGCAGTCGAATCCCTATATCCATGGAGGGTAAATTCGGTCGGCTCTCTATAATGATTAGGTAAGATCAAGTGAATGATGATCATACTTGCATCCTATGTGTATGTCACAGAGAGACAACATACATCGATGGTGCTAGTTTTTAGAGTCCTATCTAAGAAAGCCTACTGTTAGATTTGACAAAAGGTTTAAACCTTGAAGGCCCCACTATGTGGTTTGGAGAGCGATTTCAGGGGGCCAATAACATTTCGTAAACTTAAATCGCCCGGAATGGTGGTGCTTGGGGATAAGATCATGGAAGGGTTGGTAGTGGGGATAGAAGGAATCTTAAGAAGTGACAAAGGGATTTGGATAAGAGGATATCCAGTACTGTTAGAGGTATGAAGGCGGTTGTCACTTCTAGGTTGCCCGCACCGTGGGACGATACTTCTGCTTGAGTGACCTGAAAAGGAAACTGCATCAGTGGTGGGCTTGGTGACCTTGGAGCGTGACCGCAGGGTCCAAGAGATAACTGTTTGAGGCCTGTCTTACACAGACTTTCTATGGGCAGTTTTATGGTGCTAGCTTTAAATTTCAAGAGGTCTTACCTTCGGAAACGAAAATCCATAGGGTAAGGTGAGGTGTGACATTTTTAGGGCCGACATTTTGCAAACAATTTGTCTTGTTGTGAGAAGGCAGCATCGCTGCAAATGCTATTGCCTGAGGGAAACACTTTACTGCCACCACACCCAGTAAAGTTAGCGGTACAACCTAGTCCTCGGATCTTAAGTCCCTGGTTTTAGTTTTACTGTTCTCCAACGGACCTGACTGTCATGATAAGATCCAAAGAAATCTGTTCGAGTCAACATACAAAAATATCCTTTAGTTATCAAAGAAAGGTTAACAAGTTGATTCAATCTTATTAGTTACGTAGTATGAGTGTCTGTAAATCAATCCAAGCTACCATATTTCATACTGACACAGACAAAATACATTAACAAGATGAATGGTATAAAATTGGAATAATAACGATGTAAATGTTACAGGAAAATGAAACTGGCAATTATATTTCAAAAAGAAATGAATGAAAAGTGTGGAATAACATCGCTAAGCTCAATTATTTAATAGAAGATAAAGAATTGAATGACGCAACTAAATAGTTACTGAGATCGATTTCGATCCATATGTTGGGATGACCCTGCATTTTTCTCGCAAGCGACATAACAAGCTCAGGGGTCATCAAGGAGCATTTCAAGCAATCAGCGATTAATTAGAAGTTGTATGAAGTTATGTTACTAAAATAACGAGATCCTGATTGGCTGATTAATATACTGCTACTATGTTTAGCAGTATTCTAGAACTTTCGGTAAAACTCAAGGACTCTTAAGTTACTATAAAACCCCTATATTTTCTGTACATAAATGAACCCTGTAGTAAAGTGCTTCCCTCACACTTTGTGCCTTTTCTCTGGTCTTCAAGTCGGTGTATAGTTCTAGCTCGGGGGTACGGAACTAGCTTAGGGAAGCGAATATAGCGTTCACAATCGGCCAGACGTAACACCATATCATCATTTAACATATTCAACTAGGAAGTATACACTTTCCTATATAGTCTCTATTTGATAATAATTCATTTTGATCGTGTTGTTGATATGACTCAACAATGCAAAGAGAAAGTGGAGACAATGATGGGCAGATGATAAACACATTTCACAGCAAAACTTCATAAACTGGAACTAAACTAGATTCTAACATCTCAAATACATTAGTTAATTTGTCATATTGATTTATTATACACCAAATACAATAGTTCGAACTTGAATAAATTATGTGATTTAGTCGGCTAATAGCTAACTAATTAATCAATAAAATTAGTGTGTTTTACACTAATCTACTAATGTTCTGAGAATAAATAAGTCATAATCAATAAATCCAACTAATTTACTGAATTATATGCTTGCTCCTTTTTTTACTGACATAGAAATTGTCAATATGTTTTCGAATTAGTAGAGGTTTATGTGGTGATATCTACCAAAATATTGAGTGGCTTGCATTCTTTGGTAAGGAGTCCCGTTACAATGGGATTTGGAATTGAACGATTTCCTGTTTCACTGGTATAGATTTGAAAAAATGTAATGATAATAATAAACAACTGGAGACCTGAGACGACAAGATTCAAATTCTATCACAGAGATGTTCTTCTATATATTCATTTGACTGTTAAACAGTTTTATCCCAAACTTTCCACTTCCCAATTTTATGCATTACTTTCTTCAATCGTAATTCCTATGTTTAGTTTTTAACTGTAACGTTGATATTGTTAATTTGATTCTTTTCGGAGTTCACCTCTTTTGTTTCCTTTCTGATCAAGCTGATATAAAGTGTTAAACAGTCTTGATCGAATTCTATCGATCAAGTCCTGAAGGAGGTCAGTTGCGACCCAAACAACTTAGTGACATCTTACTGTGAAACTGAGTGACTTGGGTTCAAAGCGATTTGAGAACATTAGTTCATTGAGGATTGCAGGCACCTTGATGGTGAATGCCGGCTAGTATGAAACATCGACACAAGATTTTCTGTTAGCTAAATCCAACTACCTAACAACGAAATATAGTGCTTTTACAGCTGATCAAGTGAATAAATGACGACAAAAATACTCAGATATAATAATTAATTAAAGCTCTGTGATTCAAAGAGATACTTTTTGACTTTTCAAGTCATAGATATGTACTTTTGAAGGATTTTAAAATAGGATATATACAAAAACATAGTCACTATTTCAGCCAAGTTTAGATACAAAATCACGAAAAACAACAAAGTCAGATGAATTTAGCTGTCTAGTGCATGTCATTTGGACATGGCGTATCTAGTGCCGATCGTTTTGAGGTCACGTTGCACCCATTAAATAAAATACACTAAAGTTAGACATTAACTTCAACCAATCCACGATACTGAGCGACCATTAACACCGTCAGATCCCGGCTAAGTGGTATAGAAGTTAGGTGTTTGCGAGAGACCGAAGGTTCTGGTTTTGAGTCCCGCATATAGGATCGGGTATGAGCACTGCTGAGGAGTACCATACTAACACGAAAAGGCCGCCCAGTGTTTCCTTTTTTTTAAAAAACTGTCTAACATTAACCACTTCCACCACCATGTACCGATAAAATACACTGAATTTGTACTGTACCTATCATACTCAAAAACAGACACAAACCCTGTGTTTAGTTATCAAAACGCAAACCAGGAACAAATTTTATGGTAGAAAAGAAATCACAGTATAACAACTTTTAAAAACTAACTTACACGACGAACCGGAGAATTAAATGGTCGTGACGATGATGATCTAGAAGTCAGGGCTGGATTTGTTTTAGAAGATTCAGAGGAATAACGATGAGTATTCATTTCTAATCGACCAAACGAGTGTTCGGGATTAATAGGAATAGATATGCCTGGGGTTAAAGTGTATTGTGTGCCCTGACAAAATGGGATTCTAAGATTTTGTGTTGTTTTTATGGGGTCACTCATCTGTGGTAGAAATGGTTGGATTAGTGTTTCTTGTGGATGATTAAATGTTAACTGATCGTTTAGAATGGTGTAATTGGGTTTTGAGAGAACAGTAGTTGGTGTCAAATACTGGAAACTGCCAACCAATCCACTTCCGAGAACTGGTTGTATCGCTGTTGAATTTCCATCTTTAACATAAATCGCTGCTTTATCAGTGACTGAAATATTTTCGGGAAGAAAACCAGTTATCTGAGAATTGGGTACATAGGCAGGATATGGTACTGAATGTTCCCAATTTGTAATCATCTGAGTATTGACTGCGGACCCACTGGGGATTGAGGGATGGGACCAAAATGAATTATCAGTACTGCTTATAATAGGCCGTGATGGGAAATCTCCATTGAATATTAATGTAGCTGAAGTGGAATCACTAGATGGCAAATTAACAGTACTAGATACTGCGACCTTTTGATTTGGTGAACATGAGAATACAGAATATATCGACTGAGGAGACTGAGGTATACTTACGTGAAGTTGTGGATGACTCGGAGCAGTTGCAAGCTGTTGTCTAATTGAACAAGATGAAGAAGACTGAGTTCGACTGCAATATGTAGAATGAGAAATGAACGGTAGATTGGGACCGGAAATGTTAGAATTGCAATTTTCACCAATTTTTTGTAGAAGTTCAGGATATTTGATGGGCTTTGTGTCATTTGACAAATGTTTAGGTGATTCCCCAACATTCTTCGAAGGATGTGATGAGCTATGGGGTAAGTCAGATGAATGTGAAGTGAATAACTCTAGAGTATGAACTGTAGGAAAGCATTCAGGAGCACCTGAATATTCCTGATAATCTGATGAGTACTTATTTTTGACGAAAGAGCCAGTCTGTAATTGCTGATTACAAATGTTATCAATTGGACAAACCTGATTATCAATTACAAAGCTACTTTCATGTATACTACTGCGGATTTGTACACTAGACAATGGAGTTAACGGAGAGTAAGAATAAGGTATATGATTAGGTTTTATTGTTGGATGAAGTGCATGATGATCGACAGGAGATTGATGAATAGATGGTCGTGTTATTGAAGGTATATCTGCCTCAACTAATCCCATTGGATAAGAAGTAATGTTAAGTGGGCCAAGATCATCAGGTACTGTATTGGAAGGCAGTGATTGAACATTTTCTAAAACAGTATTTGTTTTATAGTGTGCTTGGAAATTTTCATATTCGTTTGATTCAAGTGAAGGTATAGTTTGTAAATTTGTATCAGATGGTAATGAGATAATAGGTACTAAAGCGTTAGTACTGTTTAACGGGTTGAAATCTGTGAATGAGATTTTTGAAAAAAAAACAGAAAATACAGATTAAAACATTCTAAATACTAAAATCCCTCTCTCTATGTAATTAAATCAATGAATATAATTCTAGTTACTTGTGAATGTCAGAGTTGTCTTTTTTATAAATCCATTTATCCAACTCAATTATGAGGTGCAGGTTTTATGTACTCGGCTTTAAGCAATACTTCATAACCTCACAACTTGGTAAATTACTTGTTACTTGAGATATAGTAAATGAGAACTGACTATTTATCGAGCACATTATTCATCTTTCACTTAAACACAACTCATCTAAAATTCGATTAAGTGTAAGTTTCAGAAAGGTTTGCTGCTCAAGATAATTGAAATAAGGATAAGTAAAAGACTAATGAGGCGTATTCTTTGATGGAATTTTTAGTTGCTCTCAAAAGCAGAACATACTTAACTATTGTTTCTAGTCTTCGAAGGCGAAAAAACCATTCACTAATGAAAGAATAAGTTTTCACTAATAGGTAAATTAGTATAGGGCAACATTCAACATTCAGTATATATATATATATATATATATATATATATATCATTTCTATGAAAACATGAGATTTAGTTAGATAAGACATTATTGATAACTAACCCTTAAGTAACTCCTAAATTTTAATTCATGATTGCCTATGAGTCCTGAGTGCCAGATGATTTTTTTAACTAGCAAAAGCCACTAATTACAAACTTACTGACCAGTTTGTTAACAACTTTTTCTCTATTTTTTCAGTTAACACTGCATCATCATCCTAGTATTAGCTCAGTTAGATAACATCCTATCTTATGCTTATTCCAGGTATGTTTGTAAACAATACCTATTCCGAAGTTGATGTTAATCATACTGGGAATTGATCAAAATCAGTATAATATTAAGTCTAACAAGACTATGTGACACTACTACGACACCAATGATTCATAAAAACAATGCCATTGTGCAATAATTCCTCTTTAAAATGCTTACTTTTATATCAGTCGTGCCAAAGATGATATAAATGGGAAACTGCACTGATTCTTTTTTATTTCGTGACAATTATACTCTACCAGAAAGCTCTTAATTTTAATGAGTTTTGGTCAATTATAGACGAATTTTAGAAGTAAAAATACTGTTTGAAAACGTTTTTAAGGTGAATAGCAGACTGTCCTATGAAATATACGGCAGCTAATAAATAACAGCTATCTTAACCATTTTTATTTATTTTTTCATCGATTCACTGTACTCTATTCATCGTAAATGACCTCCTTACCCTTAACTTCCTATTAAAAAAACTGGGTTTATTAAACTATAAATTTCGGTAGTATGGAATAAAACACCAAAGTGGATTTATAGAGAAGGATAAACGTGTTTCGATTTCATAATAAACTGAAGTAACCGGTAACTTAATATGTACAACAAACTTGTGTGACATAGGTTTATTACTTTACTGACTAATTCACATACTTTGCCCAACACTTTAGACATTACATCAATCTGTTATACTGGTCCGGTTTTCATTTACTAGTAAGCTGTCTTTTATACTTGAATGATGTGTGCTGAGCCATTTTTTTTCCAAATAGCAGATGCAGACTACCTGGTTGGGGTCCGCGTGACTATCGTAACCAATGGTTGGAGACTCTAGGTGACATGGCTCAGAATCGATCACAATGGCGTAGGTGTATACACTCTTTATCTTCCCTTAAACCTTGAGATTAAAATTGCTTCATAACTTTCTTTCTTCCTGTACTATATCCTTATATACAACCTATAATTTATATACTACCACCAACACTAAATTAACTACTATGAATCCGGTGTTCATCTTGTTGTGCTAACGAGGTATGGCAACTTGGACCGATGCATATATGTGCCTGGTCCTACGTTGTAGCTGACTGACTGACTTTCCAAATATACACTCAGTTCCTAACTTACAAGTAAATTTTAGGTATTCAAGAACATTCGGGAGCGGAAAAACCTGTGTTTAATTTAACACTTCTTCAGAGTTTAAATACATGCTTGAAAAAGTAGGAAATCTACAGTCAAGCTACTTTTAAAAGTAGACTGAAAAATAAAAATAAGACTGTTTTGATGAACCGGCTGTTACAGAAGAGCAAAAAGACAACTATCCACAGTAAGAGTTTATTTCACATCCCTGGATTTAGTGTTATACAATGCACCTGGAGATCAAGTTGTCATGACGTCGAATATAGCAAATAACCAACAGGAATGATATTCTATAACTTAAAATTCTTTGTATTAGCTCAAAAGACCGAGGGACTTCAAATTCCATGAAAGGATCCATATCGAGGAGAGTAAGGAATAGATGATGAAAAAGTTGATAGTGGGTGTTGCTTGAGATGAGAACGGATACTTTATTTTCTTACCACTAGAACTTAAGTTACCTTGAAGTACCTCCAAGTAATGAACAGATATATAAACATGAAACCATGCAAAAAAAGTGTAAAGGTCTAGATTACTTTGCTTCATACCAATACAGAAAAAGATTACTTCAGAAATATGACAGAACAACAGATTCACCAAAATTGGATATGGGCATTTTTCTATCCAAAGGAGAAAAGTGTGCCAGATTGCTATTCAGTTTAACCCAAAGATGTAGAATGGTATGCAAGTAGTTTTGAAATAGGAAAAGGTATTTAGACCGGAGCTAATCCATGACAGCGTCGACAGTAAATTTAAACTGTTAACAAAATGTTTGCTTTCTGATTGAGATCAGTTAAGTAATCAAGGATGAATTGTGAACATCATGTGATATGAACTGAAATCACCGAAACCCATTCACTCAACCAGTCAGAAATAACATAGGATATAGCACTAATATGGATCGATCAAAGTAATCATAATTTACATTAACATAGACGGAGTAAATTAACAAGATGAAAAGCGGAGGAGGTAAAGTAATAATACTAATATTATTTTTAAAAAATGAACAGAATAGTTCGAAAAGGTATGAATAGGAAGCATGATATAATAGTTGGATCGAGACATGGGTGGAAAATAAAAGGACACAGCTGTACCACTGCAACTAATTTTGAGCCATGATACGTCGTGTATCTTATGATAGATTGTGGTTAATTTAAGGAACTCAGTAAGACTATATTTCATAACAGAACGTAGATTGGTAGTTACTGATTTCAGTAACTGACTGGATTTCTCGATATGGTTAGACACATTTTGTGATCTATCTCCATGCTACCTACAACAATGCATAGGGGTAGTAGATGGCTCGATATACACACAATATATATCAACTACTTAATTCAGCGAAAATTCACAGCTTCATCAACTAATTTATTTGTCTTTACAGAGCACTCTACGATCAATGCTTCGAAGAAATCTGAGATTGAATATTAGTAATGCCTGTGTAATCCAAGAAAATGAGTCTTCCAGTAGGAAGTCAATCTATGAAACGTTAGATTGTGATACAATGATCAAATACTAAGCCTATCAGCCAGGCCTCGATCGACTGGAGAATGAGTCCAAAATTTATGAAGTTTAATTTTTTTCATTTTTGGGATAAAAACAATAACTTACCAACAGATATATATTCAGTCGTCAAAGCTGACCGATGCTCCAAAGTCTTGTTATCACTTCTCAATTTAGTATCAGCATTGTTGGTGTTACTCTCATTGATTTTATTACTCAGATCATCGAAATTGAAAGAATCGACATCATCACAATTTGAAGACCACAACAATGTCTTTGACGTCACTTCTTCCAAATCTGATAAACTGGCTACATCAATCGCTGGAGCTGAATTACAACTTGACGGTATATAACCCAACTCAATTAGGCCCTCAGCATCGATTAAGCGGCTAATTAGTTCAAAACTAGATATACGATTTTGTTCTTCACCATTATCGTCACAATGAGGATCTCTAGTGATGCCCAGTGGAGAGTTAGGAAAGGATGAATCTAGACGTAACTCTTGATCTGTAAGATAAATACTACTAGGCTCATTCTGGCCATCATTCATATGTACAGTAGTGTGGGAGTTTAGGTAAGAAACTGAATCTTGTTGAACAGGAACATTTTGTAGAGACAGAGACGAGGAATGTTCACCAATCTGCTCAGCTGAACTCACAGACTGTGGTGTAACAATACTCACCGGTATCATATGGTATTTCGTAAGCCTTATATTTCTAGGGTAGCACTCAATATGGTAAGCAAAAAACAGGATTATTTTATAAACATGCTGAATTGATATTACCTAGAGATAAGAATAAGAATTTTGAAAAAATACAAATTTGGCATAATAGAACGAAAAATACCAAGAGTAAAACGTGTGTAAAAAAATCAGCAGGGTGAGATATTCAAATAACTTAAAGTAAGTTGAGATATCGAATGTTTATTGACGTGACAAAATTCTTTCCTTCGGGATTTGTTAACTCGATTATGCGGACGGTATTGCTTTACAGTGCAATGATAAACAAGTTATGCTAATCGTACTGAATCAGTCGGTGATCAGTGTCCGTAAGTATGGCACCTAAACACAAAAAACTTCTGCAAAACTAGCAGAAACCTGAGCATGCGCTTACTCTTTGTGGTAAACCATTAGTAGAAGTCAAAACTTCCGTGGATTTGGATAGTTTTGAGTATTGAAGGGATGACTGATGAGTTCAATCCAAATTGAGTAAAAGTGGGTCAGCCATGCGCACCATAAAACCCGGTATATGTGTACATCCATTCAGGCTGCCAGACCCAGAGTGGATTATAATAATCTGAGTCATTTTCATCACGATAGTGATTTCGGTCTAGCTGTAAAAGGTCGGGTTTACGACGCATCGATCAGAGCAGTTTTGTCCTATGCTTACTAAACCTGGCCTCTCTGAAACGAGGATATTAGACGACTATCGGTGTTACATCATGGTTGTCACCGAAAGATTGCTCACAACCGGCGAGAACATGATATAGTAATGGTGAGGCCTTTCAATGTGTATTTGGTTACAGTGACGATCATTTGATTTATCCTATCATTTTCAAACACCGACGTTCTATGAATGTCATTTTAGCAACTTTAACATTGTACGTTAATTGCCAACGTTGAGACTGGGTGGGAAAAGCTGACAACGATCTTATGACATGGCACTAGTATAAAGGATAGCTGTATAGGACTGGGATCTCGTTTCATCACACCCTCTGGCTAAGGCCCTAAGTATTTTTTTCACTTGGTGGCGTGATACGTTATCATATATAGCTTAGGACAAAACCGCCATTCTGTAGTTCTCTTTAACATATATAATAATGAGAGGAACTTCCTTACGCGAGAGAAGCCTCCCTCAGTTGAATTGTTAACTGAACCGCTTTTCCGATTACATGATACTCGCACTGCTTATCTCTTTTCTCTTCGATCGTATTCCTTTTCCCTCCTTTCGCGATATCATCTCTACTGGTGTGGCGCATTTTAGTCTTGCTACCCGGTTGAGTTTAAATAAGCAGCAAGTAAATAAGATGTGACTAACTTGGCTGTGTCTGCGTTGGTTCTACAAAAAAACTTGTATTTGAGAAGGTAGAATGAAAAAATGCAGATATGTTAACTAATGACGAAACAATCACGTTCTTGAGATTCTTGAGAGTGCGAATACATAAGTAGACTTCATTTTTGAGAAGCTTATCTCGGAGCTTTTTCTCATCCTTATAAACACAAACATACACTAGTCTACAACGAACGAAATACTTAAGGACTTGAAGTTGACTTGAGTTTCACTATCACAAAACAGCATGCTATATATATCAAAACACTGGATCATATCATGTTGACATATTCCTTCACTGAAAGATCTGAAAATAACAGACTGAACTCCTCGAGATTGGCAGGTACAAAGTGATATGCAGCATTTGTACTTTACATCTGACCAGCCCAATATAGAAATGGTATTACTAGTTACATCTTGGATGTATGCTATTGTTTTCAAGTTGATGACCGAGAAATCTCATGGGAACAAAAATTACGAATGTTAGACTGATAACTCTTGCCATTAGTTCAGATGGTCCTGACCAGATTTTATTATTAAAATGGGTGAAGTCTATTATCACATCCGTCCTTGAGCAGTATTTTAGAGGCAGACAACGATATCTCTAACGTCAGTTGGTGCACAGTGGGATTCTGACTTGGACTGTTTGATATTGGTGATTTGAAAAAGTGACAAAGTCACTTAAATACTCTACTAGCCACACATTTTCGCTAACAGAACTTAAGTTCTGTTGTAACTACAATTGTAGTTACATCATTCCTCACGCATTGGGAGGGGGTTGAAAACAAATACTTACGAAAATATTGTAAGTTTCGTAAAAGTACATAAATTCTGTTAGAATGAAAATGTGTGATTGTTTTTAAATTGTATGCGACTTGAAAGTTTGGAAGCATAAATCACAACGTAATAAAAGCCAACTTACGAGTATTGGTATACGATCTACAAAACCATTTCTATGTAGTAACACCCAACTGAAACTCAGAATAGATCCACGTCGTATTAGAAGCAGACTGGTTTCCGAAAACTGGGTTATTCGGCATAAATTAAGACCGAACGACGAACTACACACCAAAACAAAAAGCCCGCTTGCAATGTAAGCTTGGATTCACAACTTGGTGCTATAAAACAAATTTGTAAAATAGTTTCAAATGGTTCGATAATGAATTGGAGAAGTGTTGACCTTCGGAATTTGGCCTCCTCACACTTTTTACATTTATATCTGTAGCATCGTCTGCGGGTATTCAAAGGTTTCGTTTTTTCAAACATTACGCTGTCGGGCAGATGTGGGGACTGTGCTGTTCCCTGAGATATGCCTTTTAGAGATAGAGAAGAATCTCCGGATTTTGATAGATATGGTTCTTTTCTTATTATGCAAGGACCCGGAGAATGAAGTGATGGGTTGAGTGTTTATCCTACTGTTTGAAGAACTGAATGCTTAGTAGAACATAAGAGCATGTGCAGTAAGAAATCTCAATAAGCATCCACTTCAAGTTGAGGGTGAACATCCCAATCCACCTGTTGTAGATGGTCCTGTAAGGCTGACACACTCATTTGTGTAGCCGATTATTCAAACAGCTATTAATGCTCACTGAATCCAGTCTTGCCGAGAAATCAGACTTCATATTTGTTTAGTAAGGACAGAAGGCCTGTGGCTTACGTTATTATTTTTCTAGTATGCTTCTGTGAGTGTCTAGTCTTCTCTTGAATGAATCAATTGGAGGTGCAGACACCACTGCTTCGGGTAACAGGTTCCAAGAGTTGATTACTCGATGTGAAAACCTTTATGGCACAAGTATTTTGTTCGTTCTTGGTTTTTCTACTCGTCCGCTATGTCCTCTGTAATGTCCCGATCTGATGAGAAGAAAAAGAGAGAATATATAAGGTCCAAACTCATTTCTTAGTATTCTGTACACCAAAATCAGATCGCCTCTTAATCTGAGATAGCACAGAGTAAAGTGTTCTAGATTTTCAAGCCGCCCTCTGTATGGTAAATCACAAAGTTCTGTAATTTCACGAGTAGCTGCCCTTTGTACTTTTTCCAAGATATCCGATACACAACCTTAGTTCTCACTAAGGTTTGTGTATACTGTAGTGAACATGATAGTATCTAACTTGGGGAATGTCCGTCTTAAAGCCCAGAAGGTTCACAACGCTTTATCTGCAACCTCTCGGCAATGAGCCGTGGTTTTAATATCATGACTCACTGTCACCCTAAGATCGTTATCAGACTGGGCCACTGGTACAGGCACTTGCCCTATGCTGTACTTATTTATCTTTGTATCCCCAAAGTGCATTTAGACACACTCTTCCAAATTGATAGGCATTGGCCACTCTTTAGACCAGGCGATCACAACACCTCAGTCTGCCTGAAGTGCGCATGCATCTGCGTCTCCCACAATTTCTCGCCAGATTTTTACATTGTCAGCTTATAGTAACATTGGGGGCTCTCTATACTTGGGAGATCATTTACATACAGTCTTAAAAGTAAAGGACTTAGGACAGAACCATGAGGTATTCCACTAAGTACTAGTATCCGGGTAGAGAACTTGGAATTTACTCTTGCTTTCCATCTGTGACCTAACAGGAAATCTACAAGCCATTTTAGTAGATTTCCGATAATGCCTAAATTTTCCAGCTTCAAAAGCAGTGTATTTGTTGGCAACTTATCAAACGCTTTGCTAAAGTCTATTTAGATGACACCCACTGATTTTCCATTATCTAGAACCTTTATCCATTACTCCCTTGCTATAAGGAGTTTTGTTATGCAAGATAAACCATGTTGTTCACTATTGAGTAAGTTGTTAGTTTCTACAAATGTCATAATGGCCTTTTTGACTATTCTTTCGAGTATCCTAACTGTGAGACTGGTGAGGCTGACAAGTCTGTAGTTCGATGGGAGTTGTTTTGGTCCCCTTTTACCTATTGGAGTGACGATTGCATCCTTCCAGTCCGTAGGTAACACACCTTGGGCAAGTGACAAATTGGTTATCGATTACCAAACTTTCCGAATGATATGGAGAAATCTAGTAGAACTGTGGACACTTGCTACTGATATTCTTGGTGTCAAATATTACCATTCTTACCCGAAGAACATCAACCAGAATAAACAATATGAATAGTCTAAACCGTCCAAACCCTACCCTCCGATATGAATGATCTTCATTTAAAAGAATTATGATGCCCCATGGTGAAAGCCGAGGTTCTTCGGAAGTTACGAAGTCGACGTACCTTTTAACAGCCAGAGCAACAATTAATATAGGTACGTGAAATTTTTGGGGAATTTGGGGGAGCGGGAGGACCAGTTAAATGGCAGCTTAAATGAGATGAAACCATTGGACCCAAACCGGACAGAAAAGGTTAGGTAATGAAGGAATGCTGCTGTACTGCGACCAGAAATAAAAAAATGCTCCACACACTCCGGGAGTTGCTCTGATGATTTCCAAGGAATCACGAAATGCACTTATAGCCAGCTTGTAACATGGAACTTGTAAAGACAGTGTATTCCAACTACGGGCCTTGATTAAAGTATTATTCATACCAACCACAAACTTAAGAGAGCCTAACATCATAAAAGGAGGGAGGGTGACGTTACTGACCAGCAAACATGATGGTGGGGAGATAACTTCAATCCACCCGTGTCCTTAGGGCAGAACATGTTAAATTACGGCTTATTGTATCAAGTGGGATGTCAAGAACCAACGGTATTGATGCGAACTTATCTGTGCAAAATACCTCTTGAAATTGTGTTCAAAACGCTGAATTGGTTCCACTTCCTACCGAGTAATCCTATTACAAGCAAACTAGTCAATTCGCTAAAAACGAAGCCTACTCCATAACATATAAAATCTAAAAACAAAAAAGGGTTCCAATATATAAGAACTCTCGTCTAAATTAGAGCGAATAGTTTCACAGTATTTGAGCGCCGAGTTGATCCAAGGCATTAAATAGGAATAATATTCCTATTTAAGGGTTCCAATAGTTTCGAAAGGGAAGGAAGACAGCCGTTTGTACCAGAATACTGTTTTCAGCACTATATTTTATAGTTACACATAATTCCATACTTCTTTCTGAACTACCTTCATTTATACAGTTCCTTATCCACTCATACCTTGTTCACACTTATTTTTCTTGAACACATTAGTACGCTCTTGCTTAACAAGTACTTCAGTAGCAGACAAATAGACTAAATGGTTATACCCTAACTATTCCTCTATGAATATTGTTTGCTCTGCTTTTCGTCCTTCCTTTTTCTTACACCTTATTCAGCCCCCTGGAGATACCCCACCGAAAACATATGGCACGGGTGACTTCGTCCCACACCGTTATTAAAGCCTCAGATATTCCGGAGGGATATAAGGTCGAAGCTTCTAAATTGAATGGAACTTGCCATTATACATCAACTTCCTTGGCTATAAGGAGGCATTTAACAGTGTAGGCAGGATGACATTACGGAAACTACTTCAACACCATGGAGTACCCGAGAAGATAGTCAATACCACACGAAATTCATATGACGGATTAAACCGCAAAGTGGTGCATGGAGGACAGCTGACAGATGTATTGCAAGTGAGTAGCTGAGTCAGAGAAATGTTTACTCTCCCCTTTTCTCTTTATTCGTGTGGTTAACTGGATTATGAATACCTCAATATTATAGGAGAAGCATGGAATACAATGGACAGTTGAAAATCAACTAGACAATCCAGACTTCAAAGCTTTTCTATACCATTACTTACTTACTTACTTACGCCTGTTACTCCCAATGGAGCATAGGCCGCCGACCAGCTTTCTCCAACCCACTCTGTCCTGGGCCTTCTTTTCTAGTTCTTTCCAGTTCTTGTTCATTCTTCTCATGTCTGTCTCTATTTCTCGGCGTAATGTGTTCTTTGGTCTTCCTCTTCTCCTTCGACCTTCAGGATTCCATGTGAGGGCTTGTCTTGTGACACAATTGGGTGATTTCCTCAAAGTGTGCCCAATCCACTTCCAGCGCTTCTTCCTGATTTCTTCCTCCGCTGGAATCTGGTTTGTTGTCTCCCACAGTAACTTGTTGCTGATAGTGTCTGGCCATCGGATCCGAAGTATCTTGCGTAGACAGCTGTTAATAAACACTTGTATCTTCTGGATAATGGCTTTCATAGTTCTCCACGTCTCTGCCCCATACAGAAGAACTGTCTTGACATTTGTATTGAAAATTCTAACCTTGGTGTTGGTTGACAATTGTTTTGAGCTCCAGATGTTTTTCAGCTGTAGGTATGCTGCTCTTGCTTTGCCGATCCGCGCCCTCACATCTGCATCTGATCCACTGTGTTCATCAATGATGCTGCCCAGATATGTAAAGATTTCCACATCCTCCAAAGCTTCTCCGTCAAGTGTAATTGGATTGGTGCATATTGTATTGTATCGGAGAGTCTTGCTTTTCCCTTTGTTTATATTGAGACCTACTGCTGCTGAGGCTGCTGCTACACTGGTCGTTTTCTCCTGCATTTGTTGTTGCGTTTGTGATAGAAGAGCCAGATCATCCGCGAAGTCTAAATCGTCAAGCTGCATCCTGCCTGTCCACTGTATCCCGTGCATTCCTCCAGATGTTGACGTCTTCATAATCCAGTCGATCACCAGGAGAAAGAGAAAGGGTGAGAGTAGGCAACCTTGCCTAACACCGGTCTTTACCTCAAACGAGTCAGTGAGTTGTCCTCCGTGGACGATTTGGCAGTTTAGTCCATCATAGGAGTTCCGTATGATGTTGACTATCTTCTCAGGCACGCCGTAGTGTCGAAGAAGCTTCCATAGTGTCGTCCTGTCCACGCTATCAAATGCCTTCTCGTAGTCGATGAAGTTGATGTACAGTGATGAATTCCATTCCATTGATTGTTTCTATACCATACACACGAACAAATGCTGGTCAAGGCGAAAGGTATATACAGCTGATGGAACCGATTCACTAAGAATGTCAAAATCGCATTCAAGGATGATAATGAGTCACGTTCTGAGTCAAAAATTACCAAAATACATCAGCAAAGTGATCGATAAAAATAGCTTTACGCTTAGGATCGAGCAAAGGTTTGTGTTTATATGAGACACATATATGAATGGATTTTTGTAAACAATTGCACACATTCACTTAAAAACACATAAGGAAGAGTTTATAGTATATCTGTAGTGTTATTGGTCTCTAACCATACGATCTTTGAAACTGGGCATATAATTACTGAGGAGATTTACACTCAACATGTAACGCTAAAAGAAGGTCAAGATTGGCAGGCGCGGGAGGAATTGATCAGTATGGCACGGCTCGACCATACAGGAGTGGTCACCCCATGTAACCGCTTGTTTCTGTATTGAATATATTACTCCCTACCAAGCCCGAAATGTGTCCTTCAGAAGTGTTAGCCGTTGTATTGCTGATTTCCAGTGTAGTACGAATCAATGAAGACTATGATGTGACTACTCGGTATAAAAATTATTGGTTTTGAAGTCTTCCTATTCGATTATAATAATAATCTCTAAAACTGTGTCACAAGGGTATGCATGCACGACGTTTGCCTTCACATTATATCATGCTACGATAGTATTATATTATGTTCTTTTACTGTAGAGTTTGTTTGTATTCGTCCACACAGTACTACTAATGTGTTTCAGTTGTCTGTCTTCGAGGAGCTATGGTTCTGCAATTTTCGTCTGGCTTGCGTGTCAGGGTGCATTTACATGAGTCTACCTTATTGTTTGCATATCCAAACGCCGAATTGCTGCCGGCACATCGTTAATTTAAAAATAGTTACACAGGCTACTATAAGATCCAAACCTAAATTCCAATAGGTTTGGTTGCTGAATAACTGGCAAGTAAAAGTAGACACACGCGCACACTCCAATCAAAATCAGAACAACATGATTGGGGTAATAACGTTTCTAAAATTCATTATATATACAAATATACAAATTTACCTAAACAAATATTACCACACAGTTATTCACCCAACAATCGATCCCAAAATAATCGATCGAACACACCAAAAATTAAGTGTTATTCTATCCTTTCTGGATAGACCAATTAAAAATTCCGTTTGATAGGTTGCTCTATAACACGAAGTGTTTCAATTTCTGGGAAAGTGCTCCAATTTACAACCAAAATGCACGATCCCCAGTCAAATCAATCAGCACAATCAAAGAGCGGACACTCAATATGGCAGCCGCCAGAATAATAACAATTAAAACAAATTAGATATTGTTCAAGAAGAAATATAGAAACCTAATGAAAGCAACAGAAAAAACTGAGAAAACTATTATGAAATGAAATACACACAATCAAAAATGGCACCAAAAATACTAACAATAATGT
>NC_031502.1:54433942-54549203 GCF_000237925.1 Schistosoma mansoni
ACAGGAGGATGAAAAAGGTGTAAGAAAAAGGAAGGACGAAAAGCAGAGCACACAATTTTCATGGAGGAATAGTTAAGGTATAACCATTTAGTCTATTTGTCTGTTACTGAAGTATTTATTAGGTAAGAACATACTAATGTGTTAAAGAAAAATAAGTGTGGGCAAGGTATGAGTGGGTAAGGAACTGTATAAATGAAGGTAGTTCAGAAGGAAGTATGGAATTGTGTAATTATAAAATAAAGTGCTGAAAACAGTATTCCGATACAAATGGCTGTCTCCCTTTTTTTTCGAAGCTGTTTGAACTCTCTTTTTTTGTTTACAGATTTTATAGGGTATGGAGTGGGCTTCGCTTTTAGCCAATTGTCTAGTTTGCTTGTATTAGGATTACTTGGTAGGAAGTGGAACCAATTCAGCTTTTTTTAAACATGATTCTTGTTCTGAGTTAAGATATTTACGTATTCCGCGTCTCCTTTATTTCTATTTCCTTAGTTTCTTCCTTTCCTTCTTCAAAACCAGTTCAAAATTCTTGCTAATTACACAGAACCTGATTTATTATTACTATTCTATTATTAATATCTTATTTTCCTTTTCCTTCCTTTCTCAAACATGACATATGTAATGTTAACATTATTGAAAATTGTGTATTATTGCATTTTTTGAAGAAACCCGAAGTGGTTTCTTCACAGCACTTATGTACCCATAAGGTGTTTGTGAATAATAACAATAATAACGAAAATAATAAACTTTATAGTTCATCATATTATTAGGCATTGTAGTCGAATGGAGATACATAGCGGTCACACCTTCCATAATAACAACAATTTCACTACCTAGACTAAGCAAACACTATGTACAGATTCAACGAAGCCGATTTATAGTTAAGAATCACAAATAAGTAGGTAAGGCTGTAGTTGCTCTAACGCTTGTCTTTGTGTAGTATTCTTTACGATAGAAAAAATGGATCGGAATACAACAAAGTGTGGAGACGTGACAGGAACTGTTTGCTATAAGAAGTTATTGCAGTAGTATCTTTAACTTAAATATATATACAAGTTGTAATCTGATTTTTCTGCATTATATGTTGCTGTTTATGTACCAGTAGTAATGATGCATCAATAAACTTTTGCCCACTTTTTAGTTTCGTCTTCTTAGTTTCATGGGGAGATATACCAATGACCATAACTGGTAAGTGTTTATGAAAATTAAAAAAAACTACCAAGTGTTTACCTTATAAGTACCCGTTTCCTTACAAATCTTGAAGTGCTGCGTCAGTTTAGACGTTTGGCTAGAATATCGCATTGTGTACATAAGTTTCTTCACTATGACAGTATATTCGGATGAATATTTGTAGTGGCATTGTTTCCTAACCAATGGTCTTCGAAGCCTAGCATATAATGACTTAAAAGATGTATAGTTGGCACGTAACACTTGGAGAAGGTCTGCAGTGTTGGACGTGGGGGCATTCATTCAATCTGATGGCATGGGTCAGTCTTGCAGTCATGCTCACTATGTGTGACTTATTATTATTCATATTAATAATATTATTCCATCCTCAGCACAAATGTGTTCTTCAGAAGTACTAAGTATCATTGTTAATTGTCACGATACGATTAGTTAGTGTGGACAGTGATGCAACTTCCACGTAAGATCGTACACAACGGGTAATCACATGACAAATTTACCGTTTTCAGATTAGATCTACTATTAAAGGAGTAACAGTACCGAACTGGACTATAGTTATACATATTAACAAAATTTAGAATGCAGAAAACTGTACAGTTGTTATATTTATATTTAGATAATTCATTAGATGAATAAACCTTGCAGTACTTACTTACTTACGCCTGTTACTCCCAATGGAGCATAGGCCGCCGACCAGCTTTCTCCAACCCACTCTGTCCTGGGCCTTCTTTTCTAGTTCTTTCCAGTTCTTGTTCATTCTTCTCATGTCTGTCTCTATTTCTCGGCGTAATGTGTTCTTTGGTCTTCCTCTTCTCCTTCGACCTTCAGGATTCCATGTGAGGGCTTGTCTTGTGACACAATTGGGTGATTTCCTCAAAGTGTGTCCAATCCACTTCCAGCGCTTCTTCCTGATTTCTTCCTCCGCTGGAATCTGGTTTGTTGTCTCCCACAGTAACTTGTTGCTGATAGTGTCTGGCCATCGGATCCGAAGTATCTTGCGTAGACAGCTGTTAATAAACACTTGTATCTTCTGGATAATGGCTTTCGTAGTTCTCCACGTCTCTGCCCCATACAGAAGAACTGTCTTGACATTTGTATTGAAAATTCTAACCTTGGTGTTGGTTGACAATTGTTTTGAGCTCCAGATGTTTTTCAGCTGTAGGTATGCTGCTCTTGCTTTGCCGATCCGCGCCCTCACATCTGCATCTGATCCAACGTGTTCATCAATGATGCTGTCCAGTTATGTAAAGATTTCCACATCCTCCAAAGCTTCTCCGTCAAGTGTAATTGGATTGGTGCATATTGTATTGTATCGGAGAGTCTTGCTTTTCCCTTTGTTTATATTGAGACCTACTGCTGCTGAGGCTGCTGCTACACTGGTCGTTTTCTCCTACATTTGTTGTTGCGTTTGTGATAGAAGAGCCAGATCATCCGCGAAGTCTAAATCGTCAAGCTGCATCCTGCCTGTCCACTGTATCCCGTGCATTCCTCCAGATGTTGACGTCTTCATAATCCAGTCGATCACCAGGAGAAAGAGAAAGGGTGAGAGTAGGCAACCTTGCCTAACACCGGTCTTTACCTCGAACGAGTCAGTGAGTTGTCCTCCGTGGACGATTTGGCAGTTTAGTCCATCATAGGAGTTCCGTATGATGTTGACTATCTTCTCAGGCACGCCGTAGTGTCGAAGAAGCTTCCATAGTGTCGTCCTGTCCACGCTATCAAATGCCTTCTCGTAGTCGATGAAGTTGATGTACAGTGATGAATTCCATTCGATTGATTGTTCCACAATGATACGTAGAGTTGCGATTTGATCTGTGCACGATCTATCCTTACGAAATCCAGCTTGTTGATCTCGAAGTTGAGCGTCCACGGGATCCTTCATCCTGTTTAACAATACTCTGTTGAAGACTTTTCCTGGTATTGAGAGGAGAGTGATGCCCCTGTAGTTGTCGCACTTGCTCAGATCGCCTTTCTTTGGTATCTTGATGAGAAGTCCTTCTTTCCAGTCTGTTGGTACATGTTCTTCGTCCCAAATCTTACTGAAGAGGATGTGGAGTATCTTGGCAGTTGCTGTTACATTTGCTTTCAGTGCCTCTGCCGGGACGTTGTCTGGTCCCTCTGCTTTGCCACTCTTGATTTGTCTAATGGCCATGCTGATCTCTTCAATTGTTGGTGGGCCAATATCGATTGGGAGGTCCATGTGTGCTGCTTCGATGTTGGGTGGGTTCAGTGGAGCTGGTCGATTCAAGAGTTCCTTGAAGTGTTCTACCCACCTGTTTCGTTGTTCTTCAATATCGTTGATTACTTTGCCTTCCTTGTTTTTCACTGGTCTTTCTGGTTGACGGTAATTTCCAGCAAGTTTCTTTGTTGTATCATACAGTTGTCTCATGTTTCCCTCTCTTGCAGCCTTTTCCGCTGTCATCGCTAAATCTTCCACATATTTACGTTTGTCGGTCCTGATGCTCCTCTTCACTTGCTTGTTTGCCTCTGTGTATTCGGCTTGTGCCTTGGCTTTTTCTGCTCTTGTTCGGCTGATATTGATTGCTACCTTCTTGTTCCTTCTTGCTTCAATTTTATCCAGTGTACCAACAGTGATCCATTCCTTGTGATGGTGCTTCTTTTGGCCCAGAACCTCCTGACATGTTGAAACGATTGCCTCCTTGATACCTTTCCAGCTGCTCTCTATGGTGGTTCCCTCTCCATTGAGTAGGTCATGAAAGGCCTCGAACCTGTTGCTGAGGGCTATGTTAAATTCGTTGAGTTTGTCAGCATCTCGAAGAAAGTCCGTGTTAAACTTTTGTGATGTTGTCCGCGCCATTGTCCAGTGCTTCTTGAGTTTTAGTTTCATCTTGGCGACCAGCAAATGGTGATCGGATGTTATATCAGCTCGTCTTCTGGTTCTCACATCCTCCATCGTCCTCCTGAACTTTTTGTTGATGCAGACATGGTCGATTTGATTTTGTGTAGTGTGATCCGGTGAAATCCAAGTGGCTTTGTGTATGTTTTTGTGTGGGAATATGGTGCCACCTATGACCAGTTTATTGAAGGCACATAGGTTTGCAAATCTCTCACCGTTTTCGTTCCTTCCTCCCAGTCCATATTGTCCCATGACGTCTTCGTATCCAGTGTTGTCCTTTCCAACCTTGGCATTGAAATCTCCCATTAGAATGGCCAGGTCCTTGGTTGGGCACTTCTCGAAGATTGACTGCAGCCTATCGTAGAATTGGTTTTTAGCGTCTTCATCGTAGTCGTTGGTCGGCGCATAGCATTGGATGATGTTCATTGTAATGCCCTCTCTCTTTGTTTTGAAGGAGGCTTTGATGATCCTCGGTCCATGAGATTCCCATCCTATAAGTGCATTTTGTGCTTTTCTAGACAGCATCAGTGCCACTCCTTGTGTATGTGGGGCATTTTCTTCTTCATGACCGGAGTATAACAGAAGTTCCCCTGAAGACAGTCGTTGTTGTCCAACCTGCGTCGAATGTGTTTCACTGATTCCAAGCACTTCCAGGTTGTATTTCCTCATTTCCGCAGAAATTTGGAAGACTCTGCCGGTCTCCCACATTGTCCGGACATTCCATGTACCTATAAAAATTGTCGCTCTGGTTGTAAGAAGGTGCATCGGTCTCATGACTTCCGAAGAGACTCGGCTTTCACCATGAGACGTCATAATTATTCCTTCTACTCCCAGGGCAGAGTTTGAATGATTTTTTC
Source organism: Schistosoma mansoni (assembly GCF_000237925.1). Classification (NCBI taxonomy): domain Eukaryota; kingdom Metazoa; phylum Platyhelminthes; class Trematoda; order Strigeidida; family Schistosomatidae; genus Schistosoma; species Schistosoma mansoni. Next base: position 54,438,839 of record NC_031502.1, read on the forward strand.
TGGTTAGCGTTTTTTTAGCGAGTTGATTTTCTACGGGATGGGGTCGCTAACCCCATGCCCAACCCTCCTCCTTTACCCGGGCTTGGGACCGGCAGTAGCCCCTGGAGGAGCTACAGGCGGAGTTAAACCTTGCAGTAGCCAATATAAAATACAGTTATCGTCATTTTGTAGATTGTTTTCCACATAATCTACTACTTTCAGAAATCCACTGAGTTTTTCACCGGGATAGACTTCGTTATGAGAAAGGTCCGAGCCTTTTAATTAGTTGACAGAGGCCATAGACAGCATACCAGTAAACGTAAGAGGACCCTCCCAGCTTAATGCAATTCTGAGAAACAACAAATCAATCGTGAAATAAACGAGTACAATACATTATCCGTATCGAATTCAATATGTAGATGAAATGGCAGCTAACAGAGTGTACCTATAAGTGTCTTACTTGTTGCAAACAATACTCTTCATTTTCTAACCCCCCCCCCTGAATTTTCACCCAGTCGTTTGGTATTCACAAAGAAACTACAGGCACCAGATAAACGGATTCAAAAAATTTAAATAGTAATATGAAATCTGAAAAGATCCATTTACAACGTTCATAATACTATTAGCAATTCACTGTTTACATACGGTAATAACATCAGTGGTAAGCACTATTCAGATAGTATTCGTTGATATGCACTAGAGCTTTATTTGTAATTTGGTAAGTAATTATGAATCTTGTTAACAAATATTCATTCTTAAACCTTATAACAGACACATCATAAATTAGCATTAACTACGAAATATTTTAGTTACCATGCTCAAAACAAACACGCATCACTTTTAATTTTAGGGATATGTGACTAAGTAATGTGGCACATACAGTAGTGAAGTATTAGTAGATTATGAAATATCGTCCTTACTCCTTACGAATATATCTTCTGAAGGACTCCTGAGGAGTCGCATGGACTTCTTCAGCTGGTATTGAATTTCAGTATTTGAAAATAGTGACATGTATATTCAATGATTTTTTGTAACAACAGAGTAAAGACCAAACTTTTGTTTATTTATTTGTGGCACCTTATGTGTAATCAAATTTATTTCAGTATCCACTGTTTCTCTGTATCATTTGTAAAACGGACATAATTATTCGGCTCTTTTAATACTCGCACGACCTGTTTCATCCGAAGTAGACTCTATCTCTGTTATCTGTTCTTATACGTTGTTGGCCACGCCCTCTAACTAAAGGTCATAGTAATGTTGCAAAATCCGTTTGGGCCATTCTACATTACGTTGTCGTCGAATAATGCCATCGGATTTATCTTTCTCGTCACGCTGTCAGTGCCACCACGTGCAGAGTAACCTTCGTTAACCAAGCGAATTCACTTGTGAGTGTTATCTCAGAAGGACCAAAGTAACTACTAAAAGGGAATTAAAGAACTTAGAGGAAGTACAGGAGGTGACAGCGTAAATGAAGAGAGAAAGGCAGACATTTCCATTTTACATGGAATGTTCTGTGGAAATTCGTAGACAAATATATGTAAAGTACCCCGTTTGAACATGTCGCCTAATGTACGTACGTTTTCATTAGTTCCTCGAAAACAACTCCGTGTTTTATGGGTGGAGTGAAACATTATCATACGAAGAGACGGAAAATTTCGTGGGTTGTATATATCAAAACTTTGTTATCATTTAATGTAAGCGTTCGGACGTGGTTGGTGGAGATCACTAATAGCTTACGACATGTAAGCAAGTGATGTACTATATACTTTGTGTTTATTATCTATAGTTAACCTGTTTGTCTTATGAGATGAATATGGTAAAACTTAGTGGAAGCGTTCATAGATTAGGGTAGCAGTGAACTTGCCTAACATACTTGGTTGTCATAGATCGACAAATAACCGAAGGTGGAATGCAGTGTGTACGATTTTCATGAAAAAACTGTAGCAGTGTATAAATCCCTAAAACAAATAGTTCTGTAAGTTTTTGACGTTTAGTGCTGACCTTTTTAATGTTAATGGACGCATTCAACTGAGGGTACTCGGTCATGCATCCGCACCAGATCATGAGTGGGCACGCCGTGCTGTTCATCACTTGCGACCGTTAGCCAGCTTAGATCAGACGCTTCCCGATATGTCGATAGCCTCCCAAATATATCTTCGAACTTCTTCATTTCTGACTTCTGATTTGACTGGGTTGACATACTTTGATTATAAAGGTGTTACGTGTGAAGACATTGTCAAACTCGGCAGATCTGTGGCACCTATAGCAGTGAGATCGACATGATCTGGTACATTGAGCAGAGAACTATGGGTCTTTTCCTTGTTGGAACACTACATGTTATTTCTCAATTTTTATTTTTGCATATCGTGATATTGTTTTCATATTTTCAGGTATTTTTTCTCGTTCATTGCTATACTTTATATTCATCAGGACCGAGAAGACTCCCAGGTTACTTAAGATCAAGACTCTTACACTACCCTCATTTCAGCTAATACCATTCCGGCCCGGTAGTAGGAAAGCTGACTCCCACGAGCACGCCGTGACAAACCTTTGCGCACAATTCCTCGCAGTAGTGACTTCAGCATGCACTGTACACCTAGGTTATGTACTAGGGATGTCTCGAAACTCTATGAAACTTTGAAAAGGCTATCTTTAAGCATGGAGACCTAACCGATTGACAAGTGTTAAACCACCTCTTCCATAATATCGAGCGGCAACATACCTGGGCAACAGAGATGTTGATACTGATGCCTGAGGCCAGTAGTCAAAGGACTTTTGAAAAGTGCCTACTTAGATAGTTTTTCTTGTTAAAACGTCCCCATCAGGTGCAGACAGTCTTTGTCTCATTTCAAAACAACGCTTTAGACGAACTGGTTGTATCTACTTGCCGGATTCTGGAGATCTTTAGGACCCCAACGTCGAGGTTTTTTTATCAAAGGAAAGCCCCAAACAACACAAAATGACGTCAAAGACATCTGTCACACTGATTCAATATCTTATTATTCACCATTATCGTGTACGCTCGTCACAATGAAGGTTTATCGCTAGATCACAAGAGACAGATACTCCTTGCCGTCAATACTACCAATAATTTACACATCACGACTACAGGACCACCTGTATTCTTGAAAGCGCGCTGACTAACTCTCCAAAAGCTAGGTTTGAACGAAAACGATATGATAGATGTAGAAATTATTCGGTCATCGAACAGCTGATGAGCATTTCGCTTAAACACGGTGCTCAAAAAAGACCGCAGCGATTGGCATCTAAATGGCGATTATCAGCAACTGAATGCGAAAACCACTCGTGGTGGACAGCTATCATAAAAGACAACTGTTTTTTCAAAAACTGGCTTCGTTAAAGCATATAACGGGAATTCTATGGCTGTTGACGATATTCCCAAAGTCATTATCATCATAACCCTCTGAATCTACGGATTTTTAGTCACATTTCTTGGCTTAAGAAATAGAGCACAAACTTCCCAGAGATTCATGGACAATGTCTTTCTAAGTCTCAACTACGTACATGCATATGCAGATGACTGCTTGATCTAAAGCCTTGACAGATTATATCATTTACAGCAGCTGGGCCTTGTTTTCGAACGTCTCCAAAAATTTGTCAAATCGGCACAGACTCCCTAAATTTTCTCGGAAACGACTTTGATGATCAAGGCTTTTGCCCTCTGAAAAGTAAAGTGGCGGCCATTCTGGATTACCCAAAACGGACCACAATCAAGCAACTGAGATACTCAACAGCCTAGTAAGCTTTCGTCGCCGATTCATACCGAATCGCAAGTCTTTGACGAGACCTTTAACCAACTAACTTCATGGAAACGAGAGAATAGCATTCTCCACAGTTGATGAAATTATCGCAAACGCGACTACACTCACATATTCGGACATCAAAGTACCAAGTGGTAACTCAGCAGACCCATCCCACCAGGCGATTGCAGTCTCACAACAGTGAGTAAACAACAGCCGACAACCTCCCGCATTCTTCTCGAGACGATTGCAAGACACAGGATTAAGATATGACAATTTTGGAAGGGAACTGCTAATCATGTATTCTGCTATATGGCAGCTTTAACACTCTGTTGGAGGCCGAGAATTCACTCTTTCCACCGATCATAAACGTCAAACCGTCCCTCTGGGCTCGTTTTTAAACAAATATTCCCCTCAATAATCTCGACAACTAGGCTACATTTCGCAATTTATTTCAGACAAGCGACACATTTCTAGCGCAAACAATGTGGTTGCAGACGATTTATCTAGTATGACGTCCTTGAACAGTTTCCCAAGAGTCAACCTTCTTAAACTCACCCAGCTTCAAAATGAAGACACTGATCTTGAGCACGAGTTATCCTCAATAACCATTAAACTGCGCATTAAACAGTTGGGAATAGGTAGAGATTGCCCGATCGTGTCGAAATATTATCGACGCCACGTCATCAATACGTTTCACAAGCCTTCTCATCTAGCTCATAGCAGAACGACTGTGTTGGCCTGGTATGAATAGAAACGTGAGGAAGTGGGCACGCTCCTGTGTAAGCTGCCAGAAATTTAGGGTGGTTGGACACAGTAATGTCCCTTAGGCTCGTTCAAAACTCCTAATACTCGTCTTGACCATATTCATCTGGATACTCTTGCATTTTAACCTGCGTAGACCGTTTCACTTGATGGCCAGAAGCAGTACCCCTCAATGAAGTAGTTACTGAAATAGTGGTCGGCGCCTTCGTCGACAGATGGGTTGTATTCCTAGGCTGACCTTCAACCATCACTACAGACCGTGAACGTCAGTTCGAATCTGAACGTTTCCGTTTTGTGACTACACTAGTAAGAATCCCACCAATCCGAACGATCGCCTGCCACCCACAAGCAAACGGGTTGTGAACGCTTTCACAGACAGCCTAAAGCTTACCTATCAGCTGCAAACGTTTCACAGTGGACCGAAGCTCTTCCACTCGTCTTACTAGGTATTCGCAATGCAGTGAAAGCTGACATTGGATACACTGCAGCTCAACTCGTTTATGGAACAACACTTTGACTTTCAGGATAATTTGCGGATCCTTCATCTTCTCCAGTGAACATGGATCTAGACTACTACAAGAGCAGGCTTACAAACGCAATGCGTTCAGTTAAACCTGTTTCCACACTACTGCAATCAACTGACGGTTTCATTCGACCTACCTCACGATATGGAACGCACGTTTTTGTACGTCACGACCCATAACGTTAGTCTCTTGGCATGGTTTACGAGGACCTCTTCAAGATCCCTCAGTGTGAACCTAAATGCCATATTATCGATAAGAACAGAACTAACGATAACATCAGTCTTGATAGGATCAATGCTACGTATTCAAAGGGAGACCCTACTAATGTTGATTTACCACCAGTGCACTCGAACGACTCGATCCCCACAATTACGACAATCCACCCTATAATTAACAGTCATTCTTCTAAAGCTTCGAAGTTCGAATATTCATCCAACCGTCCAATCACAAGCTTAATCTCGATGGATAATATGATAATTAGAAGTATTCGAATTATTGTACAAACTAGGTATTCCCGAAATAGTGCTGTTTACAGTAAGTAGAACTAACTGAGCTCAGACGAATGTCTTGTATTTGAAATTCGTAATCAACGGGCAGTCAAGTACAAAGGAATCATACCAAAAGTTTTGACAAATTTTATAGTCCATCTATATGAAACAACATCTAGAGTACTGGAACCAAGCATCTGATCCATGCCTTATTAAGAACTCAGACACTCAAGAATGTTCAGCCTGTGGGACACAACTCACTGTGTTATTTCGCTCACCAGAACCAATAACCTACGAAGCCATAGCAAGAGGACTCGAAGACTGCAATTTAATAAACTAGAGACACAACACAGCAGAACGGAATATAGGTGCAACTTATACTCTTTAAGAGTAGCCAAGTGCTGGAATTTTCCGCAAGCTAAGCTAGTTCAAGCAACTTTCCAGGACTCTTTTTGGAGAAAACGTGACAAATTCTTAAGGACTAAAGATAGTATCTAACTATGATTTGCCAATTTCTTTTCCCTCTTTTATCTTTATTATACGTAGGTTCCTGTATGGAAGTATAGGTGATCCAATACCACCAAACACGGAAGCCCGTTAAGCGAAGGCCTCTCCTATTCCTTCCACAACCATTTTGAACTATTTTTTGGATGGTGGTAATACGTTTTTCTCATCAAGTGGTCGATGATTGGAACTCCACTCAAGAAGAGGGGTCGGCCTCAGTAGTGAAAGTTTTCAAGAGAATGTGGATCTTCATCAGAAAACAACCCGCAATGGTTGTTACTGGTTCAGTGTCCTGATATCCTTATTACTGAGACATATTGTGTTGCTGGGTAACTAACCAACTTATTTTTCAAAATGTCAAGGTCATACATTTTTATGATCGAGCTCACAAGTTTCACAAAAGGTTGTTTGAATTTCTGTTTGTTAAGCCCTGAACACCAAATTTGTCAGAAGTTTTTAATCCTGAATTCTCTATGAGGTAAATTCATGAAATTATTTCAGTGGTTTTTAGAAATACTGGCATTTGTTTATACAGAGATTTACTACATATTTGTACTAATTTTCTTAGGATGCCATCAACAAATTTATGTTCTTTTCAATGTTCTCCATACAATAAGTTTAGGACTAAATGCCACTTTTTCCTATTCAGCTTTTCCATATGTATACACATGGGGGTCAAGCAACCAAAAAAGGGGAAAATCCAAATCATGCACATATTTTTATAAGCTGAAGACTGTGGTAACTGACGCATTTTATTTATTGAAACAAGTTTTGCCCATTTTTCACATGCATTGAATTGTTTTATTTGGATGAACAGAAAGCCTGTTTGCCCTATTGAAAACGCTTCGAACTATTACTATTTTAGATACCTAGATAATTACACATCAAGGTCAACAGATTCTACACCATGTTTCGTAGAATTACCGAAACTATTACACCTCGAAACACATAATGTCGCATGAAAAGTACTTTTCTAAAAGTATACAAACGATTTCACTTATGTTTTTGTTCTTCAGTCTTCACTAATAAGGATAGTAGGTTAGTGAATCTGTGTCAATCCTGACAGATTTGCTCCCAGTGAAGGTCCAGCTTCTCCTTGAAAATGTTTTGTTTGATATATATTCAAGCTATGGTTAATAAAACCCAAGTTTATAAAATTTAATGCCCATTAGTCTTATTACCTACAATTCATTCATCAGCCATGGGATAGTGTTTGTCAAAACCGCCGTTCCATAGCTGACATAAGATTTCTCTCAAAAGATCCTGTGAGTGTTCTAATATAACAATAATCTTCGCGATGATCATCTAAATGCACAGAATAAAAGTGTTGTAAGATTTATTCTGTGATTTCTTTTAGACCAGAATATGCAATTTCTAGAATCAGTCGGAAATTTACGACCTCCTCGAAGACTTAAATCAGCTACCATAAGTACATCTCGTTCAGCGAAAAAGCTCAAAGCTACTACTTATCAAGATCTACCACCACCTTCTATAAGACTACGTTTAGATGAGGCTATTGAGAATGCAAGGCGTAATCATCAGTCCAATGTATTTCCTAGTCGGGATCCAAGTATTTTAAATAGAAGATGGAGAAAATCGACAACATCAATAACTTGCAATGATTCTGATAACAGTAACTCAAATATTTCAGATGAATCTCAGATGTCTCAGTAAGCCTTACATGTGTATACATCCCGTTTTTATATGTATGCATACATATTTTGATTATTGTCATTAGCTACTAGGGAGACTGAGTCTTATGGTACTCAAAAGGAACTGTCAACGGATAGATTGTTGCCCCTAACTGTATTACTGTGCTCATTAGATGACTTGCAAGATTAAAAAGTTAGTCATTTAACAGAGTCAAGTAATTTAGAAACATTACTACTTGTTAAAGGAAAATGTGTTGCGTTTTTTATCGTTTTCAGGATTATCCAACTGAATCTATCTTCATTCTAGTGAATGTTAGTTGGTGGGATAAGAACCACATCTGTCATTTATAAAGCATGCATCATAATTACGATGATCACAGATTTTTTTCATAAGTGCCTGAGTAGTGGAATGGAAAAGCGGTGTAGCTGTAAATAATTCCCCAAAATCAATAGCTCATTAAGTGTTCGACATTGGATGTAAAAGTGTCAGGAATAAAATGTGCGATATAGTAGTCTATTATGTTGCTAGCTAATGTGGTTGAATCTATCGACACTGTCAACCGTTTACATTCACCTAGTTATTGATCAATTCGTATCAACTACTGCCTATTTAAATACATTTAAATCCTCATATTGTCTAGATTAGTGAATCATATATAGGTGTATTTGGATACGAATTTTGAATCAGTAGTTAGGTCCGTTAATGATTTATTTGTGAAGTATATTAAATATTCATCTTCAGTCTTATCCTTGTCCATACTTCTGGCCCTATCAGTCTATGTTTCGGTATGCAGTAACAAGTAATTAGTTGTCTCCTTAGTCATATTAAATGGCCATACCGTTATTTTATCAGGATATAATATGGAGTACTTATTTGGATCTCTTAGGATATTTTAACACTCCACTGAATGTTCATATTCCTTTTTAATACTTATTCTAAATTTTAACCTTCACAAATCACTTGACCACAAATAATAAACCAATTCGAATGTGTGTTAATGCTTTTGTTCGATACTAACCTCCTGAATTAAATTTTAAGAACACGATTTGTGAAATAAAAAATGCCACGAGTGAGGTGGATACTCACCAGTAATATCGATACATGAGTGTAGCATACTAATATTGCTAGATTTTGGCCAATGGTTTTTTGTCTCTTGACTAAAACATTATCATGGAAAACAAAGTCTTAATGTCCTGGGTTTCATCAGATACTGAGACCTAGGTGATAAATCATAAAACTTCAGAACTGAAGACAAGAAAAAATTTCGGGACCCAGTAATCTTTAGCGATCTTGGTCTACTGACGATCTGTTGTCCTGAAACCTAGATATTTACATTTGTATTAAACTTCATATTAAAAGAATGTTTAGATGTCACATAACTGAGGAAGAGCACTAAGTCACTTAAATAGCGTGTATAATTATGACAACTACCTAAATTCACACGCTACATTGGCTCCCGTCTGGGAAATTCCAGTCAGTCGTAAATAATTAACAGGAATTTCTTCACAAGCACAAGTTAACCCAAGTACCCAAACCACATCAGTCAGACGAGATAAATATAACTAAAAGGAATATGAATATTCTAGTAGTAGTGATAATAAGAAAGACTAAATAATAAGATTGTGGTTAGGAAAAGCGGACTAAATAGATGTGTTTGGAGGAATAACAAAACTCGTGAATGATAAGAAGATGAAAAGAGAATGAATCTGGGCCAGTTTGAATAATTCAGATTCTTGTCGCCCAATGTCTCACGGTTACTACTGACATCTCAGCTAGGTAGTCTAAATTCACCTAAATGCGTCTGTTTAGTTGTTGGAGACTTCATGTACTGATGCTGTATTTTGCTTTGGCCATTTCTAGCTTTTCTAAAGCCGACTTTTGCACTACCAGACATCGTTTATAAAACAAACGTTAGGCGAGCTTGCGTGATACATATCCTAATCACCTTTGCCTATTACTCCATGCATGACCCTAAATTTGTCTACTTGATCATTTCATGAAACACATGCAATGTTTCAAAAACGCTTATAATCGAAAGCCTTCAGTCAGTCGCAGCTCGGATAGCTCAGTGGTAACGTCTCTGTTTGTAAAGCTGGGTGACACGTGATCAAATACGTCAGGGAGGATCAGTTCCCTCAAGATTACAGGTACATCTTGCTGGCAAGTGCCAAGTAGCACGAAACTTAGGTCCAGGGTTTCTTATTGACTACCTCTAACCACCACCTTATATGCACATGCTTTTCACTTTTAGATTCCATGCTTCATTTTGAACCACATTATATATCCAGGTTTTGTGGGGCTGATATTCACCAATAGTCGCTACTTGATGTAGTAGGATAATCTTATCAATTAATTTACGAATATCCACAAGGTGATTTTATGATTACTTTAGTAGTTCTTCAAACGAATCAATAATCACTAGTTTGCTTCGGGTAAACGCTGGAATTGGAGCTATTGTATATCACCTTAATTAAACAGTTAATTCAAATCGAAACTGAGATATGTAAAATTTATTATGATGATCAACTATTTGTTTTGTGTTACAGAATCCTACATCCTAATTTAACAAAACCAACTATGATTCATAAACCCGGTATATCTTTACGAGGTGAAGAAAGTTTAGAAAATTATATACGCGGATGCGGTAGTCAATGGTTTAAACAAATTACCAAAGAAGAATCTTTCATAGAATGTCAAAAAGATGTACACATCCGTTGTCCACGGGGAGAGGTTTGTTTATTTTAGAGTTTCATTAAAAACAAACCTATTTTAGTATTTACTTTCTTAATTTAAGAGTTATTTAGGAAGTTAAACCTAGATAACAAGCAAACTGCATATATTAAACCGAGTTTCAACGAAATGATAACAGTTTAACAATTTAAGGAGTTCTCACATACATGATTGTGAAGTACATCTACATTTGGCAGCAACACCAGCCTTCAAATGTCCTAGTACGGCTGAGGTTGGAGAGAGTCTGTTCCCTCTCTTGCTCTCTCGAAATGCTCTCACACGACCACGTGCATACAGTCACTGACAGGGAAGTCCTACCTACTGCCTTCTCTCTGAGGAGGTGTTGTTTACGAAATTAAGAGGGCAAAAAGCGCATGTCTGGTGCTTTAACCGGGTTGGTGGACACGGAAAGTCCACCTAGGGGAGTTGGAAAACCCTGATTCCAAACCAATGATGCACATGAGCTCCAGTATCCTGAGAGAACAAATAGCGTATGAATCAATTGTTGTTCACTGTCAACCATGTGACTGCATCTCCTACGATGCTCCACTGCCTTGTGGATCAGACCTCTATGTCAAAAGCTCGGGGTGTAGCCCTCTAAGAAAACCACCTGCTTCGGTTTGGGTACCCGGGTAGTATCCCAGCCTACACACAAATCAAAGGATAAATATAAACCTTCTTATTTCAAGGATGATGTTTATTTCACGCATGATAATGATCTGTTTTACCGAATAACAAGTAGATCTATTGATTTATTCATTCTAATCAGATCATGCATGGTACACAAGTGATTTTATACTTCCAAACGTGTTGATTAATATTATGAATTTGCTTATCAAGAAATTCTTTTTCAATGGTCGATCTATTTCGGATGTTTTGTCTGTCCGTTTTTACTCGTTAAATTTACATTTTCTATGTTTAATTAAAATTAATTGATGACTCAAATAAATTTGTTTAGTTTGTAAAAGGCAGTAAATTCACTTTATTTCATTATATTTACCTCTGGTCTGATCCACAAGGTAGTGGAGCTACGTGAGGAGATGCAGTCCCATGGTAGCCAGTGACCAATGATTGATTCATACGCCATTTGTTTCCTCAGGATACTGGAGCTCATGTGCATCATTGGTTTGGAATCAGGGTTTTCCAACTCCCCTAGGTAGACGTTCCGTGTCCACCGACCCGGTTAAAGCTCCGGACATTCGCTTTTCTTCCTCTCAATTTCGTAAACAATGCCCCTGATGCGAGAAGTCAGTGGGCAGGACTTTCCTGGCAGAGACTATATACGCGTGGCCATGTGAGAGAATTTCGAGATGGAAAGCGGACTGTCCCCACTCTCGGTCGTACCAGGGCATTTAAGGGCAGAGATTTTTCCAATACAAAACAAAATCTACGATAATCATATAAATCGGATGATTAATATGTAACTATACCTCAACATTAATAATCTATACTAGAATAAGCAAGAGAAAAGACAGAACTTTCAGGAGTTTTATTATTATTATTATCAGAAGGGGTTTTTGTGGAGATTTAGTATTTTCATAGTTGAAAGCGTGAGTCAATTGAAGCTAGACCACTAGGGAAAACCCGGAAGCACTGGACGGCCATTTTGTCATATTATGGGACTCCTCAGCAGTGCGCATCCACGACCTCGCCTCTCGAGATTCGAATCCAGGACCTACCAGTCTCGCTTCAGAGCACTTAACCGATAAACCACTGAGCTGGCGTCCCATGGTGTTTATGTCTAACTCCAACCAATCTACGAAGTTGATCAACCGTTCACTAATTGTCTTCAGTGAGTTTCTAACTCACAACAGACGTGGTTTGAACTCCGCTGGTCACTTCTTCTCAGTAGAACTCCTAGATTTACCTCTCGAAGTCAATCACTAGTGAGCATATAATTTTCCCTAGCGGTCTAGTTTTATTATTCCCAAAATAGGTCAAGAATACTGTTTATATAGTAAAAAAAACAAAGATCTTGAAAGTACAACATTATTACTTACTTACTTACTTACGCCTGTTACTCCCAATGGAGCATAGGCCGACGACCAGCATTCTCCAACCCACTCTGTCCTGGGTTTCCTTTTCTAGTTCTGTCCAACTTTTGTTCATTCTTCTCATGTCTGTCTCCAATTCTCGGCTTAATGTGTTCTTTGGTCTTCCTCTTCTCCTTTGGCCTTCAGGATTCCATGTGAGGGCTTGTCTTGTGAAGTATTTGAGTGCTTTCTTCAATGTGTGTCCTATCCACTTCAACGCTTCTTTCTGATTTCTTTCTCCACTGGAATATGGTTTGTTGTCTCCCACAGTAGGTTGTTGCTGATAGTGTCTGACCAACGGATCCGAAGTATCTTGCGTAGACAACTGTTAATAAACACTTCTATCTTCTGGATGATGGCTTTCGTAGTTCTCCACGTCTCCGCCCCATACAGAAGAACTGTCTTGACATTTGTATTGAAAATTCTAACCTTGGTGTTGGTTGACAATTGTTTTGAGTTCCAGATGTTCCTCAATTGTAAATATGCTGATCTTGCTTTGCCGATCCGCGCCCTCACATCTGCATCTGATCCAACGTGTTCATCAATGATACTGTCCAGATATGTAAAGGTTTTCACATTCTCAAAAGCTTCTCTGTCAAGTGTGATTTGATTGGTGCATGTTGTTTTGTATCTGAGACTCTTGCTTTTCCCTTTGTTTATATTGAGACCTACTGCTGCTGAGGCTGCTGCTACACTGGTCGTTTTCTCCTACATTTGTTGTTGCGTTTGTGATAGAAGAGCCAGATCATCCGTGAAGTCTAAATCGTCAAGCTGCATCCTGCCTGTCCATTGTATCCCGTGCTTTCCTCCAGATGTCGACGTCTTCATGATCCAGTCGATCACTAGGAGAAAGAGAAAGGGTGAGAGTAAGCAACCTTGCCTAACACCGGTCTTTACCTCGAACGAGTCAGTGAGTTGTCCTCCATGGACAATTTGCCAGTTTAATCCATCATAGGAATTCTGTATGATATTGACTATCTTCTCATTATAGAAAAGTAAAAAAAGAGGGTAACAACTCAGTGAATATCAAAAGGCAAGGTGATAGCATAAATTAAAGGTTATCAAAAACTTGTTCATAAGTTAGAATTCAAAAAATCTAGATAATTAAAAGTCTTTTCATTGAAAAAAAGTGATCAAACTACCTTTTGTTCTTTAAAAGATAAAAGCCTCTTTTTTTTAATGATTTCAATTAAAGTACATCACTTTGTCAACTGACCAAACTATATTGATTCTCTTATGATAAACTGTTCAACATTTGAATGACCTGAACATACGACATTGGTTGTAATCTAGGTAAAGGCAATAGAATATCTAATAAATTCATTGTTGAGATAAGATGGTGGTTGGATCACCATTAAGAGATCACCATTGAAATACTTTGCATATAATCGACTAAGTGGAAGACCATAACCATAACCTGCCATTGGAGCATTGGTTCCTTGATCAGGAGGTTCGAGTTCTATTGACGATAAAGTTGGTTCACCGCATCATTCAGTTGTGTAAGTGTAATTGAAAACTAAATCCATTTGAGATCGTGGGATACCACCACCCAAATCAGAAATTTTGATTGTCACATTTTCCTGACCAGTTGCTATCAAGACTTTCATGGGAGGAAGGTGATCAGCACTACTATAGTGCTCCACCACTGCTCGCATAGCATTTTTCAGTAGTTCAGACAAAATATGATACAAATGCGAAGGCACATAGACAAATTCAATTTTTGCATTGTCGCCACTATGCACCCGGACCTCCATTTCAGGAGCCGCCGAATAGTTATGCTCCCAAAGAAACTTGGCATCCTCGGTCAACAGGAAACCCTGAACCTAGGTTTCGTGCTACTTGGCACTCGTCAGCAAGGTGTACCTGTAATCTTGAGGGAACCGGTGCTCCCTGATGGATTCGATACCGTGTCACCCAGGTTTACAGTCAGAGACATTACCACTGAGCTATTTAGGCCGCGACCGACCTTCTGTAGGGCTGAGATGTAATCACAATTGATTGATCACCACCCAGTGATCAATCAATTGTAATGAATTCATTGTATTTAGAAAAAGGAAAACATTATTATACTTACTTTGTAGATAAAGCATTTAATAAATTTCTAAACAATAGACTTCATATATTTAATAAGTCAGTTTAAATAAAAGTGATCTACTTGACTATGTTGTGAACTGTGAACCAAGAATTTTTAAAGAGAGATTGTGATTTCACTGTCATAGCTAAGCATCGGTTAAGTGCTCTGGCGCGAGACTGGTAGGTCCTGGGTTTGAATCTCACGAGGCGAGATCGTGGATGAGCACTGCTGAAGAGCCCCATAATAGGACGAAACGGCCATCCAGTGGTTCCAGGTTTTCCTTGGTGGTCTAGCTTCAATGGATTCATGATTTCAACTATGAAAATACTGAAATCTCCACATAAACCCCTTCTGATTATAATTTTAAACAGTTAACATTTGGATTCAAATTCCTATTTGAAAACAAACATATTTTTTTTCTCATTCGATATTCGAATAATTTCTTGCTGTATGTACTTTTCTACTACCTCTGTTTTTGTTCCCTAAACATACTACAAAAACTCCATAATGATTATCTTATAATATTGAGCGATCATCATTGATCGAGATCCGGGATATATGTATATACCCTGATCAAAGAGTTGAAATACATTGTTCCTGTTTTTCTATTAAAACCTTAGATACACTTTTGAAGGTTAGCAACCAGTAAATACATAATTACAATTGGTATAAGGGGGTTTGGGCGAGACTATAATTTATGGACGACCTTTGAACGAGTCTCAAGTGACCTTGAGAAATATTAGCCAATCAGAAGACAGTTAGTATAGAGTAAAAATAAATTATACAACACCAAAGAATTAGAAAGGATACACTTCTTTTACATGGTTCAAAAACTTGTCAAGGTTAGAAAGAGCTTCAAAGGTTTCAAAATCTTAATGCATAAGATAGAGGAACTCATCCATATGACTCCATAATACTCGGTCTTTGGAGCTATGATAAGGTCACAAAAACGCTTTCAGCCTCGACCACATAGCTTCAATATCATTTGTATGTACCCCGGTTGTGTAAGTTTTTCATTTTTATTAGGCATATATCCCTACAAAACTCGTACCTCTAAACAGCTGAAGCTTCAGTAACATCAATAATATTGGTGCTTTTATTATATAGTTCACAGCGATTATTATAATTTGCCTTAATCTCAATCTGGATCGAGAGAAAAAAGTTCATATTCTAGCAGACATCTTCGTCTAACATATATTACATCGAAAGATAACATCATCAGGGTAGTCTGCGCAAGGTCTACAAGTTAATTGATTACCGCAATTGCAAATAAAAGGAACTTCTTAGTAGTCCCATTTATTGTAGACGCTTAATTGTCACATTTTCTCTAAAATCCTCTATGAACCGATTGTACATGAGCATCAGTTACCGAAATTGGCGCTGTGACTTTGAAGTCACTCAAACGCCTCTGATTGGCTCGTCAATAAATTATAGTCTCGCCGGGGTTTGTTTAAATTATTCACTTTCATTATGAAGAAGTAGATGATGATCAAATGATATTACAAATTGGATGAATTTAGAAGTATGAATCATTACAAGTTAATTTATCAGTCTGAATATATTCAAAGAAGGCTGGCTATCCTTGATACAATTCCTTCAGAAGTTATAGGTGAGCATTATTAAAGTGTCTAATACAAAAAAGAAACAACTGATCATCACTCTGTAGTTTTAAATAGTTGTTTAGATGGAGTTAGACGATTATGTAAAGTAAAAACTCAGCAATCACCTTGGATCTCATATAGATTTTGATTCGTTGAATCATTTGTATGTGTCTATTGTTGACTGTTGTAGGAGAGAGTTATAAGAACGCTAAAGATGACTACATAGTTGGAGTCTACTTGGTTGCTGTAACCAAAAGTGGGAGATGTTGAATGTAATGGCTTAGAATTGTTTGAAATGGTGCATATGGATTTACTCTTTATCTTAGATCTTGAGTTTCAAATATTAACTTACAGTTTTTATTCTATTAATACATTCTTGTCTATTCCTAATCGTTTCTACGAAATTGAGAGGACGAGAAGCGAATGTCCGGAGCTTTAACCGGGTCGGTGGACACGGAACGTCTACCTAGGGGAGTTGGAAAACGCTGATTCCAAACCAGTGGTGCACATGAGCTCCAGTATCCTGAGGGAACGAATGGCGTATGAACCTATTGTTGGTCACCGGCTACCATGGGACTGCATCTCCTCACGTAGCTCCACTGCCTTGTGGATCAGACCTTTATGTCAAAGGCTCTGGGTGTGGGCCCCTACGAAAACCACCTGCTTCAGTTTGGTCACCTGAGCAGTATCACAGCCCTCACATAAATCAAATGTGATTTGTGTGGTGCATATTTATCTGGTGCTTCCTTGTACCAATATTTGTGTTTAAATAAATAAAATAGTACCGCCGCTGATATACATTTATTAATTCTGCTAATCTAGCACTTCTATTGATAATTTCATCTTAGTATCCTGATAAGAAGTGGTCAATTGAACTGATCCACATAGGTCTCAGGTACCACATTGATGATGACTGACTGATTACCTGACTGAGTATATTTGATATAGAAGAAAAAACACAGTAAATCACATAATTATAACAGTGGCTAAATGTTCAATATATATTCACTTATTTAAATGCATATCTGTCGCTGTCATTCATTCATTCAAGGCATTAGATAATTTACATAAAGGACAAAATGGTATTGGTGTTAGTATTCTACTGGATTCTAAACAAAATAATACACCAATTGATGAATTACATAATCCAATACGTTCACTACCATCAAATGAAGCTTATACAAATTGGCAACGTGATAGAATTAAAGAAGCTGGTTTAATGGAACAAATTCTAAATCAAGGATGGTCATGGTATGTTGATTTGTAATGGACATTTTTTTAAAAAATATGCTTCACTTCTATATTGTATTACAGGTTAATTATCTGGGGATATGCTATGCTGACTAGTGTTGGGGATGGTTGGAAGAGAGTTAGGGGCGGCCAAACCAAAACATGGCATCAGTGTTTGAAGTCACTAACTTTTAGTCTGAGCAACGTTGGTAGATGCAGACTACTTGGTTGGGGTCCGCGTGACTATCGTAACGAGTGGTTGGAGACTCTATGTGACATGGCTCAGAATCGATCACAATGGCGTAGGTGTATACACTCTTTATCTTCCCTTAAACTTTGAGATTAAAATGGCTTCGTAACTTTCTTCCTTCCTATACTATATCCTTATATACAATCTTTCTTTTATATATTACCACCACTAAACTAACTATTTCTATGAATCCGGTGTTCATCTTGTTGTGTTAACGAGGTATGGCAACTTGGACCGATGCATATATGTGCCTGGTTCTACGTTGTAGCTGACTGACTGACTGGCCATTAAGAAATAGACTACGCTGAATATTTATCTCATCTTAGTCCAAAACTGTACACTAGTGTTCATGTCCACAGCCTTGGAAGAGAAAAGCTCACAAATTTTAGAATTCACTCTTATACTGAGTTTTCATCTAATGGTTTACATGTTCAACTTCAGTTAGTCTGTGTAACATTGTGCAATCAATTTAAAGTTACTAAGCTTCAATGAATCATTTTCATCTATCCAATTATATGTTGAGGGGCCCCATAATGGGACGAAGTCGCCGTCTTATGCTCCAAAGTTTTTAATGGTGGTCTAAGGTTCGTCGATTCATGATCTCATTCAGAAACTCAACAATTTCCACAACCAAATATGGACAGTAAATAAACAACTATTTATGCAAAATCGGAAACTGATGTTAAAGGAAAGCTTCCGTAGATACAACATGTATTATCTACTAAGTAATAAAAATGGTAAAGGAATGCTATTGTAAGTAAGAAAACGAATTAAAGCACCAGGTAAAAATCCAAATGTTCCAGAATATTAGTTCATTGGAGTAGGGAAACCCCCAACATTACGAGTTCCAAAATGATCAATAATAATATCAACTACTGAATATTATCAAGTAGTACAGTGTGGTATTTGAAAAATGGGATGAGTAGGAAGGTAATGGATTTAAAGTGCGAAACAGATTTAACAGGAAGAAAATCAAAGTTTTAGAAGGGACATTATTAGAAATAATAAAAAGATGGCATGGGACTTAATTTACTAAACTTATTCCAGGTTGCCCCTAAATACTCCATGGATCACTAAATCAAACTCACTCATACATTTACGAGGATTTTTATCAAAGGCTAACCTATTCTATCGTTTCAGTCCTATTTTGAAAAAGGATGACAGCTAACCAAGAAAGCTAGGTAGGAAAAGTATCCGGATAATCAAGTACACGGAACTTTAAACAAGTTTGACAAAAAGGGAAAATTATAAAAACAAGATCAATGATGAATAAAATTCAATGAATCAGTTCATCCTGGATTCTACCATGGGCTGAAACTACACAAAACAAACATCCCGTCACGCCTAATTGTACCAATTCCTGGAACTACAATGGATTATTTTTCAATAGAAGTTTTAAGAACACCGAAATATTTGATGGGTTCATCTGATCATTCTATTAAATTATCTATACAATTCTTGAAGAAGATTAAGGATATTCAAACTAATAATAATGAAGTGATGATATCTTTCAACGTTTAGATCTTCGTTATATATTGATATAGCGTAACAAACAATCAAATATAGTTTATTTAGTATTGTTTTTTTTGGATCTTCCGATTGATGCTTTTAGGACTGCAACTGGTCAGTCTCTAATTGGCATATATGCATACTGTGCGTATTGCCTCAATATAGCCTAAATTTACAAGCATGGTAAGCGAAGATTGATAGTGACTAGCAGTGGAATCCAGGATGCGCGTTTCGTCCTATTTGAGACTCGTCAGCTGGATGTACCTGCATCTCAGAGTTGATGTTCACTCTGGGACTCGAACCCAGTACCTTTCGCTTCAGACGTCATCGCATCATCCACTCGGCCACTGAGTCCTGATAGCCACTTGCTTGTGCGATGGGGTGAAGTTGAAATTTACTTGGTATTGTTTGTTTGGATCTTCCCATCAAATATAGTCTCAGAATAATTCAAAAGAACGTCTATGTACATCGATTGAAAAAGCATCAAAATGCAATGATGTTTGAATTAAGTAGCTACGTAATAACAGATGAGGTGAATACAAATCGAGTTTCTGTTGATTATTATTTCTTTATTTATTGTTTCATTTTCAAATTTCCATATTTGACGGTGAATCTTTACTCACAGACGTCACTTGTCTAAACATTTTCAGTATCTGTTTGTCTCTATTGGTCACTTGGTTCTTCGCATCGATATTGACGACTATAGTTGATCAGTCTTTTACTAGCACATGTGCATCCTGTATGGATTGCCTCGATAGTGCTTTAAGTCACAAGGGATCTAAGCATAGATCGATTGTGGGTAGCGATGGAATTCAGGACACGAATTTCGTCCTATTTGGGACTCACTAGCTAGTTGTACCTTCATCTCAGAGTTGGTGTTCACTCCAGGACTTGAAACTAACACCTATCGCTTCAAACCTCATCGTGTTGTCCACTTCTTGTCTATCGATAGAACGAACTCTGACCACTGTTTAGAAAAATGCTTTGAAAGAGGTCTAAAATGTGTTTACCACATCACAATAACTATAATTCAACGCATTTTGGGACAGCCCGTATTTACTAGGTTTGTTGTGTCATGAGGTCTGCGCCAGTCCATGTTCAACGATCCAAATATTCCGACAAAAAAGATGAAGTTTGGGCGTAAACTTTTGTTGCCGAATGATAAAAAATAACATACAAGAATCTTGTGCGTATGAAGGTTACAGAAATGAACCACCTCTGAGCTACGATCTTGGATTGTCAAGGGAAAAAGACTTGTTCACGACTTTCATGAATTACTTCTTAACTGGTTTATAATAAAACAGAATTGTATAAGTTATCATAACATTATTATGTGCATCATTTCTTTGTTATTCATTTTAGTAAGAGTGGTCTTACAAAAAAGTCGGATGGAATACAAACTTATCACAAACCGTCTAATTATTTCAATGATGACATTGATACAATTGATCATTCAGGTGCACAAATGGCCGAGATTTTAGGTGAGAAACTCCCTTCTACTTTGCGACTAAAAGATGTCGATATGAAAACTGCTCCTCGACGTGTTCCTCAATCAGCAGCAGCAAATGCTGCACGTGAAGGAGCCGGGATGGCTGAACGATTCGGTTTAATTCAGCCTAAACAGTCATATCCTGGAGCGGATGTGGATAAGATTGCAGAGGCAATATCAGAAGCTACATTTTCTCTAGATATGCAACAGCGTGGAAATGGGCCTCGTACCAAGTTTGAAGTATGTATTTAACAAAGTGCTTTACAGCTATGTATATTTACTGTGTAAATACTTCGAAACATAAAACGTAAATTTATTCAGTTTATTGTCTTACTTTACTGTGACACTGGTGAGTGACTCGGGTTGGGTATTTGGTGAACGCAATCGTTACCTTCAGTTTGAATATATTCCTTATTGATGGTTGCCAGATACCAGCAAGTTCGTCTTTAAAAGTCTCTATCTATTTTTTTCACTCATCTATCATTTAGCTTAAGTTTCTTGGGAACAGGTTGACTGATCGATAGAAGCTTACATATTCATTTACGATTAGCTGTATGATATAGTATATGATATAGGTTGACATATGTATTAACGTATGACATAAATATTCAGAAGGGGTTTTGTGGAGATTTCAGTATTTTTTATAGTATTTTCACCAGTCGAGACTGGTAGGTCCTGGGTTCGAATCTTGTGAGTGCGGGATCGTGGATGCGCACTGCTGAGGAGTCCCATAATAGGACGAAACGGCTGTCCAGTGTTTCCAGGTTTTCCATGGTGGTCTAGCTTCAATTGACTCATGATCTCAAATATATAAAATTACTAAAAATCTAAACAAAAACCCCCTTCTGATAATGATCATATACTCACTAGTGACTGGCTCCATGAGGTGATTCCTGGAGTTCTAGTGAGAAGTCGTGACCAGTGGAGCTAATCCATGTCAGGTAGAGACAGGTATCTACCTCAGTACAATGGAACTTGGTTGCGCAATTTCGTGGATTGGTTGAGGTTAGAAATCAACACCGTTGGATGCCAACCGGCTCTGTGGTCTATCGGTTAAATGCTCTGGCGCGAGACTGGTAGGTTCTGGGTTCGAATCTCGCGAGGCCGGATCGTGGATTCACACTGCTGAAGAGTCGCACAATAGGACGAAACGGCAGTCCGGTGCCTCCAGGTTTTCCATGGTGGTCTAGCTTCAATTGAATCATGATCGCAAATATAAAAAAAAAGATATTCATTGTTTACTTGTTTTACTTGTTTAAAGTCTTAGTATGACTATCATTACTGGGATTTATGTGCATTCAGACAAAAATTCCAAATATGTCTTGGATACCACTGCTAACCACTACCTAAAACATATCGTAAGGTTTCAACTCCTGATCATATCGTCGTATTGATTCAAATATCCTATATCCCAACAAAGAATGATCATCTTCAATCCTAAATATTAACAACAATGAAACGTTTCAAGTAATAACAATAATAATAATAATAATAATAATAATAATAAAGCGTTACAAAACTTGATTGTGAAGTTAACTGCTTTTTCCTTTTACTCTGACCTATTTGTTTAGGGAATTGAATATGCTAAAAGAAATCGTGGAACACTGAATAATAGTAACTTGCACTCAATGAATCCCGAGTCTATACCAAAGCAAACTCCACGATTACGACCGGAAGCTCAAGAAATATATGAGTCGAATGATGGTCAAATGTGTAAATTACTGCTAACAAAGTGAGTGTTCTGATAATTATATTAATTACTAGAAGGGCTTTTGTGGAGATTTAGTATTTTCATAGTTGAAAGCGTGAGTCAATTGAAGCTAGACCACCAGGGAAAACCTGGAGGCACTGGACGGCCATTTCGTCCCATTGTGGGACTCCTCAGCAGTGCGTATCCACGATCCAACCTCGAGAGATTCGAACTCAGGACCTACCAGTCTTGACCCGGAGCCCTTTACCGACAGACCACTGAGCTGGCATCCAACGGTGTTAATGTCTAACTTCAACTGATCCACGAAGTTGAGCAACCGTTCACCAATTGTCTTCAGTGAGTTCCTATCTCACAACAGATATAGTTTGAACTCCACTGGTCACTGTTTCTCACAAGAACTCCTGGATGTACTTTTCGAAGTCACCAGTGAGCATATGATTATATTAATTACTAGAATCTCGCGAGTGCGGCATCGTGGATGCGCACTGCTGAGGAGTCCCATAATAGGACGAAACGGCTGTCCAGTGCTTCCAGGTTTTCGATGGTGGTCTAGCTTCAATTAAGTCACGCTTTCAAATATGAAAACTATGAAAATACTAAATCTCCGAAAACCCCTTTCTAGTGATTATTTTATCTTCGATTTGTAACGAATATCTTTAACAAACATTTTGTAATTTGAATGTCTTACCCTCTTTATTATTCACCAGGTTTCCAACTGAAAACTTTTCAAATTGTATAGACTAAAATGATAGTACTTGATGGTTGAAATACTTTATTTATCTTGAATGATTAATGAGTATTATTCAATTTCATGTTTTGTAGTAGATAATGTCGTCTGAGATCTATTCATCAAGTTAACCAATTGCATCTCAATATTAAAAACATCGTTTTAACATCAGGTGATTGGAGACAGACATTAGGAATCCCTGAAAATAGGCTTCATGCTATTAGGATGTCTATAACCTCAAGGGAATAAGTGTCCCATGTATAATCCAAGCTTAGGTCACTTACTGTCAAATTCAGTGATGGGTTTACAAATAACCTTTGGTAGAACTGAGGTATTCATATTGATTGATCAATCATGTCATAATTGTCAGAAGGGGGTTTTTGTTTAGATTTTTAGCAATTTTATATAGTTGAGAGCATGAGTCAATTGAAGCTAGACCACCATGGAAAACCTCGAAGCACTGGATGGCCGTTTCGTCCTATTATGGGACTCATCAGCAGTGCGCATGATAGTGTTGATCAAATTTTAGTCGTAAGAATGCAAGCGTAACTAAATATGTATTACGAACTATGATTAACTGAGAATTTATTCCTTTATCACTTTGAATTCTTCAAATCTGAGCACTTTATTAAAACTTATACTTCAGTAACCAGTCATGTGGCTAAATACAACCTGTCAACTAAAAATAACGTAATTTTGATGGAGTTTTGTTCTCTTAGCTGGATGGTTTGGTCTTGAAGCTTTCATCATCCTTCTGAACGACATCATCAGCACAAACTTCGGATAGAAGTGAAGTGTTTGAATTTCTCCACATGTGTTTCATAGCTTCTCCTGTACACCTCCATGTTGACTGGTTCTTGTTGACCTTAAATTTGTCTTTGTTTTGGTTGTATATCCCATTGGTTTAATTTTTGTTCCTATGTTTCTGCACTATTTTCGTGATTGGTTGATAAATTGGATTGATTTCAATGTGCTTGTTGATTGCTGATTGACCTGAGTTTCAAGCTTCTAAATATTCTCTGGTGTTTTTGGAATTTGCCTCTAACGAAAATTCCCACAATTCTCCAGTCGAATGTGTGTCCGCTGTTGTCCACATGCATTGATATGAGTGACGACATGTCATGGCGTTTGACTGCTAATTGATGGTCATGCAGGCGAAGATGAAGAGGGTGTCCGCTTTGTCCGATGTAGTGTTTGTCGCAGTTGGCACATTTTATTTTCTAGATGATGTTTACTAACTTACTTACTTACGCCTGTTACCCCTCGTCGAGGAGCATAGGCCTCTCACCAGCATTCTCCATCCAACTCTGTCCTGGGCAATCCTTTACACTTCTTTCCAGTTGTTATCCATCCTTTTCATATCTGCTTCTATTTCCGAATGTAATTTGTTCTTTGGCCTTCCTCTTTTCCGCTTCCCTTCCGGATTCCATGTTAGGGATTGAGTCGTGATGCAGTTTGGTAGTTTCCTCAATCTATGTCCTATCCACTTCCAATGTCTCTTCCTAATTTCCTCTTCAGCTGAAAGATGGTTTGTCCTCTCCCATAAAACGCTGTTGCTGATAGTATCCGGTCAATGGATGTTGAGTATTTTGCGTAGACAACTGTTTATAAATACTTGCACCTTCTTGATGATGGTCGTAGTAGTTCTTCACGTTTCAGCTCCATACAGTAGGACTGTCTTGACGTTCGTATTAAAGATTCTGACATTGAAATTAATTGACAGTTAGATGATGTTTGGTTTATGAATAATGACATTTATTATGTTTCCATCTTGATCAAAATTTTTTTTCCATTGTTTTCCCTTATCAACAGTGATAAATTAAAACAACAAATACCATGGAATCCTAAATTTTATCCAAATACTAATGATATAATCAAAAGATCACGTGGTGGAGCAGCTAAAGATTGTTTAAATCCACATAAAACAAAATGGTGTACAAAAATACGAATGACACGGACAGCTTCAATGAGAAGGAAACATCTAAATCATTAAAACAAAATTATATCTTTTATTTGAAATGCTTATAAATATCAATGTACAATGATTTATTAAAAAAGTTGTGATATTTTGGTTACAAATTGATATCTGTTAGATAGTTATTTGCCTCTTTATAGTTTATATTTTAAGCTTTCTGAAGTGCCTATCCACTGACCTGGATAAGAAGATTAAATCTAAATTCAAGTCTCTCATCCGTCATGATACTATCAGATGATTAGATCTGTATCGCCCTCAAATGCCCTGGTACGGTCGAGAGTGGGGAGAGTCCGCTCTCCCTCTCGAAATGCTCTCATATGGCCACGCGTATATAGCCTCTGCCAGAAAAGTTCTACTCACTGCCTTCTCGTGGCGGTGGTGTTGTTTACGAAATTGAGAGGACGAAAAGCGAATGTCTGGCGCTTTAACCGGGTCAGCGGATATGGAGGATCCAACTAGAGGAGTTGGAAGACCATGATTCCACACCAGTGGTGTACATGGGCTCCAGGATCTTGATGGAACAAATGGCGTATGAATCAATTGTTGTTCACTGTCTACCATGAGACTGCATCTCCTTACTATGCTCCACTGCCTTGTTGATCAGATCTTTCGGTCAAAGGCTCCGGGTGTGACCCCCTAACAAAACCACCTGCTTCATTTTGGACAGTTGGGCAGTATCACAGCCCTCACACAAATCGAATGAGATTTGTGTGGCGCATATGTATTTGGTGCTTCCTTGTACTAATATTTATATGTTTAAATAAATAAATAAATAAGATCTTTATTCAAATTACCAAATTAAGTAAACCTGTGATATAAAAAAAATTCTCATTCATAAATACCGTTGACAGTCTGCCTTATTTCGGAATGTTTTAAGTGCATAGATTATAGCTTCTCATTAAGAAATCAGAAAATATTTTCCGACAATAATTTTTAAATGGAAATATAGTTATTCTTGTTATGGGAAATAATTTCTGATACGAATTATATTATTGTAGGCAAAGATGGATAGTGGATAGCAGTGGAATCCAGGATGAGCGTTTTGTACTATTTGTGACTCGTCAGCTGGATGTACCTGCATCTTAGAGTTGATGTCCACTTTGGGACTCGAACCCAGTATCTTTCGCTTCAAACGCCATCGCAAATGGCTACCAGAACTCAGTAGCTGAATGGATAACGTGGGCAGTATGAGTATTAAAAGAATTCCCCTTTAAGTTTATCACAATTGTATGGATTCGGAAGAGTGGTTCGTAGACGATATTATAAGGAGGTGGTTAACTCACTTATTAGCTATTACGTTTGAAGCAAATTACTGGTCTACTTTCCTGCTTCAAAAGTCCACTAATACTCACAAGTGATGCACCAGTAATAGGTATAGGATGTATACTATTAGTATGAAATAGAACAACAGTGTAAGGCCTGTGAAATGTCACTGAGCCCCAGCCAAATCATACTGCAGTTGGGTCACTCAATGTCGAATGGTCCATCGATCCCCGTCAAGGTCAAGGTCAAACAATGTGCAGAAGCTAATCATGCGCTATGGACTGGCCCACGCGGTGGTGGTCTCACTAACTTCTCTGTTCTCAATCATACTAAGATATTTACGTAATAACGTTCTTTGTGTTATGCGGTCTTCAAAGTAACCATAGTACTTTGTTACGCTGTAGGGGTACTCCACGTTAGATGCTGACCACGAGGTGTGGCTTCAAAGTTATATGGTTGTGATGTTCATATGAACCAATGATTCCTTTGTATTGTTGAATGCTTGATTTTGAATTCCAGATACAATATATTCGTTTGTGTTCATCTCACACTTCTTGATTAAATTGCGTTGTTTCTGAGGGTACTAGTTTATACTATAATTCAAATACTCTTAAATATCATTATGGTTCGTCACACTATTCTCGTCTAACTCGAGTAGGCACCCAATAATTCTACGTAGATCGTCAACGGTAATGATCTACAACACCATCCTCTTGAAGAAACTTAACATGACTTCGTGATCAAGACTCTTGGTCTGGGCCCCATTTAAATGAGGCGGATTTCAAGATCTGAAAAAGAGAATGAGCCTGACAAAAAATCTAGGAATCAAACAGGAGTGATACTAGAGAACACTTGTTAATGAAGTGTAGTGAGCAACAAATGCGCTTACTGTGCAGCTAAATATTGTATGTTGCGTTTAAACCTATCAGAATGTTACAGTACAGTCTCATATTGTGTACTTGGAATTAGAGTTCTTCATTGTGTCATGTTGAAGTTCTAGACTTATTGGGATTAGTTCTATTTCGCTATAGTATTTCAGATTCACATGAGCGTAGTATTTTAAGATTCTTCGGAAATACTACATTTATTGTGACATGTATATTCAGTGATTTTTTTGTAAAGACACAATAAAGATCACATTTTTTTACTATTTGTCACACTTTATATGTAACCACATTATTATTCAATATCTATCGTTTCTCTGTATCAATGGTAAAGAAGCATATATAATTGTCTGGTTAAATCTAGTATACAATACAATACCGCGATTCTTGAAATATAATCGTGTAACACGTGTTGCCGTTTTAAGTCGCCTAAACAAACACCTCGTGAACCGTTGACTCCGATGATGACAACAGGACCACACGAGTGGGTTGGCATAAACACCATGAGACAATTGACAACGACAAAAAAGGGAATCGCTACATACTGGTTACCGTGGATTATTTCACTAAATAGTGTGAAGCAGTACCCATTTCGCAGCAAGACGCCCTGACAGTTGCCCGAGCGTTCATCAATCATTCGATTTCCCGTTACGGTGCCACGTTTTCACTTCATTCTTGAAGGCCCAGCCTTTGAAATTCATCTCATCTCTGAGATATGCCAGCCATTAGGAATCAGGAAGACATTCTACTGCTTATCACCCAGAAGGTAATGGGCTTGTGGAAAGAACAAATAGAACTGTCAAAGCAATCGTTCGTCAGAAGATCATCGCCGGAGTTATGAGATGATATGCTCCCTCAATGTCTTTTAGCTTGTAGTAACCTGCTTTTCACGACGAGAGCACGATTGGTATAATAGAAACAATTATTACTATAACCAATTGTACCGGTTTTACTGTACTTGTTTGTTTAACTGTACCAAAAGCACTTTTCGTTCCGTTGTCCATCTTGTTTGTGCGAACTCTCTTGCGATCTGCCATTTTGCCTGTACTCTTTGACACGTCTCGGTATTCTTTCAATACCACGAGATCACCAATAAATATATCGTATCTGGACCAATATCAGCCTTCTGGTTTTCGGCCTATCGACGGACCCAAGTCGTGATCTGGCACGAATACTTATTGTAGTGGTGATCATAGTCAATCGCGACTCAACGTAATCTACAAGCTCATCGTACATCGGTACAAGGGATTTTTGTCGAGGCGATCCTGAAAATTTCTTACAATAGATGTGACAACCACAGTAAAACATTGAGAAGCATTTTATCCAATTAGCGTTCACTAGAAGTTATACCAGAAACATCGCGAAAGTGAAAAGTCACATGTAAAGTTTCTGATTGGCTGATTACTACTACACTGCTACTATGTTTGGTAGCGTTCAAGAATTTTCAGAAAAACTCAAGGACTTCTAAAATACTATAAAAACACTATATTTTCTGTACATGAATGAACCTTTTAATTTAGATGCTCCTCGCATATTTTGCGCATTTTCATTCGTGTTCAAGTCGCTGTGCAGATTTAGCTTGGGGTTTATGAGACTAGCTTGGGATCCGAATGTAGCGTTCAATTAACAAGGCTTATCAATTTTCACCTGCTATTTTACTGTCCGGGCACGAATTATGCCTATCAGTGGAGATACAGGCGCTCTTGCTGCGCTGAGAATAACAAGATCGTTTACCGCAGGTATGTACTCTCCGTAACCGCCTAGCTGATGCATACTGCCCGGTCAAAATCAACTTCAGCAAAGATAGCGGATACCAGAAAGACATGTGCGACCGTCAAGTGCAAGGAAGGGTGTATACAGTTGGTGATCGCATCTGGCTACGTCGCCCCATGACATCTGTAGGGAGTTGCAGTAAACTCCAACAACCCTAGCAGGCCCTTTTGAAGTTTCCCTCACCCGATCCCCACAATGTTTGTATTACGTAACTTACAACGACTTCAGGATGACGTAATTAATGTGCACTACAACCAAATAAAACCAGATCAGATGACAGTCCCCTCTGATGCTGGGTTCGCCGATCCACCGCCTGCCACTAGGTTTTATGAGGTACCATCAGAAGGAGTGGCAGTATATCCATGCCCGAGACCGGGCACTGAGAACAGTGCCTCATTAGGAGAGCAGGCGGTGTAACGGGGTTGAAATCCCTATGTATGATGTTGTTTACAGATTCTGTTTTCCTTCTGTTACAAGGCGAGCAAGGATAAACTCTTTGGAAGAAGAAGAAGAGCAAGCCCTGCATACACTGAACTTACAGGATGACCCATGGAACTGTTTTGTAAACTAACTTTTCCTTCTGTACATACCCCGCGAATTTTAAATTTCGAAAATGAGACACGTCGCTTCCAATCCGTGTTCTCTCTTGGTGTGAAGTTCTTGATTAACATTGCGTGTTGTGGCCTCACATCTTCTTCGCCTTATTGTGACTGCTGATAACACGTGCTACAAACTCTATCTCCGCCGTCTGTTCTTCTGCTTTATTGGCCACGTCCTCTGATGGAAGATTACAATAGTATTATACCATCTCTTTAGGCCTTACCACACTATGTTGGAGCTTTGGCTCGGATCGTTATTAGATAATACAACCGGATTAAATCTTCTTTATTTTGCTGCTGGTGCCACCACATGCAGAGAAACCTATGTTAATAAAGTGAACTTATTTGTAGTTGTTATCTCAGAGAGTGACTTACAAGTAACATTCATTTCATAACAACTGTTGCCATTTCGTAGCTCAATATACCTTTTTGTTTTAACTGTAATTTGCTACCTTTTGCGTTACTCATAGACAACGCTTAGGTTTGTAGTGGTAATTCTTTTTGGTATCACCTTTACTTTTTATCACTCTCACCAGCGTATATTAATACTGATGATGATGGAAGATTATGTAGATCACTTACAAACATGAGGAACAACACTGAACCTACAACTGTACCCTGAGACACTTCGATGAGAACAGTTTTTCAGCCAGACAACTTTGAGTTCATCCGTTATCTTTGTTGACACCAAACTAGGAAGGCCTTTATCCCCATTAATAAGTTGCCTGTAATCCCGGTATCATTTGGCTTACGTGATAACCGGTTGTGCGTGACACTAACAAAGTCAATGTGTGTTACATATTTAAGAGCTCATCAACTTTCACGGTCCACTGATACGTTTGTGAGATATGAATAATCTGTTCCAAAGTCATGCTAATTTTTGAAAAGAATCAGGTTTTCGTCTACGAATCCAAATCTTTCTGGATAATCTATTCTTTATATATGTTACGTCCAATTATGAGTTTTTGCCCATTCCAACTATTGAAGTACTGGCCGTCGATATTCGCAAATCACGAACCCAAGTAGGCAAGAGAATCAAAACTCCAAATTAGATACCAAGTTTATTCGCAATTCACAAATAATTGACCAAAGTCTTTCCAACAACAGTAATTATAACAATTACAAAACAAACCTTCAATTTTGTAGGTTCCCGGAGCAAAAACTCCCAAATACCAAACCAATGACAAAGAAACCAAAATGTCCGAAAAGAATGATATAAACAAACAAGTCCAAAGGTTAAGTAAAACGAACACATCCAAAAAACACAGTAAAATTGATGTACAGTAAAAAGGTTTTAATCAGCCAAATGTCTTCAGTTCTCCCGTTACAATATAAACTTCTTGACTTGTAAAGGGTTGAGTCACAAATATTATGGAGTTTCTGATAACGAGATTTTGTCTCACCAGTACCCAGTAGCTTAAATCCTTCCCATATTCTTTTTCTCTTACTGAAAAGGGTGCTAACCTCACTAATGATTCACTATGGTGAGTTTCTCGTATTCCTTGTCTAGTTCAATGAAAGTAATACGCATGAATCGCTCGTGGGTAACACATAATGGAGAGCGAGGGCACTTGCCCAAACACACAAGGCTTTTCAACATTCAATATGAGATAATAAGAAATGTAATTCTTATGCAAAATAAGGAAGTGAATGAATGCTTGAGCTCTGTTGTTTTGAGGTTGTTTGAGGTCAACTCGTAACTAATCAACCTAAGTTGTTTTTGTTCGCTACTCCTGATAGTATGCTGTGTCGAAATGATCGCGTTGTTACTCCTTCTTCATTACGTAAATCTGTTCCAAAAGATCTCCATAGTGGACAGTTGATTGTTGAGAAAATGAAATTCGTGGCATGGCTCACATGTTGGTGGCCGGAAATAATTGTAAATTTGTGTCCTACAGCAGACAATTGCAAGAGATGTTGTTACTCAAAGGATCATCCTTCTAAGTGGACCCCATCTAAGGCCTGGCAGAGAATTCATACAGACTATTGTGGTCCATTTCTAGGACAATACTGTGCATTTGTAGTTATTGTTTCTTTTTCTAAAAGGCCTGACGATTTTTCACAACTTCATAGAATTCTGACTTTACAATCCAAACATTAAGGAAGGTGTTTAGGCGAGAAGGGGTTCCCATGTTGTTAATGCCTGATAATGGCTCTCATTTCGCTGCAGATGCAGTCACTAATTGGTTGAATGTTATAGGGTGCAGACATCTGTTCACTGCTCCCAGGCACCTATGTTCTATTGGTCAGGCATAGATATTTGTCAGGACACTGATTCTATTTCTGCTTCAACATTTAATGAACTGGAGAGGGGAGCAGATATATTTCAACTGCAATATAGAGGTGCTAAACGTTCTGTGACGAAAGAGATTTCATGAAAGCTATTAAAAAGAGGGATTCTTCGTTCGAATATGAGGTGTTTGGAGTCTGCAGATGTTACATATTATCGGTGGGGATGATCTTACACCAGCCACGCTGATCGTGGTGAAGATGTCGGAAATCTACTTGCGAATCTAGATATCATGACTAGTACACACAACCGACGTGTTGGTCAATTCCAATTTCAGAAGCCATATGAGTCTGTTCCAATTTTGGTTGTTAATTATAATACTAATGAGTATATTCTAGATTATACAGATTATACATCCAATACATAATCTGACAAACAAACAGTTAACCTAAGAAGAAGACGTACAGTAGATCGAAAAAATTCAGATTCTAACCTCAGTTATTGTGATTTTGGTTTTTGCATGAACTAATGATTATTTGGTACTTGGTTCCTGGTTGATAAAGAATTATAAATATAATATGTTAGTTTGTACTCATCTAGTTTCAATGACTCAAATTGCACTGTTTTGGGAATTCCTAGTCAATGCAATGGTTCAAATACTTCTAAGTATCATAGTTATGAAAATACTATGTAACGTCTCAAAACAAATAGATTACTCCTGCCTATTTTCAGGAGTTATACTATAATAGCATTTGTCTATCGCATGTTTTATTATCCACTTGCTATTTTTGGAGACTTACACTTCAGTCGATGTTAAAATGCAATAATGTATCGGTTACAGATTCAGATTTGTGTAGTAAGGATAGAACGCCTATGTTACTTCTTTTCTAGTATTCTTCTATGAGTGTACAGTCGTCTCTTGAATGAGTCAACTAAAGATGCAAACAACACTGCTCCGGGCAGCAGGTCCCAAGACTTGATAACTCGGTGTGAAAATCTGTATGCCACTGGTATTTTATTTGTTCTTGGCTTTTATAATCACCTGCTTTGTTCTCTGAGATGTCCCGCTCTAGAGGGAAAAAAACGAGAGAATATAGTAGGTCCAAAATCATTTCATAGTATTCTGCTCTATGATCATTTTCATATATTTACAAATTCATCTTGGCTATCCTATGGAACCATGCTCTAACATTTTTAAACCGTGTATAGTCACATATGACGAAGAATTGCATTCCATATATGCATACCAATGCTTATATTGTGTTTGGATGCTATAACTCACATACTTTATCTATTTACATGATCTATTCAGACCTCTGCCTTACATCAAAACAATACATAATCGTGTATAATAAAGCACCATACACACTATTTTATATAACATCCTTTGATTTGTATTTGGATACCATAGATCCTTTTTTCCGTAATTATCTCTTCAATCCGGTGAGTCTGTCATGGTTTTTTAAAATCAGTATTTATATCCCAAAAGCTGTTTCATATATACGATCATAGAGCATCCTAATAATAATAAATAATCTTTTGAACTACTTATTTCTGCACCACACAATTTTAAGTGATGCGAGCTTTCAGTTTATATATGTACCACATACCGTACCCACTTTGATTGCTCGAAACTGATTATTTACAGTTTTCAATTACTTTGCTATATAAGGCTAACTTTCCGTGTAATACATATGTCGAAATTTACTCAGAGTGCACCGCTATGTCTTATTTTGCCTCCACACATATGACATACATAACACATCTGTACTACTATATTCCAGTCATTATCCCCCATTGTTTTTGACACCTTCGCTAATCCTCAAGATATATGCACTCTTGCTTCGCAAATAGATTTTGATTTTTAGGCTATGTTGGGCCACTGGCCTTGACTTTTCACCATTTCTACTTCCAATGTTTTATTCAGTGAACTTGCTACTCATAAATTTCTTATCATACCAAAAAAAAGAGGAACGATGATTCCAGGCATCTGGCAGAACGTATGAAAACGACACAATCTAACACTACGACCAACGGTTTCAAAAAAAACGAGCCAGTTCATTCATCCGGAAAAATAGAAAAATACAAAAGTTGACCCTATTCTAGATATATTGAATAGTCTTTTGGTACCCATGATCAAAAGAACACACTTTCTTTCCCTCGATATTAATATCACCTAAATGATCGACCAATTCAAAAGAATCCTTCACAGAATACTTACATAAACGTGTTCCGATAGGATCCAGTAATTTGGTGAGGTCATATATAAGTGATCGACACAGTGATAAAATTGGGCGTAAACGAATGTTTGCTTTGTGAATTTTAGGTAATCCATGTAAATGAGGATACTCAAGACCAATAAGTGTAAGGAAAATAAATTCTACTCTACCAATAATTCATGTGTAACAGTTTACTAAGTTTGAATTTATTATTCCCTCTAGTTTTCTAATACCTCCAAATTCGGCATCAGGCATAAATTTAATGTCATCACTGCGGATGGATAACATCCTATTTTTATATTCACATTTGCTTATGATAATCACGCCTGATCTTTTATCGGGTTTCAACAAGACGATATCAGGGTTTCTTCGTACTTCTTTCAGGGATTTAAAATGCGGAATATTTAATACTCTTCTCTGATTTGGTCCACGATGAAGAAATTGGTGCGCTATATCAACCGATTTGGCTTTATACCGGCTTTGATTATATAAAGACATAAGGGTTAGCGTACATAGTTGATCATAGAGATTTTCTAATCCGCCATTTATCTTCAATTCAGACATTTGCGTTGTAGGGACAGAAGAATTAAAACCAAGAGAAAGTGCCTTTTTCTCACTAGCACACAATACAGTCAACACGCTACTGCATCAGTATTAGAAACTGGATTTCGATTAGTCAAGTAAGAACAGGTGCAATTCCAAATCCACACTAAAACTAAGTCATGCCTTCTGCTAAACGAACAAATTTGTATGTGACACGGATAAATGTTCATCAAACTTTAGTCATTTCGACTGGAATTCAAGAAATATTTCACTTTCATTCACATTACCAAAATGATTGCTTGTGGACTTAAAATGGTCTAACGAATTACCAACAATCTCAAATAGCCTAGAACTTCCACAAGTCGAATTTCAAGTAGTCACAATCAAACTGTATTGGATCATTACGACAGATTATAGGATAACACAAAACATTTAACTGCACAGTAGCTGTATTGTCCGATAACCATACCTGTCACAGACTGTTTGTCTGTCCACATGTCTATAATATACTCTTAGTTCATTGCAATTGTCAGGTCCTCTCAATTGATCAACATTCTTATTCTCGCTTTCTTCTCTTATCTGAAATCAGCATTTATCTACAGAGTCATCATTATCGAGGGAATCTTCGGAGTCCGAATTGCAACTGCCTGTCTGGAGCTCACAATTATCTACACAATTAACATTGGTTAAGGAATGATCAGAACTAAAATTCAAACCACTTCATTAACCTTCACTTGTTACACGTGTCTGCCATGAACTGATCGGTCATTTTAATCGAAAACCACTATCATCCGACTACTCATATTGTGAATTAGAATTCACGTAGATGTTCGATAGTTTTCAACCTCTGTTTCTGGTCACAGAGGAGGTTTATTATACAATCTCGTATGGTACATGTTATTCCAAGACTTGTGCTCCAGCTCGAGCTAGAACCTGTCCATAAGCTAAAAGTCAGACGCCTTAACTAATGCCTTGCTGAAATCTATCAATATCATCACATTGACAGAGATGTACGAGAACCGCTTTGGTTAGACAACATTCTCTACACAACCAGGTGAGTGAATCTGGTTTGCAGCGACGTTTATACGCGACCGATAATAGGTCGGTACACACTTCACCTCGATGGGAACTGCCAAAACAGTGTGGACGATGCCACCAAGTTGCAAAACACTCCACAAAAATGCTCTCACAGTACGACATAATTCTGTAATGTCATTCTGGGTCGTCTGAGGTTTTTCTTTGACTGAAAAACCTCGGCATTAGAGGCCTTCGTGATTTTCAGGATGCGGTCAGTAGATGCACCCAGCCATCTATGGCATTGTTTTGGAATGGAACAAGTACTGTTTGGACCTGTTGAGGAAATTTAGACAAGAAAAGTTGTCTGAATAAGCCATCGTCGAAAGTTTTTTGACCGATAACCTCTCTCATTCTCAGCAGCATATCTGTCGCAGAACCATGTCGCAGGTCGATATCATTAAGGAGCTGGACTAACCTTTGTAGATCGGTTAGATCTCTGCGTTTCAGATTGGACCGTTTTAGAGTTTTGCAAGGTTCCGAAACATCACTAGTAAATATACTAAGTGTGACGTACCTGTTGAATTCGCGCTTTAGTGTCTTTACAACCGCGAGGAACTGTGCGCGTGGTTCAGTCATGCCGTAGTCGTAGAAGTTGGCTTCTACATAGCAGAACCAGGCTTCGATGTTGTCTGTCCAGAAGGGTATTAGTTGAAACGAAGGTGGGGACACAGTCTTTAACCTAAGTTATTTGGGTGTCCGTTCTGTCTTAATAAAAAATAAGTATGAGAATGAAGGGGAAAAATATCACAATATGTAGAAGTTAAAATAAAGCAATGATTTATGAAATTCTAAAGACAAAAACAGACTCACAGTTATAGGTTGGTGTATCAGATCACTTTAGGCTCACCAATGATGATTTCACAGGCATTGTAGTTTGACAACACTTTACTACTAACAACTATAATTGAATCGTGCCCATCCAGTGAAATCAAAAGTCAGAAGCGAGAAGGTTGGAGGATATATTTGATAGATTATCAATACATAGAGGAGTGACTGGTCTAAACTGTCTAGTGATTGCAGAAGAAGTTGAACACGCCGTTCTCACTCATGATCTGATGCGGATGCATGACCTCCTTCAGCTAGGTACGTCCATTAAAGCTAATGTGGTCAGCATCCAATAACCAACATCCACAGAGCTATTAATTTGGGGATTTATTAACCGCTAAACTACCATTACTAGTACCACTATTACTGTTACATAAACTGTTGTAACAATTATTATAACTATGTTGGAAAGAAACCTATTTTCCGTAATGAACGAAAACAAGAAATAAACACAATGTCACATAGAAAAACCCCATCATTGAGTGTAAAGAAGTCACACAATGGTGTGAAACTAATCAAATATCACGTACGCCCAAAACTTTCAGGTATAGCAAGAAACAAGCTTAAATGTCATGTTCGGTTTGCAGCCTAAAAAATATTTAACCGTCAATAATAATAACTGCACAAATTATGAGAATTAATGAAAGAAATGCATTGCTTTTTACTCACTTCATGTGCATAGTGATATAAGGAATGAAAACAAACTTTCAAACTATTCAAATTTGTGTTTTTAATTGTTTTGCCAGTAGACAGTGTATGGGGTATCGTACTCGATAGCACCACAATGGTATATAAATCAGAAGGCGAGTACGAAGTGTTGATTGCTTTTGTTATTGGACCACGCACAGATATCTCAAATTACAGGCGTGTTAAGCATGCATGAAAAAGTAGTGCCGTAAAGCAAGCGAGTGAGCGTGCGAGTTGAATGAGCGAGCGAGTGATCGAGTCAGTGAGTCAGTGAACAGGATTAAGATGTACATATATACATAGTGAAGTGGATGAATCATCGAACCAATTAAGCGATTAATAGTAGGGCTAGCAAAATGAATATATGCGTTGGCAGCAAACAATGCTCAAGTGTACATAACAAAGGTACGATAGTATATATAGGTTGTTATTGTTAACAAAAAGGCTTAATCAAATTAGATAAAAACAAACTTGTATGTGAGCTGCTACAATGGCCAAACGGAATATGAAATACTTTTTGTAGTTGGTCGACTTTTTGATAACACTGATTTTTTCTGAAAAGATCATGTCATAACGAACAATTTTCTGGTCCACTCCGGAAAACATTGGATATTAGATGGAATTCAACATGCCGATTTTTCAAAGTAGGGCGTAACTGGAGATGAAGGTTGTATGAAAAGTAGTCTGCTTTTTTGTTGCCAGTCTATCTCAAAAATAGTCATTTAAGTTTTGAAAACTGCCCTTATGCTTTGATACTGGTTTGTTTCTGTCGTTGTGTTTTGTTTTCTGAGTACTCATAATATACTGTCACTTATACAACTTCAGGTTTTAAATTTGTCGCTTTATACGTTCGCTTGTTTTGGATCGAATTCGACGTTGAGGTCAAAAGTGTAGTCTCAGAGAGCTTTGTAGTAGTTCATTTATGGTTTCTCCGGTTAATAACTTGTGTCTGGATGCAGATGTATGAATGGTATCAATATATCAAGCTGACTACTTTAAATGACTTAATAGCTAATCAGAAATAAGTGTTCAAGTAAAAATATCAATGAAGAGCTATAGCATCTCGGCGAATGGTTATTTCGAAACAATTCATTAGTAATTAGTCTTTAGTAGTAAAGATGATGGGGTGATCAATCTGCGTTAATCCTTGCAGCTTGTTTTACAATGAAGGTCCAGCTTCTCCTTGGTAACGTTAAATGATGGCTCTGATACCAGTTGTTTGGGTAAGGCGTCCCAGTCGTTGCTCAATGAGAAAAACCGAACCCCTCTATAAGTTTATTGGTTCTCAGTTTTTGAACCTTTCTTCCCTGGCGTCGAAGATTATCGGTGCTGGGTGAAGCAAGAAAATAAGGTATATGTCAGCTTTTAAGCGCTGAACGATTCGTTAAGGTTAAATAAAAAGGTTGATTACATGTATTAGAGATCAGGCTCGTGCTGTGAGTTAGGGTTTTATCCCTGTAGGTTTTTTTGTTACAAACTAATACCAGCTATTACTCACCAAAACTTTAACACTTGTTTATAAACTTCGAAAAGTTAGTTATGTAATTTAGGATTGCAACAGAATGGGAAATTATTACCTTATTGCACAATCGCCCCAGACTGCGGATTTAATGGTGAGACTATAACTTGCGAGTGACCTTTGAGTGACGCTTAAGTGGCTTTGAGAATATTTACTTTACTGGGGTCAAAAGATGGTTATAAGTTAATACGAGGAACCAGGATTGGCACTCAGACCTGGAATTTATGGTTGGGAATTAAGTAAAGGGTTTTTTTCATCGCGAACTGAGGTAAGCTATAATGCCGGAATGCCATTTAAACATATAGATGGATGAATTTCGCAACGAAATCCAAAACCTGCTGTCTTTAATTTTATTGGTTCATCGACAAATCATAGTCTTGCCCGTTTAATCATATCAAATACTCTAACACAATCTGTATCATGAGCAGGTATTTCTTGTTGTTTGGCTTAAGCACAATGTGATACCATTTAGTCGAACAATAGATATTTTTATCAATTTTAAATATTGTAGGGTTCAAACATTTATTTATTATTTATTTAAACACATATATTGGTACAAAAGGGCACCAGATACATATGCGCCACACAAAATGATGAAAGTAGGAAGAGAAGGGATGACAAGATAAGGCGGACTGAAATGTACAACCAGAAGACTCTTTCAGTTAAGAAAGTTAGAACCACTCTTTATGTAGAAAGTAAAAGAAGGTTACAGCAGGTTCGCCACTGGCTTCTATTTTGAGCCATATCCGATAACGTCTCTAGCCACTGTGTTGCACCATCTCTCGGACCCCAACCAGGGAGTCGTGAAGGACCAACAGAAGCTAGCCCTTTGCAGCTTTCTTTCATGCCACGACACCATGTCATACACTGACCTCCTCTCCGCTTTTTCCAACCAGTCCCAGAGTCGGCAAATAATGCACGGCGTGGAAGTCTCTGGGACGACATTCGTAAAACATGTCCAAGCCACCGAAGTCGGTGTTTCAAGATGGTGACACCGATTGAATTATCGTCTCTGCGCCCGAACACACGATGCCGAACCTCTGCATTACTAACATGGTGTTGCCACTGGATGTCAGCAATCCTTCGGAGACAACGATGATCGAACACAGAGAGACGTCTAACATCCTCAACTTGGAGAGGCCAGGTTTCACAAGCAAAGAGCAAAACTGCTCTCACCGACGCGTTGTAGATCCGACCTTTTACAGCCAGACTAACATCACGAAGGCGCCAAAGATGGCCCAGATTGGCATAAGCCGCTCTGGCTTTCATTATACGTGCATCAATCTCATCACTCACGCCACCACCAGCACTTATATAGCTACCTAGATACACGAACTTCTCAACTACTTCACTCTGCTCACCATCCAGGGTGAGTGCAGGATGAGAATCCTGCCAGTCTTGTAGGAGTACTTTGCACTTGGAGGGTGCAAAGCACATGCCGTACCTGCGGACACTGATTGCCAACTGATTAAGTGCGGATTGCATGCCTTGGGCATTATCGCACAGTAAGACAATATCATCCGCATACTCGAGGTCGAGAAGTCGTTCTCCAGGCAACATATCCACACCACCATTACTTACATCCATCAGAGCTGTTTCCAGGATGTCGTCGATGGCAAAGTTGAAGAGGAATGATGAGATTGGGCAACCCTGCCTAACCCCACTGCTCGAATGGAACAAAGGAGAAAGGTGGTTGTATGCCCTCACTCTGCCTGAGGTGTTCGTGTACAGGGCATTTAAGATGTTAATGAACTTCTCAGGCACACCCTTCTTCAATAGACAATCCCAGAGAGCAGTCCTGTCCAACGAATCGAAGGCAGCCCTGATATCAAGAAACACTACGATTGTTGGCCTGCGATAAGTATGACGGTGTTCTAACATTTGGCGGAGGGTGAAGATGTGATCAATGCACCCTCGACCAGAACGAAAACCAGCCTGCTCCTCGCGAGTCAATCGTTCTCGGGTTTTAAACAACCTACGAAGAATGACAGAAGCCAATAGTTTGGACGCAATCGGAAGTAGACTTATCCCCCGATAGTTGTTACAGGAACAACGTGAACCCTTTTTAAAGATAGGGACGACTATCGACTCATTCCATGATGTTGGAACACTTTCCTGCTCCAAAACCTTTGCAAACAACACCATCAGTTCCTTAGTCAGAAAGTCACCACCATCTTTAAAAAGAGCTGGAGGTAAGTCATCTGGGCCCGGTGATTTGTAGCATCTCAAGAGTTGGAGTTCCTTGCGGACTTCCGCCTCGTTTGGTGGATCAGTCGTCACCGGCCATGGGGGGCAGGACAAACTGGTTGATGTTGCCGGAGCAGCAGGCCAGTTGAACTGCCCTTCGAAAAATTCCGCCCATCGTCCAAGACGTCGAGAGATGTTAGTGATTGGCATCCCGTCATCCTCGTAGATTGTTTCACTCACACCAGACTTCTTGCTGCCAGTGGCTCGGATGAGTTGGAAGAGCTTCCGGCAGTTACCAGATGCAGCTGCTGCTTCCATCTCATTAGCACGCTCCGACCACCAGGCTTCTCGGTCCTTACGCAAGCTTTGCCCGATTTCATTACGTAACAGCCTTCGTTTGTGGTCAAACTCACGGTCACCCGGAGTAGACCGACGGGCTTCCATCAGTTGTAAGGAGCCAGAAGAAACCCAGTGCTTGTAAGCGGGACGTTTCGCGAAGCCGCAAGCGGCTTTACTCGCCATTTTCATGGCGTCGTGAAGATGCAACTAATGCTCATCTATACTTTTCGGTGGGATGGTAGCTAGCCTAGAGGCTAGCTC
This sequence comes from Schistosoma mansoni, assembly GCF_000237925.1. Classification (NCBI taxonomy): domain Eukaryota; kingdom Metazoa; phylum Platyhelminthes; class Trematoda; order Strigeidida; family Schistosomatidae; genus Schistosoma; species Schistosoma mansoni. The sequence continues at coordinate 54,480,248 of NC_031502.1, forward strand.
CGCTCGACACTTACTTGCAACAGAAGTTGCAGCCAGTTTACTAACATCGATCCGTTGATGGTGGTCAATCCTTCGGCCACTGAAAAGTAAGGTGAGATTGGCGCAGACCAGGGCATGATCAGACTCCAGATAGGTACTCCAAAAGGAGCGGCAGTCTTGTACACAACCACGCCAGCGGTAGCTGATCGCGATGTGATCAATCTGAGTCCAGGCTTGGGATGCAGAGGGAGGACGCCAGGTGGCACACTGGCGATGACTGTGCCGGAAGTTAGTGCTAGCCAGAAACAGGTTGTGGTCTGTGCACAGTTGCAGCAAACGGTCCCCGTTATCTGTCCTGCGACCAACAAGTCCCCATCGGCCACCTAAACGATTCTCTTCTGTGCCTAGACGCCCGACCTGTGCATTCAAGTCTCCGGCTAATACTACAATATCTGTCGAACGCGCTTTCTGGAGAGGAACTGTTAACTGGTGGTAAAACTCATCCTTGATTGCATCCGGGCTGCAATCTGTCGGGGCATAGGCGGAGATGACGAAAAGACACCGTTTCTCACGCCGGTTTCTTCTCACTTTGATGGAACTTTCTAATCTAACAGCACATAACCGACTGTTAATGGGGATCCAATCGATTAGTGCTGCCTCAACCCTAGCGCTTAGTGCGACACCAACGCCAGCAAGACCAGACGAAGATGCCACAGGGTCCCCGGATAAGCGCACGTGAAACACGCTTTTCGAAGCGACAGATGGAGAACGAATTTGTAGTACTTCACTAGAGTCTTGAATACGGGTCTCGGATAGACAGCAAACATCAACATTAAGACTTTCTAAAGACATAGCCAGCCCCATCTGTTGTCCGATCTGCATTAGTGTGCGAACGTTGAAGGAAGCCAGCTTGAACGGCGTACGTGGTTTCAGAAAGACTGCTTCAGTATTCGTAATCGGTGGAAGCATTCACTTTCAACCAGACAGTGACATTGGTATCTATTTAATTAGTTCATAATCGCACACAAGCTATCTTTCATCGCGCGTTCAATTTCATGCGAAATCCTATGGAATGCTATCTTAATTCTAATGCTCCTCCTCTAGCCCATTAGTATAATGCACTTTTATTACTTGAAGAAAATTTTCAAGTAAGAATTGCAAAAATTATATACGTACCCTATTAAGGTGGACCTTTTTAAATCTACCTGTTAACGTTTTTACTCAAGACAGACTTGCTCCGAGTAACTATAATTTCCAAAAAGGACTAATTTTAATTTTTCACTGACTCCTGAAGTTTGTGCTGATGTTGTTCAGAAGAACGATTAAAGCTCCCCGACCAAACCACTGACCTCAGATTACAAAGCTCCACCAAAAAAGTTGGGGAAGTTATATTTAATCATGAAATAAAAACTTTGTTTAAACAAATTTTCTTTGGCTAATGATGTTCTTTCTAATATCTACGTATTTTTTAGGATGTCAAGCCCTATCCAGTTGATCCATCTTATTCTGACCCACCAGTTATTGAGACAGACTATTCAACATGGGGAATAGTCAAAGCTGTTCAGTATGGAATTATAAAACGAGTTATAGAGTTGGTAGAACCATCAGATCCACAACTGGTGGGTTACGATGTCAACCAGCTAGATGATGAGGATGTCTCACTACTACACTGGGCTGCGATAAACAACCGTTTAGCCATTGCTCATTATCTTCTATCGAAAGGTGCAATAATAGATAGACCAGGTGGTCATCTTGCTGCAACCCCACTGCACTGGGCTATTAGGCAATCACACTTAAGTATGGTACACTTCCTTATGCAGAGGGGCGCTGATCCAATGTTTATGGATAACACTGGACTAGGATGTTTTCATGTTGCAATACAAATGGGAAATGTTCCAATTATCGTTTATTTGCTTTCTCATGGGGTCAATGTTGATACGTAAGTACATATGCACGCATATTTTTGATTACCAGATTATATTTGTTTGTAATATACAATTACCTCAGACTCATATTAGTTATTTCAACACAGTATTATGAATCTTGTCGTGTACGTATTTGGTGTGGGGAATTCAGCTAACGTACATTTGTTCAAGGCTTTAGGCTGATGGGTTTGTTTCTTTTCCAGCTTTTAAATGCAAAGTTTTATGTGTGTCTAATGATTAATATATATTTGATATTAGATTAATTCTCATGATGATAATTTTGTGTCTCAATTGATACAAATAAACTCGCATGTCCGTATTTCAACAATTTCACTACCAGATTTTGAACCGTTCATGTATTGTGTTAAGATCCAGTTTTATCTAGATTTTGGATCTGTATAGTATTTTCATGACACTATACATATGGCTTAAAACCTAGTACTTGTATAAGCTTTGTGTATGGTTATTAGAAATTACATGAAAATAATAATATCAATAAAGGTAACCAACTGCTCTGGTACGGCCAAGAGTGGGGAGGGGCCACCCTCCCTCTCGAAATGCTCTCACACGGCCATACGTATATAGCCTCTCCCAGGGAAGTCCTACTCACTGCCTTCTCGTGGCAGGGGTGTTGTTTACGAAATTGAGAAGACGAAAAGCGAATTATTCGATTGAAGCTAGACCACCATGGAAAACCTGGAAGCAGTGGACGGCCGTTTCGTCCTATTGTGGGACTCCTCAGCAGTGCGCATCCACGATCCCGCCTCATGAGATTCGAACACAGGACCTACCATTGACTCATGATCTCAACTATATATAATTACTAAATCTCCACGAAATCCTCTTCTGAAAAGCGAATGTCCGATGCATTAACCGGGTTGGTGGACACGGAAAGTCCACCTAGGGGAGTTGGGAAACCCTGATTCCAAACCAATGATAAACATGTTCTCCAGTATCCTGATGGAACAAATGGCGTATGAACCAATCGTTGGTCACGGGCTACCATGGGACTGCATCTCCTTACGATGTTCCGCTGCCTTGTGGATCAGATTTTTAGGTCGAAGGCTCTGGGTGTGGGCTTCTAAGAAAACCAACTGCTTCAGTCTGGGCACCTGAGCAGTATCATAGCCCTCACACAAATCAAATGAGATTTGTGAGGCGCATATTTATTTGGTGCTTCCTTGTACCAATATTTATGTGTTTAAATAAATAAATAATTTCTGAAGGCTTTCAGTTAGTGACTGAAAATGTTGGGTACGTTTGATCACAAATGGTATAACTAACTATTTAGTGTTCAGTCACCTAAAATGTCCTGTTTTTGAGGGTTTTTTAAAATCATATACAGTATTTTTTGATTGTGGTAATAATTATGACTTTTCAACATTTTAGTCGAGATGGCAATGGTCTAACTCCATTAATGATAGCTTGTATGCATGTACGATCAGTTGATATATTTCGTCTGTTAATCTCATATGGTGCGAATTTGCGATTAACTGATTCACATGGCAACACTGTAGCACATTATTCTGTTCAGTTTGCTAATTTTCAAGCCGTTGTACAATTAGACAAAGGTGATATTGACTGGAATGCACTAAATGATGAAAGCAAAACACCGTATGAGGTAACTTTTTTTTCATTAGTATATACAAATCGTTTTAAATCCCTTGATCTCAGTAATCGATGTTGAACTTTATGAGAAACCGTAGGAGCTTGAAACAATGACTTTGTAGCCATGATTGAACAGTTCTGTTTAGAAAGCGCAGCATAAACCAAATAGTAGAATTTTATGTATTCAACGTCTTTAATTCAAATTCATTGTTAAGTAGCATGATGTGCTGACTGACTGATATGCATCAAGCTCAGTTCATAAAGTTATTCTGTCTGCACGAAATTAAATGCTTCAATTTGAATTCGAAGCAACAAAATTTTGACCTGTTAGTCGAATAGTTGGTCAACCTAGATTAGTAAAGCTTGACTACTTTATCATGAAGCAGTTTCACTCAATTTAGTTGATAATTATGTCTAGGTGTCTTAAAAATGACTAGGGATTTTCATTGTACCGACTTCCAAACTTAACATTCCAGTTCAAATGCCCTGAAGGCTAACAGATAATCCAGAATGTTTCTGTTCGGTAGATTCTAAAAAAGTGGAGAGATTGAATGGAAGTAAAGATGTATGCGAGTAAATTGATGTGGAATTTTCCACTGAGAAATATTTCGTAGATTATATTGGTAAGATTCATAACGGGGCCAATCTTTCCCACCAGAGAATGGTCATCTAATTAGACTACTGAGTTAGAATAAACAACTTTTGTTCAGAGCGTAGTTTTGTTATTGTTAAAGTTTGAAATTCTTAACTGACTTCATTTCAATCGACTCAATGTGTTATTGTGAAAGTTCCCAGACTTTTCAGTGTTACGCTTGTTATGACTATTAGACAAGTCAATATCTAGAGTTGCTTAAGTAATTATAAAGATTATCTTAATTTTTGGTGTGATGTATTAAGTTCTCTAGTGCATGTTACTTTTTAATAATCTGTATCATAATTAACTTACAGAAGACTGCATCATGAGCACGAATAAGCATATAGAATGAGAAAAATAAATGTTTCTAACTTGCTAAGTTTAGACAATTCATGTACTCAGATTCCGGACTGTTCATTTCGTACCAACGCTGGCGATGCGATCCAACTTCTGAGGCAGAGTCTAAAGATTCGATCAAGTGATAGATTAAAATCGAATGTGTTAGACACTAATCCACCGCCCAACATTCTTTGTTAATAAGAGACAATACAGTGAACAGAAATCTGTCCAAGGATTCTTATCAGTATCTACAATAATCCATTTCATCTAAAAACCTCAATAGTGTTGAATACTCAATGAATGTTATAGTTTTTAAGTTATTCTTTGCAGGATCTCAACATTGTGTCCAATGTTCTAGTATTACGAAATTTGTGTAACTTATGATCATACTCTAAGATGTTTCTATTTGCTAAACTGGTCAACTTGTTACCATTTTATACTATCAATTTTCGTACCTCTATCTGTCTATAACTATTTCAAGGTTCGTGTAGTCCCATGGTTAACAGATCGTGTCAAACAAATGGCCACTGTACAGAACATGATGAATTCGTCGCACCGTTTCTCACGTTTAGGCTTATCTATGCTACATTATTCACCTGTATGGCGTCAACGAATAACAATTATGCTTCCACCATTAATTCTTATTACTTGTGGTCTACTTATAAATTGGGATATACCATCCACATTATATCATTCAAATTTTATCAATCAATCGTCAAAAATTTCATCATGGATAATATATTCCACTAAATTTCTTTTATTAATATTATTATCCTTTATAGCACGTTTTATTATTGATCGATTCTCAGATCATAAGTCACAGGTGAGTTATCAAGATGAGATCAAAGGATGATGATAACGTGAACATTTTGATTTATTATTACGTCTTCTTTCAATAGTCCTATATATTTGTGGGTGTTTTTATTATATCTCTATAAAATATTTCCCCATGGGTTAATGGTGGTGCTGGGTCTGACGCTTGTGCTGGTTTGGACTCGTTAACACGGCTTACCTGCGATAGTAGGAGAATTACGCCTCCTTCTCCACATTAGATTTCCACCGATATCATTTAGCTTCAAGCTGTGATTTTGAGTGTGACAGTCAGACACTAATCGTTAACTTTAGTACACAAGTTTGTGCACGCATTAATTTGTGTTATCATTTCACTTGTTATGTGAAAGGTTATTCGTGAATACACTGTAGCTCACATCACTGTTGACTAGAGTTGTATTATATCGCCGGACGAAACGTTGGATTCACTATAAATCCAATCGCTGAGACTTTACAAATATATTCTTCCACATTGACGATTAAGTCATAATCTAGAAATATTTTTTGGTGCAAACTTAATACACGTGATGCTTAGAAAATGCAGTTTATGTGATGTGATTCTCAGCGTTATTTACATGGTGTTGCCACTGGATGTCAGCAATCCTTCGGAGACAACGATGATCGAACACAGAGAGTCGTCTAACATCCTCAACTCGGAGAGGCCAGGTTTCACAAGCATAAAGCAAAACTGCTCTTACCGACGCGTTGTAGATCCGATCTTTTATGGCCAGTTTCTAGCTTCACCTACCACTTTATCTACTCTGGTTTGACTGACTGGGTCGTATCACTAGCTTGCGCACACAAAACAATGTTACCCAATGTTGGGTTTACGAATTTTGACCATGTAAATGATTCACAATTCATTTTGTCAATGTTTTCTTGAATGTCTAAAATTAACTCTTTGTTACATATAATATATTAACGTTCATTTAGTATTGTTTGTTTGAATCTTCCCATTGATGTGTTAGGACTGCAACTGGTCAGTCTCTAATTGGCATATGTGAATACTGTGCGTATTGCCTCGATATAGCCTTAATTCACAAGCATGATAAGCAATGATGGATAGTAGCTAGCAGTAGAATCCAGTTTGACGCGCGTTTCGTCCTATTTGAGACTCATCAGCTGGATGTACCTGCATCTCAGAGTTGATGTTCACTTTTGGACTCGAACCCAGTACCTTTCTCTTCAAAGTGGCTATCAGGACTCAATGGCCGAGTGGATAACGCGATGGCGTTTGAAGTGAAAGGTACTGGATTCGAGTCTCAGAGTGAACATCAACTCTGAGGTGCAGGCACATCCATCTGACGACTCCTGAATAGGACGAAACGCGCGTCAAACTGGATTCCACCACTGCTAGCCACTATCCATCTTTGCTTAATATATTAACAGTTTCTGTATGTATATATTATAGTATGTGTTTATTTTCATTTTCTTTTCTTTTTTTTTTAAAAATCAAATAAGGCTGTAATGTTATTCAGTTTAGCAACAAGTACAACATTGTTACTAACTATAACATATTTGTTTCATATTACATTACATACACCAAATTATTGGATATTACATTTTTGGTTTCTATTCTTTATTACTATGCTATGGACAACATTTATTTTATGTTATACAAAAAATCCTGGTTATGTAGATGATATAATTAAAAAAGAATGTCAACAAGAAACTATTGCACAATTACTTGATGAAGTCTTAACTCATACAAATGATTTAACATTAGCTAATAATAACAATCAAGAATCATCATCATCATCATCATCATCATCAATATTATCCATCAATCCATTACAACGTTTTTGTACAACTTGTTTTATACGTAAACCATTAAGATCAAAACATTGTTCAACATGTGATCGTTGTGTAGCACGATTCGATCATCATTGTCCATGGATATATAATTGTGTTGGAATGAATAATCATTTTTATTTTATTATATATTTATTATCAACTAGTGTTTCATGCAATCTATTTATGTTGGGTAGTATTGTTTATTGGCAAAATGAATTTAGTTGTTTATCGAATACATCATTAACATCTGGGAAAACTGGTATGTTTATTTATAAAGTTTTTATGTGTATATATACATAATATCGATTCATGATGTCCCCTCCGAAATAAGAAAGCGAAGGATTGTTGAACTATGCATGATATCAATCTATGAAGTTATTTACTGTCGATCTGAGTCTTGTGGATAGGTAGAAACTAAATGATTGAAGTTCATGGGATTACCTTGATCAATTATTGGAGGTGTACAAGGAAGCATCAGATACATATGCGCCATACAAATCTCATTCGATTTGTGTGAGGGCTATGATACTGCCCAGGTGCCCAAACTGAAGCAGGTGGTTTTCTTAGAAGCCCACACCCGGAACCTTTGATCGAAAGATCTGATCCACAAGGCAGTGGAGCATCGTGAGGAGATGCATTCCCATGGTAGCCGGTGATCAACGATTGATTCGTACGCCATTTGTTCCCTCAGGATACTGGAGTCCATGTGCACCATTGGTTTGGAATCAGGGTTTTCCAAATCCCATAGGTGGACTCGCCTTGTCCACCAACCCGGTTAAAGCTCCGGACATTCGCTTTTCGTCCTCTCAATTTCGTAAACAACAGTAATGCCACAAGAAGGCAGTGAGTAGGACTTCCCTGACAGAGGCTATATATTCGCTGGCCATGTGAGAGCATTTGGAGAGGGAGAGCGGACTCTCCCCACTCTCGGCCGTACCAGGGCATTTGGGGGCCAATGAAATACATTAACTTTGTACATGCTCTCTACTCAAAAACTGATGATCATGTCAGAGCTTACGGCGAACTGTTATCGGAACAGATAAGTGGTGTTCTTCAAGATCGTCGGCTTTTCTCATTTTTTATTTAACTTTGTCATATACATCTCTTCATAGATGATCCTCTCATCGTGTGACTTTGCAGAGGTTGATCTATCAGGAGATTCACCTACTGAATTCAAATATGCAGAGGAAATGGTTCTGTTTAGTAGATACGCTGGTAAAAATGTATAGTCTTCTGACCACCTTTAGCAACAATATGAATATGTTTGGGGTGAGTTTCACTCTATCCGAAAGCAGAACGTTGCTTCAGCACTGGTCTGCATCACTACGTAAATTAGTGATAAAAATCACAGTAGTTGTGCTTATTGACCACCACCCCTAGCATTCGACATAGGTGTCTTCGAAGCATTGCCTGTATATTTTGGAATCATTAAGTTAGCAATTCTGAGGTTAAACGCACAGTAATAGGTAAGGATAACAAACCGATAGTGGTTCAGAATCGTTCTCAATTGTGCAGGTGCATTCTCTCTTTATCTTCTCTTAGATCTTGAATTTCAAACTTATTTTATACTTCCTATTTCTCAAGTTTATTCTCTCTTCGCTAATCATATTTTCGATGTTTAATCTTCTTTATCATCACTGATACTACTACTTATACTATTTCAGCTTTTGTTTTAATAGCTGTATCTTCATCGCTGGTTGAATTTCAAGCGTATAGCTAGTTTACTCAAATACTAAATTCCAGTTTATAAATGGGACATCCAACAATTTTTCTGTTGCTTGTTTAGAAATTCCCTCCGTTAATAATAATACTACCTTATGTTGGATCTTTTGTGTGTATGTGTGTGTGTGTGTATGGTTATTGCTGAATATAGTAGTTTCGCCCTAAATAAAAACGGTCAACCATGAGTATTTTATGTTTAATCTATATGATTATTAATACTTTACTATAACTGAGATCATCATATGGCTATTATACTTACTACTTTTAGTAATAAAAAAGTATAAAAGACATTGGGTGAAATACTCAGACTCATTTTTGACTCAAATATAGGCTGACAAGGATGTCACACTACAACACAATACAACAGAGTGTAATTTATGCAAAATAAGGTTAAATTTACGAAATTAACCACTTCGTATTATCAGAAGGGGTTTTGTGGAGATTTCAGTATTTTCATAGTTGAAAGCGTGCGTCAATTGAAGCTAGACCACCATGGAAAACCTGGAAGGACTGGACGGCCGTTTCGTCTTATTATGGGACTCCTCATCAGTGCACATCCACGATCTCGCATTCACGAGATTCGAACCCAGGACCTACCAGTCTCGAACCAGAGCCCTTAACCGATAGACCACTGAGCGGGATAGTGGATGCGCACTGCTGAGGAGTCCCATAATAGGACGAAACGGCCGTCCAGTGCTTCCAGGTTTTCCATGATGGTCTAGCTTTAATTGCCTCATTTCGTATTAGTGTGTTAATTTCAATAAGCAGAATGCCGTCCAGTGAATGATGACCTACTTAAAGCATTACTCAATATGTTCAACGAAGACCTTTATTAAGATTTTATTATAAAGTCTCATTCGCTTTAGAGTTTCTCAAGTTGTCTTCTGACAGTCTTTACATGTATTTCCAAATAGCGATATGCGGCCCCATGTTCTGTTGTTTGGCCACCTCAGATATAGTTTCTAAACATAGTGAGTATTAACCCTTTGTTTTTTTTTCAATGTTTATGCTATGGCGCGTACATCTCCGAATATATTCCACAAAAGTTGAGACTAAACTTACAGAAGGTTTGCCAAAATGCGATTCCTCGTTATTTGCTCGAAAGTGGATATGATGTTGATGCTTCGAAGTTTTTTTTAAAATAATCGATAAATAGAGAAACTCAAATTTATTGTGTTTTGTTGAAACTTGCAGTAAAAAGATTTAAACTGCATATATATAACAGTTATCAGTCTTTTTCTTCCCTGATGACCTCGTTTTCATGAGACTATTACGTAAGATTTTCTATGACCTCAATTCTAATTTCTAATATCTTAGTTCTTACTTCTGAGCTTTACTTAACTAGTACATATTTCTAAATATCATTTTTGAATATTACATTAATCTGTTTTTGACTTCAAGAAGAATCCTGCTTCCATGCTGTTCTAGAATATTCGTATGTTTAGCCTATAAATAAGCGAATGTTTAAATAATGTTAGTTCTTCTGTATTATTGCCCCTTAGTATTATTCTATCTCCACGTATTAACTCAAGTTATTCTAAACGTTTCCTATGTGAAGTATGTGCACTTACTTCGTCTTCATCATTAATACTAGGGTTTTATGTTGTAAGCAGCTAAGGAGAATCCACAAAATGAATTCATGTTATCCTGCTACGATATTTGTTCTTTCTTTATTCAAGTGTATTAGACAGTATTGAAATTCAAGACTTTTGAGATGACGAATGAATTTAGCCACGTCACTGACCTATTTTGAGCCATGTCAACTAGTGTTTCCAACCATTGGTCACAATTAGCTTTCAGATCCAAACCAATTAGTCTGTGATTCGCCCCATGCCTTAGTAGTTCTTCAGCCAGTGATCTAATTGATTGATACCGTGTCATGGTTTTCCTCCTATCCATAACTTCTTCATTGTTTATAAACAAACCTATATATGTAAAGATGGATAGTGGCTGGCAGTGGAATCCAGGATGCGCGTCCTATTTGGGACTCGTCAGCTGGATCTATCTGCATCTCAGAGTTGATGTTCACTCTGGGACTCGAATCTAGTAGCGTTCGCTTCAAACACCATCGCGCTCTCCACTTAACTACTGAGTCCTGATAGCCACTTGCCTGTGCAATGGGGTGAAATTTAAATTCACTCGGTATTGATTACTTGGATTTTCCCGTTGATATTTAGGACTGCAGTTGAAGAAACGCGCATTCTAGATTTCACTGCTAGCCATTATCCATCTTTACTTATAATACTTGTGAATTAAGGCGATATCAAGGCCATATACACAGTATGCGCATATGCCAATAACAGACTGATCAATTACACTGCTAAAGATCAATGGGAAAATTCAAATAAACAATACCAATTGAGTTTAAACCTATACATGTGTTTATTGAGCTTTATGATTTTTGTTATAAAGAGTAGTTGATCATTAATACTATGCTTCGTCTACTAGTCCCCGAATGCCCTGGTACGTCCGAGAATGGGAAGGGCCCGCCCCCTCTCGAAATGCTCTCACATGACCACACGTATACAGCCACTGACAGCGAAGTCTTACTCACTACCTTCTCAAGACAGTGGTGTTGTTTACGAAATTGAGAGGACGAAAACTGAATGTTCAGAGCTATAACCGGGTTGGTGGACATGGCGAGTCCACCTAGGGAAGTTGGAAAACCCTGATTCCAAACCAATGGTGCACATGGTCCCCAGTATCCTGAGAGAACAAATGGTGTATGAATCAATCGTTGGTCACCGGCTACCATGAGACTGCATCTCCTCACGATTCTCCACTGCCTTGTGGATCAGACCTTTAGGTCAAGGGCTCGAAGTGTGGTCCCCTAAGAAAACCACCTGCTTCAGTTCGGGCACCTGGGCAGTATATAGTGCCCCTTGTACCAATATTTATGTGTTCAAATGATAAAGTAATAAATAAGATGTATTTCGAAAGTTGATTATATGATATTTTATAAATATACTTCCTTTTAATGATATTACATTTTTCATTATTTTACTTATTTTATATTTATCATAGATCTACTTACAACTATATGGTCATATCTATTATGTAATCCATGGATTACATTTTGTTTTATTAATGGTGCATTTTATTCATTTTGGACAACATTATTATTTTGTTCACAATTTTATCAAATGGTATGGTTAAATGCAACTACAAATGAACGTATTAATATGGATAGATATGTTGAATTTAATACAAACAACAACAACAATACTACTACTAGTACTACTACTAATAGTAGTAGTAATAGTTCTATATCATCTATAAAATATAATCGTCCATATGATCATGGTATATGGCGTAATCTGCTTGATTTAATTGGTTTACCTGGTTTTATTATGAATTCAAATAAACCAGTTGATTGGAGACAAATACATCAAATGGAACAATTAAATATTCAATCTTCAATATACCATAATCATCATCATAGTGATAATAATGATGTAGATAAAAAGTTACTAGATTGGTCAATATAAGTTTTTTTTTTTAAAAAAAAAGAGAAAAAAGAAAAAGGGTGGATGTCATTTTCATTATTATCAGTGTTGTATATAATATAAAATGTTTTTCTTTTTTTTCTTCTTTTTTTGTTTGTTTGTTTGTTTCTTTTATTGACTGCTCAATGATAGTTTGTTTTTAACACTTTCATCATATTCTAACGGTTAGTAACTATTTGTCAATATTACAAATGATACCCTTTTTGAATTTCGTGGGAAAAAAAGAGAGGAAAAAGAAAATTCTTCTCTTAGTTTATTGTTTATGATAGTTTTACTTGGTTTTTAATGTTCTTTTTTTGTTTTTGTTCTTTTTTCGGGGGGTAAATTTTTATCAATTGGTTGTATTTATATTCGTTTATTGAGAAGAAAAAAATGTGTTGAACAGATCAGTATAAGGAATGTTGATTGTAAAATTGAATGTTTACGGCACAATTGTTTGCATTGTATTCAATATCATCTTTAGTTCTTTTGGATTTTGGACGTTATTGTTGGGTGGTAATATCATTGACTGCTATATCAAGTATTTCGTGTGTGTGTGTGTGTGTATCTGTCTATCCACACTATCGATCTATCTATCTACACTATCTATCTATCCACACTGTCTATCTATCTAATCTATCTATCTATCTATCAACACTATCTACCTATCTATCTACCTATCTATCCACACTATCTATCTATCTATTTATCTATGTATCCACACTATCTATCTATCTATCTATCAACACTATCTATCTATCTATCTATCTATCCATTGTCTAATTGTATCTTCACTTACGTTGTTGCTACACTTGATAAATGAACCAAGTTATATATATATATTTTCATTTATTTAGAAAGATTCTTCTTTTTGTTCGTTCCTTACAGTTTTTTTCCCGGTAGTTATGTATCATTCATTTGTATAAACTGATTGTAATGTTTTATTCTGTTTCATGTATTCCTTGGCTTCTGGTTATAAGTTATATATATATATATATATATATATATATATATATATATATATGTATATATATATATATATATATACCTGAGTTACTGTTTATAATTTCTGTACGAAGATCCATCACCACCACCACCACAACAAACAATATTTCCAACTGATTGTAGTTTTTATTTAAAAAAATACCAAATAAAGCCTTTCGTTAAAAAAATAGTTTCACATTGTGATTTACTTCTTATATGTAAGTATGCATATACAATCATGCATGTTTGTGTGTTAGTTTTTTTTCTTGGAATAAGATTCATTTTATAGGAATTTGTTCTCCATCTATTACATTTTGACCAATTTTGTGGTAGTGCTAACTTTCATAAACTAGAAAATGATGTTTTGTTCCACAGGCGCCCGTACATAAACTTATACCTTGTTTTTAGTTTTTAGTTGTAATGATTAACAGTGGTCTTGAGTACTGTTAGAGGTATGAGGGCAGTTATTACTTCCCGGTTGTCCACACCGTGGAAGGGTATTTCTTGATGGACCCGAAAAGAAAATTGGATTAGAAGTGGTCTTAATGACCTGAGAGCGTGAGCGCAGTGCTCAAGGGACAACTGCTTGAGGTCAGTCACACACGACCTTTTTGTGGGTAATTTTTGTGTTAGCTCCGTACTTGTTGGGATCTTACCACCGGAGATGGACATCTATGGGATAAGGCGAGGTGTGCATTTTTAGGGTCAACCCTTTCCAACCCCAACCCTCCTTGTGGGAAGGCAGCATCGCTGTTATGCTCGTTGTCTGAAGGAAACACCTTACTGCCGTCGCACCTCTGTACAGTCAGCAGTACGACTTCGGCTTCGGACCTTGGGATTGCTGCTTTTAGTCTTACCGTTCTTCAACCGACCTGTCTGGCATGGTAGGACCTTGAGGAACGATTGTTCCAGTCAGTATAGCTCAATTGGTTCATCACAAAAGGCAAGCCCGACCACCACATCAAGGTAGCAGTATAACTTTCTCCCTTCCCATACTATATCCTTATATACAACCTATCTTTTATATATTACCACCGCTAAATTAACTACTATGAATGCGGTGTTCATCTTGTTGTGCTAATGAGGTATGGCAATTTGGACCGATACATATATGTGCCTGGTCGTACGTTGTAGCTGACTGATTGTAATGATTAACTGTTGAATAAATCTATGGAAACCTTTAATCATAGCTTTGTACGTATGTAATTTCTGGTAAGTGGAATATTATTTTGTATGCAAGGATTAGACTATAATTCTCTCTGACCGGTTATTAATTTTCCCAGTGTCTTAGAGTTGTTCGAAATTGTCGTATGGTAACTGCTTTCTCTTTCTTCTTATGGTTGATTGGATTATGGAGACCTCGACATCTGACGAGAACCACATAATAGAATGGACAGGTTAGATGCAACTAGACAATTTGGACTTCAGAAATGACCTGTCCTTTCTATCTCATACACACCAACAAATGTAGATGAAAAAAACCAATGTAAAATAAGCCTTTACATCAGTAGGCCTCAACATACACAAGATCCTCAAATACAACACAGAAAACCATCCCAATCGCACTTGATGGAGAAGCTCTGGAAGAGATGAAATCTTTCACGTAACTGGACAGCATCATCGATGAACAAGAAGGGTCGGATGCAGACGTAAAGGAGAGGATTGGCAAAACAAGGATAGTATTCCTACAATTGAAGAACATATGGAACTTAAAACAACTGTCAACTAACTTCAAAGTGAGAATCTTCAATATGAACGTCAAGACAATTCTACTGTATGTAGCTAAAACTCCGGGAACTACCACAACCATCTTCAAATAGGTACAAGTATTTCTAAACAATTGTCTACACAAAATACTCAATGTCTATTGACCGGATACCATCAGCAACAACCTATTGTGAGAGAGAACAAACGAGCTTCCAGCTGAAGAGGAAATTAGCAAAAGACTCTGAGGTTGGATAGGACATACACTGAAGAAATCATTAAACTGTATTACGAGTCAAGCACTAACTTGGGATCATGAAGGGAGACGGAAAAGTGGAAGACTAAAGCGTACGCTGCGTCTGGAATCGGAAGCAGACACGAAAAGACAGAGTAGCAACAGGCAAGAATTGCTCAGGACAGAGTTGGCTAGAGAATGCTGGTGAGCGACCGTCAGTAAGTAGTCGTAGAAGAGCTACAGGCGCAGTTGTTAAGTAAACCTAATAACACAGTCAATGTTCTTTTTTACAAACATTCAATAATACTGGAGAAATATTCAAAATTTGTTTCGTCTCCATTCTCAAATTACGTAATAGTTTTATTTTTAGAACGAAAAATAAAGACATTATTTTATCAATTAGATAATTTGAATCCATTGGCATGCCTTTAATGTCAACACCGGAAATCCTTAAGACTACTTGGGGTATTCGGTTTTCAGAAACTGCCTTTTCTAACCTCTCCCACTGTCAGAAGATAACTTTGCTCCAGGTGCTGGTTATCCAGGAAAAACACTTTACTGTTATTACGGTTGCAGTACGACTTCGACTTCGCATGTTTGATCTGCCAATTTTGATTTTACTGCTCTCCAATCGATGTGCTTTAGATGACAGCCTCAATGGAGTGTTCCACTCGGTGAAGCTCGATTAGTTTGTCAATATATATAGCTACGATCAGGAGTATATCTATTTGTAGACAGTTACCTGTCTTCCCCCCAAAAATGTATGAGACAGATCAATCGCATGAAATAATCCTAATTTCTAAAGGTCAATCCAACTATCGAAAATAATAATGTGATTAAAAACGAAAGTTAGTGAGCTAACAGTTGTTGCTAGCGTTCTCTCTAACTTCTTAAGATCACAAACTTGAATCACTCTGCACTAATCTACATTTAAATAACTATGAAATATCGTAACTCAGTTTAAAAACTTATACATCCTCGTTGAGTGGTGTATCCTATTCACATTCTGTTGGGATATGGACTGTCACACTGGCTAATGAGCGGGGGTTGTTATGACTGTCAAGTTTATGGTTTATTTCTCGAAAATGGCTATTTTCTTAGTATTTCACACGTCAGGATTAAATACACTTGTAAACAGAGGGTTTAAGATGAGATGTTTAGCATGTTTTGGAATTTCTCGGCTAGCCACACCATTAATTACAATCAGTATAAGATAGTAGGCCATGAAATGGTAAGCTTATATTCAACTTCCTAAGTATATGAACGTTAGGAAATTATGGAAGTTTAGTGAGGATGACAAAGTCATTCATTTACCATTTACAGAGTCATATACTCGTCTTTGAGTCACACTTTGAACATGTGTGAGCTAATGATCCTACTCGTCTGCGGAAAGCAAATTAGGTAGGCTGGGACTCAAACTTGCAACCCAATGGTTAGAAGTTGAGTCCGTTGGTCACTAAGCCACTACTCCACGATGTATGTTGAATGGTTAGTAGATTTCTTCAGTTGAATAGAATAAAGACTACATAAATCCTAATTTCACTGACATTCAGGCGGTTAAAAAATCGTGTACGATAAAGGGATATGATTGGTTGAGATGAAAGAAACAGTTCTAACACTCAACTATTATTCAATACCATAGTCAGTTATATATATTATCATTATGCCATTTGACGTACTGCTACTAATACCACTACCATTTTCTCTTATTGAAGATGATTACTAACATTGTGAAGGGGTTTTCTTTTAATTAAAACTTTCAAATGGTCACCAATCAGGTTCTAACTCATCCCCTTAGACCTTTTTTGATTCACATAGAGGTGAAAGCATTATTAAACTATCATATAAAAAAGAATATGGCCAAAATTCGATGATTGAAAGTTTTCTCTGCATAATCAATTATATGATTGGTTGGTTGAAGTTAGACATTAACATCATGGATGCCGGCTCAGTGGTCTATCGGTTACGTGCTCTGGCGCGTGAATGGTAGGTCCTGGGTTCGAACCTCGCGGGGTAAGGTCGTGGATGCTCACTGCTGAGGGGTACCAAAATAGGACGAAACGGCCGTCCAGTGCTTCCAGGTTTTCCATGGTGGTCTAGCTTCAATTGACTCACGCTTTCAACTATGAAAATTATATGATAGTCAACTCAATCACTTGGGATTACTATAAATTTGATCTTTTGTGCTTTTGATTATCCCGAAAATCTTGTGTATACAAACCTTTGCTAAAAAAATCTTATTTCATTTTAGGTTTTATGCTAATAAATTAGCAGCGATTCTACATATACTACTTTTTTATCTTCACATTCATGTCCACTATGCTACATGACGGTGGTGGTGGTAAACGAGAATTCCGATGGGAATCAGGTTACGAAAAAACATGGTACGTTTGTTTCTTTTTTTTAACCGTCGATAATATTCAATAAACCATTTAGAAAAGGTTTTGTAGTGAAAAAGACATTGGTGGGGACAATCGAATCTATTTAAGCACAAATTATAAACTATCTTACTAAGATCTGATCACCATACAGCAAACAGTTAATTTGCAAAATAACAATTAATTGTCTCAAACTTCACTGTTCCTTCTGTAAATATCAATCCATCTTCTCTAATTTCATTGTTTGTGCATTTTCCTACCAATTGCACTTCATTTCAGTTTTTTCCTTATCGGTCTTCTGCCAAAATACATCCTATGTCTAACCATCATCATATACTATTTATATGGATATAAGTAGACCACACCACACTCGTCCCCCCTTTAAATCATTCGTTCATGCGGTGGTTCTGCTCGCCATGGCACTTTCTTCTTTCACTGCAGTCTGTGATAAACTCTCCGTCAGATTGTCGAGTCTGCGGCGCGCCGACCTCCATAGCTCCGTCGACCTTCCGGGGACCAACATCCTACATCCACCCGGCACCTGGGACGTTCAACACACGTACTCCACCGGCCTGCTTAGCCATCTAAATCCGATGTCCACTCAGCAGCCGCACGTCCCACCTCTTCTCTCCGTCGACAGCACCTTCTACAGCGAACGCCGCCCCGCCAGAATACTCCACTCGACGCCACCTCTCCGCACCAGACTGCCCCAACTAGCACCTCAACTCCAGACTCGCAACGGCGTCCGCAGAGCATCGCCCTTCCCCCTCCTGGTTGGCAGCGACACCAAATGTAGTGAACAAAACACGGGTGGGGACAATCGAATCTATTTAAACACAAATTACAAACTATCTTACATTTATGATCATTGTGTGATTTTGATGTGTTTTTTTAGCTGATTGACTTACTATTGATAACCTTTACAGATAAATGAAAGAAAGAGTAAAGAAATATTCTTCATAAAACCCGTTCTTTTTATTGAATCTGAATTTATTATTACTCTTATTATTACAGTAACATACTCTCTGTGGTTCTTGTTGTTCCTTCTTCCTCCCACCTTACCCCTTTTTCTCTTCCCATTCTCATTGTTTTGTGTGGCGCATATATATCTGGTGTCCCCCTTGCACCCGATATTTATGTGTTTAAATAAATAAATAAAGTAATGATAATAAACAGAAAAGGTGAAAGATTGATTCAGTTCAGATTTCTGCGTTCAATAATCAATATCATTGAAATCTTGAAACCGGTATAAGTTAGACCAACCGTAATGACAAACAATAATATGCTTGTTAAAATAATAGTCATTTACTAAGTATAACCATTTTGTTACTATTTTTAGTAATTTATCGATTTTTTTGCAACAAATATAATATTGTCAGAAGGGGTTTTGTGGATATTATAGTAATTTTGATAGTCTGTTGTGAGATTGTAACTCACTGAAGACATTGGTGGATGTGTCGCTCAATTTTGTGGATCGATTGAAGTTAGATATTAACATGGTTAGATGCCGGCTCAGTGGTCTAGTGGTTAAGTGCTCGCGCGCGAAACGGATAGATCCTGGATTCGATTCTCGCGAGGCGGGATCGTAGATGCGCACTGCTGAGGAGTCCCATAGTAGGACAAAACGGTCGTCCAGTGCTTCCAGGTTTTCTATGGGTGGTCTAGCTTCTATTGATTCATGATCTCAACCATCAGAATATAATACTGTTTATTATTGAGAAAAAAGTATGTTTTGCGATTGTACAGAATTGAGAATGGATTCTTTTAAAAGGAAACTCTCCACAGAGTCAATCTTATTTGTCATTTATACATCGATAGGTGTGTTCCTCGATGATGTTTTAGATAATAACATTACAAATTCTGAAAGTATTTATGAAAATGATAATGAAAAGTTAACACAGTAATTAAAAGGTGGATGGAGTAATTTTAATTTTCGGGTGGCGAGAGTCAACTTTCTCTCTCGAAATGCTCTCACATGGCCACGCGTACACAGCCACTGCCAGGAAAGTCCTACTCACTGCATTCTCTCATTAGGGGTGTTATTTACGAACTTGAGAGGACGGAAAGCGAATGTTCGGCGCTTTAACTGGGTTGGTGGATACGGAATATCCAACTAGGGGAGTTAAAAAACCCTGATTCCAAATCAATGGTGCACATGGGCCTCAGGATTCTGTGGGAACAAATGGTGTATGAACCAATCGTTGATCACCGACTACCATGGGAATGCATCTCCTTACAATGCTCCACTGCCTTGTGGATCATACCTTTACGTCGGATGCTCCAGGTGTGTCCACCTAAGAAAACCACCTGTTTGGGTTTAGGCACGTGGGCAATATCCCACTCCACATACAAATCAAGTGACTTTTGTGTTGCATATGTATTCGGTGCCTCTTTGTACCAATATTTATGTGTTCAAATAAGTAAGAAAATTAAATATAAGATATTAATGAATGAATGAACGATTTGGAACATATAGTTATGGAATTAACGAATTTCAGAATATCTATTTCAAAAAAACTGGTCAAATTTTCAATTAAAAGTCGAATGTCAATAACAATTAGGTAGGAATAAATAGAATGGTACAGTTATTCCGTGACAAAAAGACAACGAAAATTGGGAAGTAATCAATGAAAGCTTTGGAAGAAGACAGAATAACGGGTTATTTGTAATCTGCTGTGGTGCCGTCTATTTTAATTTATAACCATGTTGAGGTTACAAAAATTTCTTATAAACATAGAGCCCAGTTTTTTGTCAGATGAGTTCAGATATACGTAAACCTTTTTTGAGTAAACTATACTACAAATTAGTCGGTATTCAGTGAAAAGATTCAAAAAACTTTGTTTATGTCCACTTAATGTCCCATATCAATAAAGTATGCAAGTATAATAGCTCATAATTAACTATAACTGTCCCTTATATAACCAGATTGAATGGTGTTTGGAAATTCGGTGGTGAAGTGATGATAATAATCAACACTTTATTTAGTACTAATGTGTGTTTGACTGCACCTTTGTGCTTGGAACTGAATTCCCAATCGTGAGGTTGTAGATGCTTACTGTGTTGGGGTGATCCAGAAAACTTTTCGCAAAATACAAGAAAGGCTCAGGAAACACTAAGAGGCATTTTAGCCAATCAGCGTTCAGTAGAAGTTATGCTAGAAACATCGCAAAAGTGATAAGTCATATGTAGAGTTTCTGATTGGCTGATTACTACTACACTGCTACTATGTTTAGTAGGATTCCAGAATTTCCCGGGAAAACCCTAGGACTTCTAAAATACTATAAAAACCCTATATTTTCTGTACATAAATAAATCTTTAGAGTAAAGTACTTCTCGCATATTTTGCGCCTTTTCTCTCGTGTTCAAGTCGTTGTGTAGATAATGCTTGGGGGCTATGAGACTAGCTTAAAATCCGAGTATAGTGTTCAATTAGCAAGATTTATCATACTGTTGAGGAGTCGCATAATGAGACAAAGAGGCCATTCAGTATTTCCAGGTTTAAGTTCCTTGCTTTTCTTAAAAACAGATGGATAAAACAATGTTTTATGAACATATTTAATTAGTAAACAAGTTTATTGTTGTATATGTGTATGGAGTCCATGAATTTACAGTTATATGAATATCAATTGATAGATCTTTAATATTGTTAATTTTTGGTAAAAAACGACTGTTTATTAGGGGTTTGCGGTTAACCTACAATACTTGTGAATAAAAGAACGATTGATCTATTCCAAAAATGAATAGTTTTATTGTAAACTCGATACCAGAAGCTGACACACAAGACTTTAACAATTAGCTGTTAATACGAGAAGAAGACAAAGTGTAGGAAGAATAAGTTGAAACGGTACAACTCAGTATGTATGCTAATTAAAGGATAGTTTTCAAGCATACAGAAAATAAGCGAACTAGGAGTAGTGGAAGTCAGCTAGAGAAGTGTAATCGCCGTGCTAAAAATTGGATTCGATAGTAATACTTGGTTACCTTTACTGGTAAAACTTCCCGACCGTTGCTGCTACCTTGAAGTGGTGGTCGGGCTTGCCTATCGCGATGAACCAATTGAGCTATACTAGCTGAAACAATCGTTCCTCAAGGTCCTACCATGCCAGACAGGTCGGTTGAAGAACGGTAAGACTAAAAGCAGCAAACCCAAGGTCCAAAGGCGAAGTCGTACTGTAGTGAACAGAACACGACTGGTTGGGGACAATCGAATGTATTTAAGCAAAGATTACAGACTATCTCAATAAATTCTGATTACCAAACAATGAACAGTCAATTTGCAAATTAACAACCAATTGTTTCAATCTTCACTGTTTCTTCTCTTATTCCATTGCTCATGCATTTTCCAGACGTTTGCGTTTCATTTCAGTTCTTTCCTCATCGGTCTTCTGCCAAAATACATTCTATGTCTGACCCACACCATATACTACTTATATGGATATAAGTAGACCACACCACACTCGTCCCCCCTTTAAAGCACTCGTTCATGCGGTGGTTCTGCTCGCCATGCCACTATCTTCTTTCACTGCAGTCTGTGCCAAACTCTCCGTCAGAATGTCGAGTCTGCGGCGCGCTGACCTCCATAGCTCCGTCGACCTGCCGGGGCACCAACATCCGCATCCACCCGGCACCTGGGACGTTCAACACCCGTACTCCACCGGCCTGCTGAGCCATCTACATCCGATGTCCGCCCAGCAGCCGCACGTCCCACTGCTCCTCTCTGTCGACAGCACCCGCTACAGCCAACGCCGCCCCGCCAGAACACTCCACCCGACGCCAACTCTCCACACCAGACTGCCCCAACTAGCACCTCAACTCCAGACCCGCAGCGGCGTCCGCAGAACAGCACCCTTCCTCCTCCTGGTTGGCAGCGACACCAAATGTAGTGAACAAAACACTAGTTGGGGACAATCGAATGTATTTAAGCAAAGATTACAGACTATCTCAATAAATTCTGATTACCAAACAATGAACAGTCAATTTGCAAATTAACAACCAATTGTTTCAATCTTCACTGTTTCTTCTCTTATTCCATTGCTCATGCATTTTCCAGACGTTTGCGTTTCATTTCAGTTCTTTCCTCACCGGTCTTCTGCCAAAATACATTCTATGTCTGACCCACACCATATACTA
Source organism: Schistosoma mansoni (assembly GCF_000237925.1). Taxonomy (NCBI): domain Eukaryota; kingdom Metazoa; phylum Platyhelminthes; class Trematoda; order Strigeidida; family Schistosomatidae; genus Schistosoma; species Schistosoma mansoni. The sequence goes on from NC_031502.1 coordinate 54,502,996, forward strand.
CTTATATGGATATAAGTAGACCACACCACAGTACTACCGACTGTACGGAGGTGTGACTGACTGTTAAAACTTTTGTATACTATCAACAAAATCTGAGTAATCCCATGATCGGTTTAACATACGAACAAACGCTATGATTAGCTTTACTATGTTATTTTAGAAATAAAAATAGTGGACAGAATTGATTCTATTCAGTTTTTAATTTCGGATCTTTAAGTCGTTCTACAATTCATTAAATCAGAATATAAATGTAAGCAAAGTTGGATAGTGACTAGCAGTGGAATCCAGTTTGATGCGCGTTTCGTCCTATTTGGGACTCGTCAGCTGGATGTACCTGCATCTCAGAGTTGATGTTCACTCTGGGACTCGAACCTAGTGCTTTTTGCTTCAAACGCCATCGCGTTATCCACTCGACCACTGAGTCGTGATAACCACTTGCTTGTGCAATGGGGTGAAGTTTAAATTCATTTAGTATTGTTTGTTTGAATCTTCCCATCGATGTGTTAAGACTGCTACTGGTCAGTCTTTAATTGGCATATGTGCATACTGTGCGTATTGCCTCGATATAGCCTTAATTCAGTTGCAGTCTTAACACCGATGGGAAGATTCAAACAAACAATACTAAATGAATTCAGAATATAATTGTCCGTATTGACCATCTTGTATTCTTTAATCTATTTGTCTAGAACTGTCCATACTAGTTATTAGCTATCAATCAGTTGTTTCTTTTTACTTTTGAAGTAGTCCGATCTATTAAGTAACATTATTATTATTATTATCATTAAAAGGAGTGCTATTCGTGAAGATGAATCAGGACGTTTGGTGACAACACTGGAACAGTTAATACACGATGCACATACACAAATAAGAAAAAAACGAAGACGTATTGGTGTTGGATCTACTGGATTTGTACGATTAGGAATGGTTAGTTTCTTTCTCTATCTATGTGTGTGTGTATATATAAAATTAAGAAACTATTATCGAAGAAATAGACTTAAATTGTTTTTTGAGTGATTAATTTCTAAAGGACGTCGCTTATATAATCATATATTCATTTGGAATAGGTACATTCGAAGTTTTCTTCATTTATTAATCCATTATTGTATCTGAACAGAATTTCAAACACAACCATTCAAAGTTTGTGTTACTACCGATGCTTACTTACTTACCTACGCCTGTTACTCCCAATGGAGCATAGGACACCGACCAGCATTCTCCAACCCACTCTGTCCTGGGCCTTCCTTTCTAATTCTATCCAACTTTTGTTCACTCTTGTTGGATGATGAATTGTGCACAATATTTTAGAAATCAGACATCTTAGAATCAATTAGACGATTTGGACTTCGTAGATGACCTAGCCCTCCTCTCTCATACACACGAACAAATGCAGATGAAGACAGCAAATGTAGAAGCAGCCTCTGCATCGATAGGCCTCCACATTCACAAAGGAAAAAGCAAGATTCTCAAATACAACACGGAGAACACCAACCCAATCACACTTGATGGCGAAACTCTGGAAGATGTGGAAACATTCACGTACCTGGGAAGCATCATTGATAAACAAGGAGGAACGGATGCAGATGTCAAGGCGAGGATTGGCAAAGCAAGGGCAGCATTTCTACAATTGAACAATATATGGAACTCAAAACAATTGTCAACGAATATCAAAGTCACAATCTTCAATACGAACGTCAAGACAGTTAGTACTACTATACGGACCTGAAACGTGGAGAACTACTACAACCATCGTCAAGAAGGTACAAGTAATTATAAACAGTTGTCTACGCAAAATACTCAACATTCATCGGCCGGATACTATCAGCAACAGCGTTTTATGGAGGAGAACAAACCATGTTTCAACTGAAGAGGAAATTAGGAAGAGACGTTGGAAGTGGATAGGACATACATTGAGGAAATCACCAAACTGCATTGCGAGACAAGCCCTAACTTGGAATTCGAAAGGGAATTGGAAAAGAGGGAAACCACAGAACACATTACGCCGGGAAATAGAAGCATATATGAAAAGGATGAATGTTAACTTGAAAGAACTGGAAAGGATTGCCCAGGACAGGGTTGGATGGAGAATACTGTTGGGTGGCTGCCTATGCTCCTTTGTGAGGGGTAACAGGCGTAAGTAAGTAATTTCGGAAACCATTTACGAATATTGAAGTGAACAATTAACTATGAAAGTTGTTTGTTCTTCCCGATGCCAGATTCTAATATGCCCATCTATATTATTTTTATTGAATCGTATCACAGAATTCAAGCGGTAATCCTGAAATTGATTTTGTCCAGATATTCTCGCTACACAGTAGTAGAATCGCACACAGAACAAAAGAGATGGTTCATCTCACTTTTCATAATCCGATTTTTATGTTAATCTAATCGTCTGTTGACTATAAGCTTATAGAATTAATCTGGTATTAATAAAAAATAATAATAATAACTATATATTCCAAGCAGATGATTTCTGCGATAACTTGGAATATCAACTAAATAGTTGAAATATTCAATACAGTGCGCACTTCGAGTTCAATATCCACTATAATATGATCAGCCTTGATACTTGCTGGATAACTTGACATTGAAGTCTTGAACGTTCATTTGATTAATGAATTGTATTATCAAAAGACAATAACAGCCATAAAATATTTAGATTAAGATAACTATGTGTTAATAAATGCCAACTAATCAATAGGGGTTTTTGTGGAGATTTAGTATTTTTCATAGTTGAAAGCGTGAGTCAATTGAAGCTAGACCACCATGGAAAACCTGGAAGCACTGGACGGCCGTTTCGTCCTATTATGGGACTCCTCAGCTGTGCGCACCCACGACCTCGTCTCGTGAGATTCGAACCCAGGACCTACCAGTCACGCGCCAGAGCACTTAACCGATAGACCACTGGACCGGCATCCCATGGTGTTTATGTCTAACTTCAACCAATCCACGAAATCTGATCAACCGTTCACTAATTGTCTTCACTGAGTTCCTATCTCACAACAGACCTGGTTTTTGAACTCCACTGGTCACTGCTTCTCACTAGAATACCATATTATAACTAAATACTGGTTAGTTAAAAACGTAGTGAAATGACTGCAATAGAAGAGAACCTTTATGTTTTGAATTGTAGTTCTCAACCTTGGTTACTGAAATGTACTAATTAACTTGTTACTAGATAAGTGGCTTCATACAGGATAACGACATAAGGCATACATTATAAGCTGCTCTTCTATTAACCACTTATATATAGTATCAGTTTATTCCATGTTTACATGTGAATTCTTTTCGTTTTTTATTTCTAGATGAGGCATTTATTCCTGATTATTGATCTATCACAAGCAATGAATGAACAAGATTTAAAACCGAATCGTTTAATATGTACTGTAAAGGTGAGTAATTATTTCTAAAATATATATTCAATGCCTTGTTTGAGTTAAATGCTAAACTATGAAAAACTGATGGAGGGGGTGAGTTCAAACATGTTTGAAGTGAAACTGTTGTCACTAACAGGATTGGATGAATGTTACTCTATATTTCGAATAGTTTAAAGTTGAAATTGTATCATTAATTACCAACTCAATGATTCTAATGATCAGGTTTTTGAGATAAGACTCGAAGCTCATTGGGTTCAGTCCCTAATAGGGGTAGTGGGTAAGGACTACTTAGGAACCTCACGCTAGGATGCAACAATGGTCCAGTGCTTTCTCGTTTTTAATTGTACTCAAGACGACATTATTTTGGGATGAATACAACTTACAAAAAAGAGATAACTTTAAGGTGATTTTTCAATACGAACTCTCACTGCACAACCATTTCATATGGGTTTCGATCTGTTTACAACAGTGCTCACGTATTTTATTATAACCTTCTTCTTAAGCCAAATCCAGTTATTCGATGATCAGCTAAGTACACGTACCTTTGTGAATCAATACTTTATACATGTAGATGCTTGTTGTTATGAACCTAACTTGTCTGTATCCTTACTAGTTAGAGGTTATTATCATAGAGTTGGCTTATTACTAATTCAGCTTCTGTCTAATAAACAAATGACTCCCTCTTTAACCAATGACATGATGGCTTTTGAACGATGACTATGTATCCTAATTCTTGTTGGCCTACTCTTCACTGACCAGTAAGAAAACGAAAACACCGAATAAATTCACCTTCTGTTATTGTATCGTCATATCAAGTCAACAGTTTCACAGCATTATGTATGTGTCAGTGTAAAGAAACATATTTCTTTATTTATGTTATTTGGGACGCATGAGATCGGCACATAAGACAGGAGAGCAGTTGTACTGGTTAGCTCTTTTAAACTGTCTATCTAGTATCAACGACCTTCGGCTAACCAAAGATACGATAGATACGAAATCATAGCTAAGAGTAACACTAATTGACTATTGGTCCAGAATGCAATTTCCATCACTTGCTTTCCCGATAGCCGGAACACAGAACTACTCAGCAAACAGACAACGTTCGATTACACAGGTCGAATTTACAAATTACTCATACAATAATAGGAAGCGAAATCTCAACCACGTTACAAGTGAAAAAGGATTGAATGATAAGTTCGTAATAAGTTAACAATAGCCTGGGAAAAACTAAAACACAACAAGCTAAAACTTACAACTAAGCTAATACAAAATACAACTGATTATGTATTTAGTAATTATACAATAAAAATATCAACTATGACTCTCGGTAGGATTGTTCTGAGGGCTCAACTGTACTTAATATTTACCCCGACATAGCAATTATACACATCAATTGCATGACCACAACTTATCACAAATAAGAAATTATAATTTACATATAAGTAGGTATATATAAGACGGTATTATTTATTTATTTATTTAAACACATACATATCAGTACAAAGGTGCACCAGATACATATGCACCACACATTTTGTGTGAGGGCTTTGATACTGCCCGGGTGCCCAAACTGAAGCAGGTGGTTTTCTTAGGGGCCACACCCCGAGCCTTTGATCTAAAGATCTGATCCACAAGGCAGTGGAACATCGTAAGGAGATGCAGTCTCATGGTAGCCAGTGACCAACGATTGATTCACACGTCATTTGTTCCTTCAGGATACTGGAGCCCATGTGCACCATTGATTTGGAATCAAGGTCTTCCAACTCCCCTAGGTGGACTCGCCTTGTCCACCAACCCGGTTAAAGCTCCGGACATTCGCTTTTCATCCTCTCAATTTCGGAAACAACACCCCACCCTGCCACGAGAAGGCAGTGAGTAGAACTTTCCTGACAGAGGATGTATACGCGTGGCCGTGTGAGAGCATTTCAAGGGAGAGAGCGGACTCTCTTCACTCTATGCCGTACCAGGGCATTCGGGGACTATACTATTTATTCATTTACTTAGTTCGATTACATAATAATCTGTATGAGTATTTGTCAATATTTAAAGAAATAGGTTAACAGATATTAGGGGCTGAATATCTAAAAAAACATTACTTTTAAAAATATTGTATTTGAAATGATCTCGGTGATTGGAATCTAAATAACTTTCGGATGTCATTCATCAATCTTGTCTAAACTTTATGTTATTAATCGAAATCATAATAATCAAAGAATATGTAACGTCTAATAAAGAAAGATATACTAAAGCTCCATTTGGTTACATTCTAGAGTTACTGTTGATCCCAAACTGGAATAAAAGAGGAGAGGTAAGCGTAGGGTTAATAACCCTATCCAGTAAAAAAAATCTTGTCAAAAGATACTCACAATAGTTACACAATAATAGCCCCCAAATGCCCTGGTACGGCCGAGAGTGGGGAGAGTCCGCTCTCCCTCTCCAAATGCTCTCACATGGCCAGCGAATATATAGCCTCTGTCAGGGAAGTCCTACTCACTACCTTCTCGTGGCGGGGGTGTTGTTTACGAAAGTGAGAGGACGAAAAGCGAATGTCCGGAGCTTTAACCGGGTTGGTGGACAAAGCAAGTCCACCTATGGGAGTTGGAAAACCCTGATTCCAAACCAATGGTGCACATGGGCTCCAGTATCCTGAAGGAACAAATGACATATAAATCAATCGTTGATCACCGGCTACCATGGGACTGCATCTCCTCACGATGCTCCACTGCCTTGTGGATCAGATCTTTCGGTCAAAGGCTCCGGGTGTGGCCCCCTAAGAAAACCACCTGCTTCAGTTCGGGTACCTGAGCAGTATCACAGCCCTCAAGCAAATCGAATGAGATTTGTATGGCGCATATTTATCTGGTGCTTCCTTGTACCAATATTTATGTGTTTAAATAAATACACAATAATAAGTTCCATTTCCCAGTTATTCTCCCAGGTCTAACTACTTGTTCACATCACTAATCATTACTCACTTACTTATGCCTGTTAACCCTTATGGGGTATTTCGAAATTTTCTAATTAATTTAATAAAATGAATTTTGACTGATATTTCTCCCTTAAAGAATGATTTCTATTGTGGATTTCCTTTTGCTTGTTTTTTTTTCTTCATTATTATGGGGGGTTGGATTAATCTAGGCTGCTTGTACATTTGTTCGAGAATATTTCGATCAAAATCCTATCAGTCAATTAGGCATTATTGTCACTTCAGATCGAAGAGCTGAACGACTAACAGAATTATCAGGTTAGAAAGAGAGAGAGCAAAAAACACCACCATGTTTTGTCTCTAGTTGATTGTTATTGATTTTATTTCGTGTTTTTCACTTTGATTGTTAACCAAAAACAAATTGGATCTAAGTGTGATATCATAACTGTGATGATTGATTTAGCCCACATTTTCTTTGTTCATTTTAATGCATTGATATTCAACGATTATATATATACCAGTAAGGGGTTTTGTGGAGATTGTCGTAATTTTAATAGTTGAATTCATGAGTTGATTAAAGCTAGATCACTATAGAATACCTGGAAGCACTGAACGGTCGAGAGCGGGATCGTGGATACGCACTATTGAGGAGTCTCATACTAGGATGAAACGGTTGTCCGATTCTTCCAGGTTTTCCATAGTGGTCTAGCTTCAATTAACTCATGAATTCAACTATTCAAATTAATTATACTCCGAAAACCTTTTTTTTTTTCAATTTTATCCAAAATCCTTTCCTTGTTTGAATTGAAGTAGTTTGTAATGGTTGTCTGAATGTGTTAACATATTCAACCACTACTGAATACCATTATAGTGAATGAGAAATCAATTGGGGGGAACCAGATTTATTATTTGATGCTAAATTACACAGTTTCTTCGTAAAATATTAAAACCATACATTGAATACATCATTTGGATATCTTTCATCAGTTGTCTCTTACAAACTTCATCACTCCTTCATCTTTATTGTTATGACAATTACTCCCTGTTTACATTCCTGTTATCTTCAGTTCAATCTTCTCAATCCTCTGCTGCCATGCTTTTTGTTATAACGGTCCGTCTTACTTTTTACAAGAATGGGACGTTAATTTATCTCAGACGAATATCTACACTAGATTCCCACCCAGTGTCTATTCTACAGGACTTCAACACAACTCAGATCAAGAACACGAGATTAGCCTGACTAGAATGTTAATATGTTTCCACACCGAAACCGACACAATCCAACAATAAATGAACAATCAATCAATAATAATAAATAATAAGGATAGGGGAATATATAGCTCATCTGACACCTGTCAGACTATCTACATGTCTGACTAAGCAGACAAGCAATCTTTATCATTCTCGCACACACATCACATTCCACTTCCGATTGGTGTCACATACTACTTATATCCGTCAACATAAGTAGTATATTACATACCATAACATGTAACACTGGTTAGTGTAGGATTAGTTTGAAAAAAAATTCTATGAACAATATCAAGTCAGGGTAATATGATATCAATTAATGAAGGAATTGATTATATGATTGGATGTAAAGGGAAGATATAAACTAACATTGGAGAGAATATGTGACATGACTCACAATCGATTGTATTAGTGCAGTTATCGCTTTACCTTTGATGTTCAGTTGAAATATTTTTTCAGCTGCTTTATTTTACGGATTCACTTGTATTTTTCTTTGTACATGTTGTCCTTTTATATACATATATTTTGATAAATTCATCTCGAAGCGTTCATATGGTTTAAGGATTTCGCCCGATCTCTAGCCGTACGTTAATTACAACTTATCGATATTTTGCTTAAGTAATGACCCGTCATACTTTCGAAACAGCATGGTAGTATTGTTAGCTCCGGTAATCTTGCGTACTATTGAGGGTATGAGGGTGACTGTCACTTAATGTTGTCCACACCATGGAAGGATATTATTCTTGAGGGTTGCTGCGACAATCTGGGAGTGTGACCGCAAAGCCCAGGGTATAAGTACTTGCGACCGGCTATATACTGCTTTTTTATGGGAAGTTTTTGATGAGTTAGCTCCGCACTCCAAAACGCCATATCACTGAAGACGGAATTCTGTGGGATAAGCTGAAGTGTAACATTTTCGGGGTCGACCTTTTCTAACCGGTTCCTTCCGTTGTGAGAAATCAGCACCGCTGTAGATGCTGGTTGTCCGAGAGTAACGCCTTACTGCCATCACACCTCTCTACGACCAGTAGTACGACTTTGCTATCAGATTTTATCCCACAAAACTAAATGCACAGGTAAATACTCGGCTAAGTATTAATTAATTAAAACAGTTTACTTTCAAAGTGAATTACATATCCGTAAAGAAATCTTGTAATTTAATTAGTGCTCTTGTCTCTGATATTTTACTTCATAGGCGAATGTGATAATAATAGCAACTATTTAACTCCACTGTTAAGCATATTGTTAATGTATTTCTATGTGATCGCTTTTTGTTTTAACCAGTTTTTCGTCCCTCTTAATAACGGTTTAGTGCGAGATTCATCTTATGGATAATTAGCCTTTGAGTTAGGTTTCGATTTTCAGTCGATAATTGTTAATAATAAGAAATGTAGGATTGTTGATTAATTTAATATGGTAATTGGCTTCCGACAATAGTGGTTTTTCTTCACTTAAAAGCAGCATTTGACTCTGTAGACCGAGAGGTTCTGTGGCAGTGTATGTCATTGGAAGGCGTGCCTCAGAAGTACATAAAACTTGCGAAGGCTCTTTACTCGAACGCTACCAGTCGAGTGAGAGCTTATGGCGAACTGTCATCTGATTTTGAAACATCAAGTGATGTCCGACAAAGCTGTCCAATATCTCCATTTTTGTTTAATTTCATCATAAACCTACTGCTGAAAATAGCATTCTCATCGACTGAATTTTCAGTAATTGATCTCCTACCAGGAGGTCCACTTATCGACTTAGAATACGGAGATGATATAATTTTGTTTGGTGATTTATTTATTCATTTGAACACATAAATACTGGTTCAAGAGGGCACCATATACATATGCGTCACACAAATCTCATTTGATTTGAGTGAGGGCTGTGATACTGCCCTGGTGCCCAAACTGAAGCAGGTGGTTTTCTTAGGGGGCCACACCTGGAACCTTCGACGTAAAGGTCTGGTCCAAAAGGCAGTGGAGCATCGTGAGGAGATGCATTCCCATGGTAGCCGATGACCAACGATTGATTCACACGCCATTTGTTCCCTCAGGATACTGGAGCCCATGTTCACCATTGGTTTTGAATCAGGGTTTTCCAACTCCCATAGGTGGACTCGCCTTGTCCACCAACCCGGTTAAATCGCTGGATATTTGCTGATGCGAAAGTCAGTGAGTAGGACTCCCCTGTCATTGGCTGTGTACGCTTGTCCATGTGACAGCATTTCGAGCGGGAGAGCTGACTCTACCCACCCTCGACAGCACTAGGATATTTGGGGGCGTGTTATATTCATTTAAATCGTTATTGTTTAAATTTATTCACTAATGGCTACAAAACAAATCTGTATGTAAAACAAAGGGATTTTAGCAATCATAGGCTAGGTTTCGTTTTTCTAATTGTTGGGGGGGGGTCTAAATCACCAATTTTGGGAACAGTCTGAAAAAGTAATTGCTTCAATTTTCGATTATCCTTGGATTCACTGTTGTGTTGACATTTTCATATTGAGTAACAAATCTTGAAGTTATAACAATTTCTAACCACTTGTACGGTTAATCCTACTATGTTTTCGAATTCTATCGTTTTATGTGTAGGTAATCCTAGACCACATCTTGCTGCTTTGCAGTCACTTTACACTCGTACTTGTATTGGTGAACCTAGTTTACAAAATGCTTTATTATTAGCTGAATCCAGATTAAAGTAAGTTTTTAGTACAGTTTGATTTTGGTTATGTAATTTTTATCTCTGACATATCATTTAAACAACTGGCTTTGGAGTTACTCAAACATATTTGCACTATCATGTAAACTGATGGAGAATAAGAAAATATTAAGTATTGAATCCTGGTCTCGGTGACTGAGTGGAAAAGAAAAGTTCTCTATAGTTCTTAGTTGCTCCTCGTCCTATGATAATAAAGGTAACTGTTATTAGTAAAAATAGGTTCTAGCTGACAATCGAATCCCGAACTCGCATTTCGTCCCACCTAGGACTCACCGGTTTGATATATTGAGATTCCAGCATTGATGTTCACATTCATACTTAAACTTAGTACCTTTCGCTTCAAACACCAACACATTATCCATTGAGCTGCCGAGTCTAGGTAGCTATTAACTTGTTAAATGGGTATAAGGTGATATTGATGTAGGTTTTAGTTTTCCCGTTTTCCATTAACATTCTCCAGGGCTTTGCTAATCTTCAATGATATAAATTTTACTGTGTTCAGTAAACAAAAAAAATACTCTCTCATGACTACATTTCGAATTTGGGGTGAGAGCTTGAATTAATTAGTGAAAAAATGTGATATGTTGTTTTTTGATTAATCACTGAGTAGTAATTAGTATCAGTATCCTTAGTGCCAATGGAATTCCGTCAATCAAATTTTAATTTGACAACTAATGTAGTTGATTCAACATTCTGCACACTGTATGCTTGATATTAAATGGTTGAAAGCCATCATTAGAAAGCTTTAGGTCTAGGCTTCATGCTAGTAAACACTAATCAACATGAGGTATCTTCTTTCATGAAGAAGTTGATGTTGCTTGCTGGATTGAAACTCATAACAAGTGTCACTTCAAGAGTATCATGGATTCGAGTGCGAGTCACCTAAACTACCATCGATAAGCATCAATTATCATTTAACATGCCTCATATCTCCTCCATGTTTTCATTCAATAATCCCTTGATGGATAATAGCAAAGCAACCTTCTAACCAACTGCAGTATTACTTGACTACTAAATTATAGTCACCTTGACCTTGAATATATTTGTATACCATTTATTCTTCCTTTTTCACAATGGTGTTTTTCGCTGTTTTTAAGAACAAAGAGTATAAGGGCTAGTTACCATTTTCAATAACTTGTTGTCCTAGCTTTATAGTTATAAATGCCAAGTTATTTTCCAGTTTGTTGGGAATCGGACCTAAGTGCGAGCGCTTAACCACCAGACCACTGAGCCATTGTGAGATAGTTACTCAATGAAGACATTGTTGGATGCGTCACTCAATTTTGTGGATCGTTTGAAGTTATACATTAAAACCGTTGGATGCCGGCTCAGTGGTCTAGTGGTTAGGCGCTCGCGCGCGAAATTGATGGGTCTTGGGTTCGAATCTCGTGAAGCGGGCTCGTGGATGAGCACTGCTGAGGAGTTCCACAATAGGACGAAACGGCCGTCCAGTGTTTCCAGGTTTTCCATGATGGTCTAGCTTCAATTGACTCATGATCTCAACTCTATTCGTTATTAAGTTTAAAAAATTATTTGTAAAATAAATTAACTTGAATAATTAATATTAAAGTACTCAAAAAGGGTTTGGCACACATAAAGAACAATTGACAGTAGAAGCACTGTATATATAGGATGGTATTCAACTAGCAACCACTCGGTAAATGTTCATTAACAAGTAAATGAACCCAGTCTTTATCCAACCCGTTTATTTCACATGCATCGCTATTCTGATAGGAATTAATAGGGATATTTTGATAGTACAATTATGTATTTGATAGTTCTCATTTTACATATACATAGACAGTTCAAAAAAACGATTTCAACGTCCAACTTGCATTTCTATTTTTTCCTTTATATAGAAACAAATCAATACTGAATATCAAGTATTAGTAACTCTAACCTACATATATAAACAATCATTCATTCATTTATCTTGATACTGTGAACTTTTCACATGGTTCTCATTTAACTGACTCATGATATCCTGTAGTATCGGTTACTATGTTAAACCTCATATACCTTATTCTAGCTTCTGGACAGGCCAGTTTATCTATTCTTCTTGAGTCACTTTTTGATCTTCTTAATGATAAGCTTATCAATCCTGACTGTTTTTATATGAGCGTATATCTGTGTACACTTCTTTGTTTATCCTATTCACCACATGTTTGTAACTTATTTTTATCTGACTATAAATATTGATTACCGCTTGATTAAATAGAGTTGGCTCTCACTCCTTCTTCACCGTGCGTGACTTCACTTCACTCTCTTCTATTCGCCCCATCTCTCTGATTTCCTGTCCAGGGTATAAAAAATATACGTATTCAAAAATCTATTCTCGTATTCGACTTATTTAATTCCGTCATACACTAAAGCGGATTAAGTCGATAATTTTATACGAGAATAGACGATAGGTATATTTCAACAACCATTCATACGATCTACTTGGAGTCAGATCCAGGGTCACTAAAATGCTATACTTACTCAACTCAACATCTGAATATGATTGGATAAGCACAATAAAGTTTTTATTTGATTGTTAAGCCCAATATATTTATCTGATAATTTTTGGTTTTGAATACTCTACCCTGAAGAAGTTTCGACAAGTTTGCTGGACGAAACGTCGGAATTATTATCGTAGATTTTAATCGCTGAGATTGTTTCACATATAATTACATTTGCACATCTTCTTTGCGTAATCCTTTACATCCTTCATCATACCTCTAGTTTTATTGTTATTCGAATTGCTCTCCGATTTTCTACCCGTTCTCTTCATTTCAATCTTCCGATTTCCAGTCATTCCAGTTCTGATTGTCGCTACATACTATTTATATCTGTCAGTATATGTAGCATACACCATATCACTTCTAGTACCAACACTGCGATAAGTATATTTGGTTTAGCACTCTTTATAAGATTGATTAAGAACAACTTATCAACTTCAATTCATTACCCTAAAATGGAATCCGTCAGGTAGCACCAGTTCCCTCAAGATTACAGGCACACCTTGCTGACGAGTGCTAAATAGCACGAAACCCGGGTCCAGGGTTTCCTATTGACCGCCTCCAACCACCATCTTATCTCATTTGTTTGTTATTTTAAATGTTCAACATAGAATGCCTTTGTGTTTCATTCCTTCAATTCTGAAATTGTATCGTTCGTTTTGTACAATCGGATTAATATTTTATGTGATGGTTTTGTTTTAGATAAAATATGATCTAACATATTCATTCTATCGTGAACGGATAGGAGCATAAATAAATTTGATGTAGGCTAAAATAACGAAAACTATCCATTTTTTTGGTTTTTCTTGGATCATTTCTTTTTTTCGTACATTTATCATGTCATAAAATTAGCCCATCATATCATGCGAAAAGAGAGAGGGAGAGGGTGGATGTGAAGGAAACAATATTTATGCTAAGAATGGAAACTATATTTTTTCTCTTTGTTGAATTTGATCTCATTTGTTGCTACTTAGATATAAAAGTTTTTAACACCAAAAAAACCGGAAGAATTTTCCGATCAAAAGTTGTCATATCATTCAAGTAGGAAGAGTTGGAATGATCGTGGTAGGAAATATTGTTTGATAAAAATGTTGGTTTAAAATCGGAAGACAAGCAAAGAAATAAGAAAAAGAACATCCAAATAGAATACTGTTAATGTAAAAACGAATGAATAAGAAAGTTTAACATTTATGATCGAAGTGAAGACAGCATGAATGCTCTAACCCATATGACCCAATAAATCCGACTACTGGTTTCAATAATCACTAGAGCCCCAACTAAATAGTTTACATTCGCTAACGTGTTTCAGTTGTGTATAGTCATTGATTTCATGAACTGAGACCACTTCCTTACTTGGACGTACATAGTCTGTTTCCAGCATACTTTCATCTCAACAAACCGCTTGTCAAAATAGGCGGTGGTCGAGCATACTCAATACATGCATCACCAACCGACTTTATGTTTTTACCTAGTTTTCTGTATTTAACCTCAGCACTGCTGATTCGGTGATCTGACCATACTTGAGTAAATGCTTTGAAGGTGAAATACTGATAACCTAGGAATACCACATTTCACGGTCATCAATTAGAGTGGAACGAAGTTCTCTACAGCAAAATCAAATTAGCAAACTTAGGCCATGTCGTGGTTATGTCGAATACAGATCCAAGATAAGTAAAGTCGTTGTGAGAATATTCAGCTTTCAACAACTAGGTTTTGGTTCTGAACTTCTATCCATTTGTTTTGTAAGGAACTAGGTAGTAACATTTTCCATCAAATCTTATGTGTAGTTTAAAAATTTCCCAATGAACCGGTACATGATGAATGAGTTACATTATTCGTTCTTGGAACTGAACAGTTTTGTTTCGAAGCCTTTAGTATAGTTCTTGATAGCACCTACTTCAAGTAACATCAATTGTTTTAAATTATCTCACAAACACTATGTCAGACTGTTTTAATGACTTTGTCAAGAACTGGTCATGTCCCCTTGTGATTATTTTGTTCATTCAACCTCTAACTATTTAATTGATAGATTAGATCTATATAGATTTGGTTATTGATTTCAGATTTATCTGAATATGATGTGTCCTCTAGAATTCTTCGAATCCTCACACTTTAAAATATTGATACTTACCCAATCAATCATGTGTGTTCATGATTGTCTGCTTGCATGGATATAAGTGATAGTATATCTTGTCTCTTGATTGCTTAAAGTCAGCTTTTGGAATTTTGTTCAGAACGATAATACTTACTTACGCCTGTTACTCCCAATGGAGCATAGGCCGCCGACCAGCATTCTCCAACCCACTCTATCCTGACCCTTCTTTTCTTGTTCTTTCCAGTTTTTGTTCATTCTTCTCATGTCTGTCTCTATTTCTTGGCGTAGTGTGTTCTTCGGTCTTCCTCTTCTCCTTTGGCCTTCAGGATTCCATGTGAGGGCGTGCCTTGTGATGCAGTTGGGTGATTTCCCCTTCCCGTAGAAAACCAACTAGCTAAAAAAACGCTAACCAGAACGATAATAAAAATTTCTTAAAACACCCAACGTAGGACTACCATTATTTGTTGTTTTATTTTAGTTCACTGGCGATCAAATTACAACTAATTAGGTATCGTCTGAAATGTAACATACATCTGTTTCATCCCCATAACTCATTTATCTAGTACAGATGAATGTAGTTGACTTCAAGTTGCTCGCTTATTAAGAAGACTAGTAATACTATTCAGTTGTCCAAACTGAAACAAGTGGAGTGGTGTTCAGACATGTGACTTAGTGACTAAAATTTGATTGCCATAACTACTAAGCCACTGCTTCATTCTTCATTTGAAACATCTAAAAAATGAATTTATTTTATATTTCTATTTATCTATTATCTTAATGATAGATATACAATTCATCATAATGAAATTGTAGTATTAATGGCTAGTTTAACTACATGTGATCCAAGTGATATTCATCAAACTATAAAAAGTTTATCATCGAATAGAATACGTTGTTCTGTTATATCATTAGCTGTGGAAGTATTTGTATATCGTGCACTTGCTCAACTTACACAAGGTAAGTTTTGTTCTATCTTTGGTAAGGCTACCTGTTCACGGTAAAGTAACTTTATGTCATCCCACTTTCATGCATTTAACAGTTTGTTATTTCTTTGGTATCTGGAAGATATATTTGTGTGCCTGAGACTTCTACATTCAAGGAAATAAAGTCGGTTGTCTTTTCTTACATATATTTATTCTTTATCTTAACATCAATAAGAAATATTCTATCAGCTTAGCTTATTGTCCTAATCAGTCACTGTCGGTGGATACGTTGTTCTGGGACTTTTAGCATAATCGAGTTTCACTCTAGTCCAGTCACCAAGCATTTTTAGAAGTATAGGGGTGGTTATCACTTCCATATTGCTCAGATCATAGGTATACAATCCTTCCTTAGGGACCTGAAAGTGAAACTGGGTTAATCTCTTGACGATCTGCAAGGCTGACCGCAGCTTCTAAGGTAAAACTGACTGAGATTGATCAGATGGTATTTTTGTGGGAAGTGTTTTTTACTGGTTCCTTACTTAAAAATACCTAACAGCTACCTATGGAAACCTGCAGGGTAATGCAAGGTGTGGTATTTTTAGTCTGAATGTTACGAATCCTTTTCTTCCGTTATGAGGAAATACTATCGGTGTAGATGCTGGTTGTTTGAAGGAAACACTTAGTTGCTGTTATAACAGTACAACCAGTAGTACGATTTTGTAATTGGACCTTTAGTTACTGCTTTTAGCTCTCTAACTAACCTGTTTGGTATAGTAGGGCCTAAACAAACAAGTTTTTCAATCAATATAGCTCGTTTTGATCATCAAGATATGCAAGCCGAACCAATATATCAATATAAAAGCCTCTAAATAGGGTACACATCAGTTACTGATGAGAAGCATTTGTTTAATGTTTATCTACGGGGACTGGTATAGCTTATAAGTGACTAATAATACACAAGCAGATCTAACACGGCTTGATAGTTGAAACAACTAATTATGGGAAAAGATACTTAATGAAAAGAGTAAAGTTTGTCAGGGAGTGAAAATCCAACCATGAGAGGAATATATAGATGTACACCATTTCTAACATATAACAATGTCAAATTCATTAACGCATGCCTTAAATATCATAATCATGGACTTATAACTGTAGAGCCTAATGATGAAGTTATTGAAAACAGTTGTTCACCCAAATATTCTTCATTTTTGAATATTCTATGAGGATTTTTAAACTGATGAGAGAAATAATTAAAATAAGAATCAAGCAAGGTCGAAGAGTGTGATATTAAAGATAAAACAACCCACGAATTTGAGGAAATTCAACATACTACTTACTAATTTAGCTTTCACTCAAATTCACCAACCATTTGTACAGACCATCAACTATGGAGAGAAGTACTTTCTGCGTTCTGAGTAGTGGTACTACTCAGCTGAACTAACCGAAGTAATTGAAACGGTATTTGAATTTCAATGTCGAACGTCCTAACTACCACGACACCCCACATATGATCGTTACGTGTCGTAGATACGCAGTCGACAACTTTTACTCGTGAAATAAAACCTCATGAAAAAATTCTTTATGTAAATCATCCTGAAGCGTCATCTTTACCCGATAATTTTCATTTTTGTAGTTATGACAGTCCTATTATTGTTATTATTATTATTTGTCTTAATTATGTTAATGTCTTTCAATATGCTTTTCACCAGGAACATTTCATGTTATCATGGATGAATTACATTTGAAAAATGTTTTGAAAGACTTAGTACCACCTCCAGTGGCCGCTGTAAGTTTTGTAATTTTCAAACTTAGATTTAAAAACATTGCATATATATATATATATACCCAACGGTCTACATTTCTTGGATCTTTATTTATCTGTCGAATTTTGAGCCATTATTTGTGTGATGGAACAAATGATGTATGCATACTATCAGGATAACTGAAGTGGGCGATTGGGACTGATAACCTAACGTCGATTGACAGTGATTATAAAACCACTGACCAACTGGCTGAATATATTCTAAGGGAATAAAAACTCTTATTCTGTAAAATATTCCAACAGAGAAGATAGAAACATGAGTTACATATTAAAAAGTTAGTCGCAGCCTGAATAGCTTAATGATAACGTCTCGAATATACTGACCCTAGTTCTAATCCGTAACAACCCACCAGTCCACCCAATAATTAAGGTAATTCTTGTTGATAGGTACCAAGTAGTACGTAAGTTCGATTAACGATTTCCTCCTGACTGTTTCCAAGCCACTAACATTAGAAACATAGTGTACGTGCTGTTGAGTCATTTACGTTTAATGGTTACATTACAATTGGGTCGATAGAACTCAATCAACATTAAGGTCAAGACATACATGACATTATATGTTTACTACTCATGCAACATAGATTTTATAATTTTGAACTAATGGTTATTTTTAAGGTTTTGCAATTTCTGGTTGTTGATATTCAGTGTTAAATCTTTTATCGATCTCTGTTGACATATGTCAATCAGTCAGTCAGTCACAACGTAGAACTTCGTACGTACGTACATCAGTTCGAGTTGCCATACCACATATGTACATCCTGAGCTGTTTGCTTAGATATCTCCATTTAATTACCAGCTGTAGTACAATTGAATTGTAACTACTAGTAGAATCCAGGATTCGTGTTTCATACTATTTTCGGTACTTATCATCTGAATATTCATAAACCCCTAGTATTTGTATTCACATTGAGGTCCAAACACAGTACCTATCGTTTTAAACGTTAATATGTTACTCATCTTTTCTCTTATGTATTCAGGGTGAATGAACTTATCTATAAGATTTTCATAGTTGAAATCATGAGTCAATTGAAGCTAAACCACCATGGAAAACCTGGAAGCACTGGACGGCCGTTTCGTCCTATTATGGGACTCCTCAGCTTCAATGGACTTATGATTTCAACTATGAAAATACTAAATTCTCCACAAAACCCCCTTTTATCTATAAGAGTTTATATTTTTCTGTGGTTGATATTAAAGAATACAAAATAAAGATTGTTTAATTATTATGTTGAAATAGTTTATATCTTAGAGATATTTTAAGTTCAACTTATTCAGGTTAAAAAAAGGTAAATATTCACCATGGTAATGACGTATGCTTGTGTATGTACGAGGTCACTGCATACAAAAGTTCAACTTTTCTAATCTTTTAATCTCAATCGATTTATGGAGTAGAGAAGATGTAGAATCTAATAAGAATACAACATTGATGTTTAACAGTATAGTACACTCACAATTGATTGATCACTGGGTGGTGATCAATGTCATGCATGTCAAATCCTTCTTAGTGCTGATCGAATGCTATCGATCAAGTTGCAATGTGGCCACTAGTCTAGGGGGATCGAATCCGTCAGGGAGCACCAGTTCCCTCAAGATTATAGGTACACCTTGCTGACGAGTGCCAAGTAGCACGAAACCCAGGGTTTCCTGTTGACTACTTTCAACCACCATCTTATCTCAGTATAGTACACTACCTATAATCTATGTGATCATGTGAGTTTTCATTACGAAATTATTGACAGCCAACTAATTTATGAGTCTCTTAATAATTGTTAATCAGTTAGTCACAACGTAGAACCTGTACGTACGTTCATCAGTTTGAGTTACCGTAACTGGTTAGCGAAGAGATATGAAGTTGTCAGATCAAATCCCAGAGTAGTAGAGGTAGTAACAGTATCAGTGTTAATAAGAAAGATCAGGCATCAAAGATACGACTCTAAAAGAAAATATAAGTTGGTTAAATAAAAACAAAAAATCTTATAAGGAACTTACCATGCCCAACATTTGTCCCAACCGTCATCCCATTCTTCACCCAGTACTCTATTCCTAACCCAGACATTGCTCATTCCGTGGTCCCTAAATACACAAGTAATGCTTCAAAGACACCTATGATCGAATACCGGTAACTTACGAATATCCTCTACTCTTAATGTTTCACATTCACGAAGTAGAATGGATCGACCTGCTTCGCAGTAAACTCCCCCTTTCGTTGGCGGATAGTATCTTGCCTACACCACAAGTGACACAAGTTGGTGAAAGCCAATCGAGCCTAGTAGAAGGTCAACTCCTGGAAAACCAGACGATAAAAGTGTTATCTCTAGATGGAATGATAGCCTGTTGTCCTATTTGATAAATGGTTTGAATATTAAAATCTTCAACATGTAGTTTAGGGTGTGGTTTCAGGAGATCAAGAATAACATTTCGTGAACTCAAATCATTAACATTTTTGGCGCGTGGTGGTTAAGATAAGTGAGAAGGGTAAGTCGTGTGAATGGAAGAGTTATTGAGAGATGAAGGAGGGATTCGACCAGCAACAAGGTGATCTCGGGTGCTGATAGAGGTATGAAGACTGTGGTTACTTCCCGATCACCCACATCGTGGAAGGATGCATATCCTGAATAAATCATAATTATATTTTCAAAAAAATTCTTCATTTCATTGTTTTAACATATTGTGTAGTTTGAAGCTGCAATGTAGCTCTTTTTAAGGATTGAATATGTTGCGTAATCGAACTTCACTGTTATAGTTATTACAACTGGTTTTGTTTGTTTTTCTTTACTTTCAAAGATTGAAACTGAAGCCAATCTCATTCGAATGGGTTAGTTATATCATTTAGCTGTTCTTTATGTTTTAAAGCAATATATCACTTTATAATTGATTGATGAATGAATATGATTACAATATTTCATGTACAGATTCATTGAACACTGTTGAGTCATTGAGTCGGTCGAATTCCTTCAACAATGATTAACAAGTCACTTAGTATTGTTGGTTTGGATCTTCCCATTGATGTGTTTAGGACTGCAACTGGTCAGTCTCTAATTGACATATGTGCATACTGTGTGTATTGCCTCGATATAGCCTATATTCACAAGCATGGTAAGCAAAGATGGATAGTGGCTAGGAGTGGAATCCAGTTTGACGCGCGTTTCGTCCCATTTGGGACTCGTCAGCTGGATGTACCTGCATCTCAGAGTTGATGTTCATTTTTGTACTCGAATCCAGTACCTTTCGCTTCAAACGCCAATGCGTTATCCATTCGACCACTGAGTCCTGATTAACAATTATATATCTTCACTTGTAAGTGTTTCTCTGCATCAGTCTACATAAGATATTGTAAAGAGTTTATAATGTAACTATGGAAAACTGGTACTTGTTATAGAAACTACTATAGTTCACTTAACTCACGGAATAGAACAAAAATCGATGACAAACAACAAACGAAAGGTAATACTGTAGTTAGAATAAATTCGAAATGGAAGAAAAGTAATTGGATAATAATTGCATGGGCAAGTAGTCGGAACACTTAACATGGGTAATACCAGCTGGTAAACAATTGATAGTAACTTATTGACAGGGTGACTAAGTATGAAATCAAACTCTCAGTCCTGCAGAGGTACACTGTTATTATTAAACTGCTTAATTGAAATCAGAGTACTCCAATTCTTTTTTTTTACTTTAATCAATCAGCAATATGGCGCAATCATTGTTCAATCTTATTGTTGGATAACTAACTTTTTTCCTAATGAGCTGATCATTTTTTTTAGAGAATGGGGGGCCATCAGATCATTAAGTGAATGATCTCAAAGTATCACTTGATTTATCGTGAAACTTTTAAAGCCCTATGTTCGATCTTTTGTTTATGAATTCATACTGTTAAAGAGTTTCTAAATAATGAACAATACTATATAGTGGAGATCATGAGTCAATTAAAGGTAGACCACCATAGAAAACCTGGAAGCACTGGACGGCCGTTTCGTTTTATTGTGGGACTCCTCAGCAGTGCTCGTCCATGATCTAGCCTTGCGAGATTCGAACCCAGGACCTACCAGCCTCGCGCCAGAGCACTTAGTCGATAGACCACTGAGCCAGTATCCAACGGTGTTAATGTCTAACTTCAACAAATTCACGAAATTGAGCAACCATTCACCATTGTTTTCAGTGAGTTTATATCTCACAACAGACCTGGTTGAACTCCACTGGTTACTGCTTCTCACTAGAACTCCAGTAAATACCTCATGGAGCCAGTCACTAGTGAGCATATGATCACTATGAGAGAGGGGGTTTTATGGAGATTTTAGTAATTTTATGTAGTTGAAATCATGAATCAATTAAAGCTAGACCATCATGAAAAACGTGGAAGCACTGGACGGACGCTTCGTCCCATTGTGAGACTCTTCAGCAGTGTACATCCACAATCCCGCCTCACAAGATACCAACCTAGAACAATACAACTGTTTAATATTCCTTTCTCTGCTATAGTTCTTCAGCTTATGTCATTTCGTGTTGTAGGTCACTTTAAAAGTCAATCACGTTTCCCGAATTCACTTGAATAAATACGTATATAGATTTCTCAAATTGGAATTTTTCTCGATTGTGTAATTAAGGAATCATACACTTTCTTGTTTATTAAATATGTCATAGAATGATGACTACTAATAGTATACTACTAATTTAGTATTTCTGCATATCATACTTACTTGTAACTGAAATAATTAATTTGATAATGGAGTTAGTTGATTAAAATCCTCTGCACAAAATCTATTGTCATAACACATTTAATCAATTAAGATGGTGGTAAATGTGATTTACCTAATCATCATATGATAGAATACAATTTTGTTGTGATTTTCATCTTTAGGGTTGCTCTATGCTGTCAGTTTAATCATTTTTGGAATAGAAAATGTTTTTCATTTCATGTAAAGTTGAAAAACAGAACATGAAATTTTTTATAGACGTTTTATTGTCATCAAAGAAATTGTGTTCGTAGGAAATAATTTACATCAAGGTACTTTTTTATTCAGTGATCTTGAGTTCTGTTAGAGGTATGAAGGCAGTTATCACTTCCCGGTTGCCAACACCGTGGAAGGGTTTTTCTAGAGGTACCTGAAAAGAAAATTGGATTAGAAATGGTCTTAGTGACCTGAGAGCGTGACCGCAGTGCCCAAGGGACAATTGCTTGAGGTCGGTCACACACGATATTTTTGTGTTAGTTCTGTACTTGTTGGGACCTTACCACCGGAGACAGATATCCGGTGTTGACGCAGGCCAGTCCTGAAGCAACGACTTGCATTAAGATGGGGGAAAAAACGCATCTTAAACATTCTGACATAATTTCTTAATACTACCGAAAGACTGCATTTTATCAGCGTCTTCATTAAACAGGACTATGTCATCTAGATATTCTAACTCCATACGTTGATTGAGCGTATAATTAATCTCGTATATACATATATTAATATTTTATTAACCCAGTTCTTGTATAATTTCAATGAATCAGTTTGACAATGAGAAATAATACACATTCATTCTGTGTTTTACTTTCTTTTCTTTGTCATTAATTTAGGCTTTCCACATTCTGAAACTTTTGATCTTGATCGTTTCGCTGTTAAACGTTGTATGTGGTAGGTGTTGACTAACATTAATCGTTTTCTATTAATTTTTTAGGGGATTTATTCACAATGGAATTTGATCATCTGACTAGGTTGTAAATTTCCTTATACGTACTATCATGATGTCATACCTTTGAAAATGAACTTAGTTGAATACTCATTAAACTATTCGCAATCTCTCAATGTCCCCAAATGCCCTGGTACGATCGAGAGTAGTGAGAGTCCGCTCTCCCTCTCGTAATACTTTTACATGGCCACGCGTATATAGCCTCTGCCAGGGAAGTCCTACTCACTGCCTTCTCGTGGCGGGGGTGTTGTTTACGAAATCGAGAGGACGGAGAGCGAATGTCCGGCGCTTTAACCGGGTTGGTGGACATGGCGCATCCACCTAGGGGAGTTGGAAAACCCTGATTCTAAACCAATGGTGCTCATGAACTCCAGCATCCTGAGGGAACAAATGGCGTATTAATCAATCATTAGTCACTATCTGCCACGGGACTGCATCTCCTTACGATTCTCTACTGCCTTGTGGACCAGACCTTTAGGTCAAAGGCTCCGGGTGTGGGCCCCTAAGAACACCACCTGCTTCGGTTTGGGTAAACATATATCTTGAATTTTATTGCTAGCCACTTTTCTAAACTAATAATCCACCTATAACAGAATAGTTGTGATTTGTTGATCAATTTATGCCATATAACTTCGACTAAGGAATATGTTTGATATTAAACATACTGTGGAGACTGTTATCGATGAAATTGGTCGTCGGCTGTCTAAATCGTAGCACCATAAGCAGGAGACAATCTTTGTATATATACGACATTTATCATCAGATATCATAGGTTTTTATACAGGTCTGACATCTAATCGCTTTTAAGTCTTCGCTTAAGTTTGTAAGTTATTTTAAATAACTTAAAAGTAGGAAAAAATATTTAAATATCTAAACAGTATAAGAGATACAAGGTGCATCGGCCTCATGACTTCCGAAAGAACTCGGCTTTCATCATGAGATGTCATAATTATTCCTTCTACTCTCAGGACAGAGTTTAAATGGTTTGAACAATTTTTTCTGGTCAGCGTTTTTAGCGAGTTGGTTTTCTACGGGATGGGGTCGCTAGCCACATACCCAACCCTCTTCCTTTACCCGGGCTTAGGACCGGCAGTAGCCCCCGGAGGAGCTACAGGCGGAGTTAGTATAAAAGATACAGTACTATAAACTCTGAAAACAAAGATAGATCTTCATTCATTATTCTCTTAGTTAATAATGATTCTTTAAAGTAACTACAAATTTATGAAATACTTTTTATCTTTTAGTCATTTATCAAATAAACCCACAAATGATAAAACTGATACTACTACTAATCCACATTATGCATGTCCAAGATGTCACTCTGCTTATTGTGAATTACCAGTCGAATGTAATGTTTGTGGATTAACATTAGTGGCTGCACCTCATCTTGCTCGTGCCTATCATCATTTATTCCCATTGGATTTATTTGAACCAGTAAATGGTAGTGGTAGTTTTAGTGAAACATCATTAGATAATCAAGAAAAATCAAAAGAAACTATTGATTCAGCAGATAGCGTGGATCATCAACAACGTCTTTGCTTTGGTTGTAATGTAATTATACCGTCCAAAATTCCTGTGAGTTATGAATTAATTAAATGCATCGATTAATAAGTAGTTTGTTCCATATTTATGAAACCGAGCTACTGCACTTAATGCCTATGAACATGACAAAACAAACTACTAAACGTCCATCCCATTGAGTCAGTCTGACCTTGATAGCCTATCTTTTGCCAAATGCTCTTAATTGATGGGTGTGTCTCCTTCCTAAGTTCGTATCCATCGAATAAGCGAAAATATACTTGCACACGCAACAATAGTGGATCACAAGCTTCTGATCTGCAAATTTATCAAAATACTAGCTTAGCATTCCTACTCTGAAAATAGAACCTGACGAGACAGATGAAAAGCTTGGATTTTAATCACTATGAACGCTTGGAATAATGCATAGTGATACGTGACCAGTGTATTACTACAAATTTATAGTAGTTTCATGTACCCCTAATGTTGTGAAACTAGTGGTTGGTATTAATAAATAGATTACATATTTCTCCTGTTAATAAATAATACGTACGGTTTAGCCGTACAAAGTAAGTTGTCGTTGAACGATTCTGTTGGTTCCGAATACTTGGCAAAAGCACAATTATGTGTTGTGTAACCTTATTTGCAAAATGAATAAAACATTACGCGCTATAATAAAAAAACTTGGTATGATTTGGAAACTTACATGACGCATCTAATATTACCCAAACAAATAGTATTGCTTATACTAGAGTTTAAGTTGATGACAGTTTTCTTGGTTTCCTTCCATTGATCGAATCACTGCATTCAGAATGTCAGTCAGTGATCTTGAGTGCTGTTATAGGTATGAGGGCGATTATCACTTCCTGGTTGCCCACACCGTGGAAGGGTTCTTCTAGAGGTACCTGAAAAGGAAATAGGATTAGAAGTCTTAATGACCTGAGAGCGTGACCTCAGTGCTCAAGGGACAACTACTTGAGGTCGATCACACACAACCTTTTTGTGAGGCGGGATCGTGGATGCGTACTGCTGAGGAGTCCCACAATAAGACGAAACAACCATCCAGTGCCTCCAGGTTTTCAATGGTGGTTTAGCATCGATTGAATCAGGATTTCAACTAAATAATATCATCTTTTTATCTCGTCATATCAAACAGTTAACTATCAGGTTCAATCATTACTTGCGTGATCACCGTTTCTTTTGTTTCCTGACCAAATTAAATTTACAAATTATATCCTTTCTCTCTAAAAAAAAGAAATTAATAAATTCATTTATTTGTTTATTTTTATCACAGGGATATCAATGTCCTAAATGTAAATTCATATTCTGTCATTCATGTGATGCTGTTCTACATGATTCCATTCATTCATGTCCTGGATGTTTAACGTTGTTGTAATTGATGCAACATGATGTTGATGAATTGAGATAATTTTATAATTGAACAGGAAAATTCTACCAAAAATAAAAAAACGGCCAGTCAAATTGCATTTTTACTCTACAATATGATAGAAACCCCCCTATGAGAAATGTTGTTCTCTTTTGTTAACATGTTTTGCTGTTTGACTGTAAAATAAATGTTCCATTTTCTAACAAACAGTTCTGTTGATTTATATGTTTGTTGTGGTGATTATGTTATTTCAAGTTATTACATTCAATGAGACTGTATATCTGTTATGAGCGAAGATAGATGGCGGCTGTTGTAACGTACAGTATCTGGAATCTGATACTGATGCTCGGTATTATATGCACTAGCCTCCCCCCTTCACAGTTAACTACTTGAGCGATAAATTGTATTGGACTACTGAATAAAATGCACAAATACTCATCCATATGTATACCAGTCTATCCTTAGTAAATTGACTCGTTTTGACCCAAATGAAATACACTTAACTTTTATGCTACTTCTGATTGCTATCGATTGACGTTTTCATTAGGCTATTTCTAATTGGCACTCCATATCAGTGACTGGCTGTGGATTCCAAAACGCACGTTTCATCCTATTTGGGACTCATCAGCTGGTTGTACTTGCATATATGTTGTAGAGAGTGTTTTTTCTCATACAGTGTTTATAAAAGTCTTAGATTTGATTGGTCAACCGATAGTCCGTTTCATTGAACTAAGGTTCATGTCAATAAAACTGTATAGACTTATAATTTCTAAAGTTTCGGACTATGATGTATGTATTAATAAGTAACACATAAACATTCTCGATTGTGTATGAAGTGTAAGTCAAATAAATTCATCCAGTAAAGAGGAAAATAAGCTTCATCAAATGATTTAAGCTTACAAATGACTCAAATAACTAAACTTTACTAGATCTTTAAGTAAACAGAATATACCCATTTGAACGTAAAATTAGAAAGATCGGTTCAGCGAACTCATTTTCAAAGCTGTTCACCGACAAAAAGAACTCTTCGCCGAACCGATCTTTCTTATTCTTAGTATATTTGCTAGTAGAAATTTTTTTAGAATAATCTGTAAACAAAGCTTTCAATAATCGGGAACGTGTGTCTTGACTGCGCAAATAGTTACGATTATGTGCAATGGAGGCTCGAAACCGTTTAGATGTGTTATCGGCAGAAGAAATTATCACAGAAATGGGGGTAGCCACCAAGAAAAAAGCTATGAGTATTAGAATATTAAATATCTCTAGATTGTAAATTAAAATAAACTATTTCATCAAATAACAGGCTTTACTTTAGAATACAATAATATTTATTCATTTGTGTGGAAAACATTAAAAGTAAACTAATCAATCAGTCAGTCACAACGCAGAACTTCGTACTTACGTACATCAGTTCGAGTTGCCACACCACATTAGCATAGAGATCCAGTTGTTGATTCAAATCCCATAGTGGTAGAAGTAGTAAGAGTATAAGCAGTGATCCGAAAGATTAAGGTTTGAAGAAGTTATTCGAAGAGTATAATCCGGTGAAATAAATTTGACCGTAGCTGCTACATTGACGTGTGGTCGGGCTTGCCTGTCGTGATGACCCAACCGAGCTCTATTGGCTGGGACGTATGTTATTATAAGTTCTACCATGCCAGGCATGTCCTCTGGAGAACCGTAAGACTGAAAGCAGCAACTTAAGGTCTGAGGGCGAAGTCGTACTGCTGACTGTAGAGGGGTGTGACAGCAGTAAGGCGTTTCCCTTGGACAACCAGCATCTACAGCGATGCTGCTTTCTCACAGGGAAGGAAGGGGTTAGAAAAGGTCGACCCTAGAAATGTCACGCTTCACCTTACCTCAAGGTTTTGCATTTCCGACGGTACGGCCCTCTGAAGAACGGAATTAACACGTCAAAAACCTCCCACAAAAAGGCTGTGCGTCACCGGCCTCAAACAGTTGTCTCTTGAACCCTGTGGTCACGCTCCCGAGTCGTTAAGACCAACATTTATCCAACTTCTTCAGATCCCTCAAGAAATACCCTTCCACGGTGTGGGCAGCTGCGAAGTGATATTAGCCCTCATACCCGTATCAACACACAAGACCAAGTTGGTCACATTCAAATCCTTCCTACACCTCTTAAACTAATCAATGATAATAATGAAATAGATTGCATAACTAAACATAATAATTGATAAGTACAAGTTTGTAGTAAGATGACTGGTATGCTGATAGTGATATTGACAGCTTCAATAGATGTTTCAACATAAGAAGTAGATCAAAAATTGAGACAGTTAACAAAGTGACTCATTAACAGTTATGTGAGAAGTGATATGCGAGGGGAAAAAACAATCGGATAATATGGAGAATTCGTGATACTAACTATTTTATCTCGTCAAGCCCAAGAAAGCGAAATATTATCATAAGATACTCCTGATGAACACAGAGACTATACTTGTTGGCTCAAATTTCCGGAGGTTTCCCTAAGTATATGAGATCAGACCGAACTCTGCTTAAGAAATACTAAGGTATACAGTTGATAGACCACTGAAAATGATTTGTTCTTATTTGGCTTGATTAGTTTATGTTATTCATATTGGTGCATAAGTAAATATGCTTAAAAAACATTATTATTCTATGTCTATTTCTGATTCTAAACTATTATAAGTCTTCCCAAGATATTATTTATTTATTTAAACATATAAATATTCGTACAAGGGGGCACCAGAAATATATGCGACACACAAAACAATGAGAATCGGAAGAGATGAAGACGTAAGATGCACATAAAAAACAAAGAAAAAAAGAAGGAACAACAAAAACGACAGAGTGTATGTTAGTGTAATAATAGGAGTAATAATGGGGGAAACAGAAATGTACAACCAGAAGATCTCTTTCAGTTAAGGAAGTTATAACCACTCTTTATGAACAAAGTAAAAGAAGGTTACAGCAGGCTCGTCATTGGCTTCTATTCTGAACCATATCTGATAACGTCTCTAGCCACTGTGTTGCACCATCTATCGGACCCCAACCAGGGAGTCGTGAAGGACCAAAAGAAGTCAGCTTTTTGCACCCTTCTCTCATACTACAACACCATGTCATACACTGACCACCTCTTCGCTTTTTCCAACCAGTCCCAGCGTCAGCAAGTAAAGCACGACGTGGAACTCTCTCGGATGACATTCGTAGAACATGTCCAAGCCACCGAAGTCGGTGTTTCAAGATGGTGACACCGATTGAATTATCGTCTCTGTGCCCGAACATACGATGCCGAATCTCCGCGTTACTAACATGGTGTCGCCACTGGATGTCAGCAATCCTTCGGAGACAACGATGATCGAACACAGAGAGTCGTCTAACATCATCAACTCGGAGAGGCGAGGTTTCACAAACATAGAGTAATACTGCTCTCACCGACGCGTTGTAGATCCGACCTTCTGCAACCAGACTAACATCACGAAGGCGCCAAAGATGGTCCGGATCG
Source organism: Schistosoma mansoni (assembly GCF_000237925.1). Taxonomy (NCBI): domain Eukaryota; kingdom Metazoa; phylum Platyhelminthes; class Trematoda; order Strigeidida; family Schistosomatidae; genus Schistosoma; species Schistosoma mansoni. The sequence goes on from NC_031502.1 coordinate 54,532,659, forward strand.
GCATAAGCAACTCTGGCTTTCACTATATGGGTATCGATCTCATTACTAACGCCACCACCAGCGCTTATGCAGCTACTTAGATACACAAACTTAACAATCGTTAAAGTCTATCCTGTTTTGATTGAATAACAGAAAAAAACTATTCACCACATTTAATCGACAATTTTGATTATAATACCATCGAATATCCTAAGAATTAGCCGTATCATTATCTAGGCTTTTCTTTTTTCCTATCATCTACATAAGCTATATTAAATGACTATTTATTTATCGGTTAAGCGCTCGCTTGTGAGACTGATAGATCCTGGGTTCGAATCTCGTAAGATGGGATCGTGGATGCTCACTGCTGAGGAGTCCCAAAATAGGACGAAACGGCCATACAGTGCTTCCAGATTTTCCATGATGGTCTAGCTTCAATTGACTCATGATCTCAATTATATAAGATTATTGTTTTTCTTATCTGATTCTATTCACTAATTCATTGATTAAAAAACAATTTTTATCTTAGTTGTTAAGTGTTTATTATGTGTCATATAATGTACTGGTTAATTTGAGTTAGTTAGTTAGTCACTTATTATGATGATAATCGATTTTTTATAGTCTTGAATGAATAGATTTCTTGTTTGAGCTTGTTTTAGTTGTTAAGACCACACAAAAAAATTAATATTCATGTATCAGTATAGTCTATTCAATGGTTGGCAATAAAGATACTCTAGTAGTATAACATTCATTTAACTTCTATAGTTCTGTATATGAATTTAAACCTTATATAGAACTGTGACTAAACTGTATAGCCAAAATAGCAAAGATTATGAAAGAAAAGTATATTTAATTCAATAGTTAATCTTGTCTTAATATATATACGTACATCCATTCAGTGAAACAATTTTCATAGTTCTGAGTCTTTTTAGAAGAGTTACCACGATCATTACTTACTTACTTACTTACGCCTGTTACTCCCAATGGAGAATAGGCCGCCGACCATCATTCTACAACCCACTCTGTCCTGAGCTTTCCTTTCTAGTTCTATCCAATCAATGTTCATTCTTCTCATATCTGTCTCTATTTCTAGGTGTAATGTGTTCTTTGAGCTTCCTCTTCTCTTTTGACCTTCAGGATTCCAAGTGAGAGCTTGCCTTGTGATGCAGTTGGGTGATTTCCTCAATGTATGTCCTATCCACTTGCAGTGCTTCTTCCTGTTTTCTTCATCTGTTGGATGGAGTCTGGTTTGTTGTCTCCCACAGTCGGTTATTGTTGATAGTGTTTGACCAACAGATCCGTAGTATTTTGATATAATATACAATAAATTTTAATGAAAATTTTTCCATAAAATAGTTCACTTTACTGATATTCATACAAATTTTTGTCCAAAAAAGTTAAAAGAACATTATTTTAAATGATTTATTAATTACAACTGTCATTATATAATAAGTAAACTAATAAAACACATTGTCAATAATGGTCCATTCAATCGGATCAGATTAAAATAACGAAAGGGCCCAGATATATATGCGCCATACAAAAAATGTCATTTCATTAATTCATGTGTGAGGGCTATGATACTTCCCGGGTGCCCAAACCGAAGCAGGTGGTTTCCTTAGGGGGCCACACCAGGAGCCTTCGACCTAAAGGTCTCATCGACAAGGCAGTGGATCATCGTGAGGAGATGCAGTCCCATGGAAGCCGGTGATCAACGATTTATTCATACACTATTTGTTCCCTCAGGATACTGGAGCCCATGTACACCATTGATTTGGAATCAGGGTTTTCCAACTCCCCTAGGTGGATGCGCCATGTCCACCAACCCGGTTAAAGCGCCAAACATTCGCTTTTCGTCCTCTCACTTTTGTGAACAACACCCCTGCCACAAAAAGGCAGTGAGTAGGACTTCCCTGACAGAGGCTATATATTCGCTGGCCATATGAGAGCATTTGGAGAGGGAGAGCGGACTCTCTCCACTCTCGGCCGTACCAGGGCATTTGGGGGCTAGAAAATAAGATAATCTGTTCATTTCTGCTAAATTGCTTATTCTAAACTATACATTACTACTGACCATGTTAATTTTAAGTGGATCCAATCACCTTTCCGTGTCCACTAACCCGGTTAAAACAACGGACATTCGCTTTTCGTCCTCTCAATTTCGTGAACAACACCCCGGCCCGCCACGCGAAGACAGTGAGTAGGACTTCCCTGGCAAGGGGTTGTATACACGTTGCCTTGTGAGAGCATTTCGAGGGGGCGGGCCCTCACCACTTTCGGTCGTACCAGGACATTTTCAATGCCTTTAAAGTTGTTAGATAAATTATGTTCTACAATCGAAGACAATCATAAACGCAATTGCACAATTTTTAGCAAATTATATTATTTAAAATAGTCTCTTCTTTACTGAATTACTTTCAATTTATCTAAAGAAATAAATTAATCACTTAAAATACTCTATAAGTCAATTAGTCAATAAAAACACTACGCTAGAATCTGTTATGTATGCACATTTATTCAAGTTACCATACTCCATTTGCACAGTGAGTTGAAATCGTCAGACAAAGTCGTGTAATAATAGAGGTAGAACAGCATATGTGAGAGAACAGTATTGTCTCCAAGTAAATCGTCATCAGGATTTACTCTAATATACATGAATATTTATACGAAAATGCTAGGGAAGAGCGACATAAAAACAATACGCATTTCTATCTTGGCACATCTAATTGAGAGTGGCCATAATGTAGATAAATCGAGGTCATTTCAAGTGATCTACCATATACCTCCATCATTTCTCAACGGATTTCGTTCCCGTCTCCTTCATATAGCAGAAGCCATAGGAATTCGTACATTTCATGTATATAAGAGTTAAGGCTAATGACGATCTGATTGAAATTAATTGTTCTCTTACATGTGTTGCTTTAATTTTCACAATGGGAATCTTACTTATTCTAATAGAGGTAGGTTATAACAGTATTATTGATGATAGAAAATATTAGGAGGTGCATCCACTCTTTGTGTTCTACCAAATTCTAATCTTCTGAATTCTTCGTGTCCGTATCCTTTTTCTCTTTCCAAATTTATTTCACTGGATTATACTCCTTGAATAACATCTTCAAACCCCAATCTTTTCGATTACTGCTTATACTCTTACTACTTCTACCAATATAGGATTTGAATCGACAACTTCATCTCCGTGCTAATGTGGTATAGCAACTCGAACTGATGTACGTACGTACGAAGTTCTACGTTGTAACTGACTGACTGATTGAGAAAATATTAGGCATCAAAAATACAATTCAGGAGAATATAAATTAGTAAAATAAAAAAGCCGAAGAAAAATTATGAAGAATTCAGTAGCTCAGAATATAAGCGAAGATAAAGAATGGATACACTTGTGCTAGTGTAAAAGATTTTGGGTGGCGTTATTCAAAGTCTCTGACTACTGGTTTTAATAATCACACCGACTCCAACCAGGTATTCTAAACATATTAATATGACTCCGTCCAACTGTCAATGTCTTAACGGATTGATGCCAGATTTTAATTTGGCCACCCCTAGCTCTTTCTACAAAATGAAGAGAAATAAGTCAGTATTTTGTCATCTTTTTTTCGTAATGCTGAAACATTCTCAATATGAGCTTTAATGTCTATCCTGATTATATGCACAAAAAAGCTTGAGTAGACGGTTGTTTTCATCAACATCGTCAGGCTTTAGAGTTTTAGTAGAATGGTGATAATAAGGCTTATATAAGTTGTAAGTGATTTAAACAATGTTATTCGGTAAACTAGTGAACTTTTACATTGATTGAGGCTTAAATATGTACAAAATATCTCATTTGTAAATTTGAGAAAAATCTTTAAGACAGGTGAACGAAAATTCCTTGTTAAGCGTCGAGCTACAAACCATATAATTAAAGAAACCGTGTAATTATGGTGCATAATAAGAGAGGTATTATGATATCATAGTAATAATAATGACATCGTTTAATAAAAACTATGGTGTGCTCATTATTGACCAGCTTCAGTTTGTCAATGCAAGAGTTCTAGTGAGAAGTCGTGACCAGTGGAGTTCAAACTATGTCGGGTATAAGACAGTTATCTACGACAGCCAATGAATGAGGGTTGGACAATATTCCAAGGTATGGGAACTTAATGACCTGACACTCAAGCTTTAATTACGTAGCCTGAAGGTTCTGGATTCGATCATTAGTGAGGTTGTAGGTGCACACTAGTAAAGAATTTCATATTAAGAGGAAACGATTGTTCAGGTTTTTAACTGTTTAATTAAAGTCAGTTCATGATATGAGACTCCACTAAAACAACCAAGTCGTGTGAATATATAATACTTAACGGCTGAGAGTGGGTAAAGTCAGCTCTCCCTCTCGAAATGCTCTCACATGGCCACGTGCATACAACCACTGTCACGAAAGTTTGACTCACTACCTTCAAGCATCAGGGGTGTTGTTTACGAAATCGAGAGGACGGAAAGCGAATGTCCGGCGCTTAAACAGGGTTGGCGAATACGGAGGGTCCACATAGGGGAGTCGGAAAACCCTGATTACCAACCAACGGTGCACATGTGCTCCAGTAATCTGAGAGAACAAATGGCCTATGAACCTATTAATGATCACAAGCTACAATAATGGGACAAAATCTCTTTATATTGCTCCACTGCGTTATGGATCAGACTTTTAAGTCAAAGGCTCCGGTTCTGGCACCCTATAAAGTACACCTGCTTCTGTCTGGGCAATATCACAACCCACACATAAATCAAGTAACTACTGTGGCGCATGTGTATTCGGTACCCTTATGTACTAATATTCTTAACTCTTTTTTCTATTCTCATTGAATAATCGTTATGTTTTATTATCCAAATTTATTTTTGTTTTTGTTCATATTCTGTTATGGATTAAATTTCACTGAAATTTATCTTTATATAAAATTTTATTCATTTTCATAATTAGTTGATTATTATCTAAACTATTGATTGAATTTTCCATTTCATTTTAAATAATTCATTAAGAATAATAACTCCGCCTGTAGCTCTACTAAAGTTATTGCCGGTTCCAAGCCCTGGTTATGGAGGAGGGTTGGGAATGGGGTTAGTGACCTCATACCGTAGAAAAACTAACTTGCTAAAATAACGCTAACCAGAAAAAAATAAGAATAATAACAGATTTCAAAGCAAAGATGGATAGTGGCCAGCAGTGGAATCCAGTTTGACGCGCGTTTCGTCCTATTTTGGACTCGTCAGCTGGATGTACCTGCGTCTCAGAGTTGATATTCACTCTGGGACTCAAACCCAGTACCTTTTCGCTTCAAACGCCATCGCGTTATCCATTCAGCTAATAAGTCCTGATAACCAGTTGCAGTCCTAAATATCAATAGAATGATTCAAACAAACAATACTAAGTGAATTTAAACTTCACCCCATTGCACAAGCAAGTGGTAATAATAATAATAATAATAAATCGAGGCGTTACATGAAAACAAAGAAGGAAATGAACAGTTGGATAGTGTAGCTGATAAGTGACTAAATAGTGATAACAACAATAAAACTCACTAGAAAAACACTGTTAAAGAAGAACGCATTAATATAGAATAAGAAAGGTGTTAATTCGTAAGGATTTAGATTATTCTGTTATTGATAACCAGGATTGAATCTTTTTTAGTAAATGTGCATTGTAATTGAATTGTCTCCACACATTCATTCGTTACAAGTTTTATTGTATTTAATGTATATATCAATAAAATTAAAAATAGATGTTTCGTTCTATTTGAGACTCGTCAGCTGGGTGCATGCCACATGCATCCCAAGTGTTGATGTTCACATTGAGAGTGGAAAAATTGTGCTATTTTGAGCCAAACTGATAATGATTAATTTATGATGACAACGGTAATTAAATGAAAGTTTTATATTTTCTTTTACGAAAATACATGTAATCTCCTGAACGTAGCCTGAATAGTAGTCTAATCGGACTGATCCTGTATAACTAACTTAAAATGCTGTGTGGTAATTATTATTATTTATTTAAACACATAAATATTGGTACAAGGAAGCACCAGATACATATGTGCCGCACAAATCTTTGATTTGTGTGAGGGCTGTGATACTGCCTAGATGACCAAACTGAAACAGGTGGTTTTCTTAGGGGGCCACACCTCGAGCCTTTGACCTAATGATCTGATCGACAAGGCAGTGGAGCAACGTAAGGAGATACAGTTCCATGGTAGTCGGTGACCAACGGTTGATTCATACGCCATTTGCTCCTTCACCATACTGGGGCCCATGTACACCATTGGTTTAGAATCAGGGTTTTCCAACTTCCCTAGGTGGACGCGCCGTGTCCACCAACCTGGTTAAAGCGCCGGACACCCGCTTTCGTCCTCTCAATTTTGTAAGTGAGTAGGACTTCCCTGACAGAGGCTGTATACACATGACCATGTGACAGCATTTCGAGAGGAAGAGTGGACTCTTCCCACTCTAGGCCGTATCAGGGCATACGGGGGCACTGTGTGGTGAATTAGATGTCAAACTAATAAGTCATTTCCTCCGAATAATTATATCCAATCCAAGACATTTATCCGTAAAATCTCATGTAAACTTTTCAATGTAAGTAAAGTGAATTAAAACTTATTGTCTAATGTAGAAGAAGGAAAGAATGAAATCCGATAAGTAACTTTAATTTCATAAGTTGGTGAATGATTAATTAAAATTCTATCTTACAGTCATTCGTGTTTTGAGAAGTGTATAAGGTAATTGAAGTTCGAGATGTGTGTTATTGAGTGCCAATATTGGTAAAAGCGGAATCCAGAACACGCTTTTTGTCTGGAGGTCGTGGGACTAATCGCTAGTGAAGTAATATTCTCTTCTGGGCTTTCTTTTCTAGTTCTATCCAACTTTTGTTCATTCTTCTCATGTCTGTCTCTATTTCTCGGCGTAACGTGTTCTTTGGTTTTCCTCTTTTCCTTTAACCTTCAGAATTTCATGTAAGGGCTTATCTTGTGGCGCAATTAGGTGATTTCCTCAAAGTGTGCCCAATCCACTTCCAGCACTTCTTCCTGATTTCTTCCTCCGTTGGAATCTAGTTTGTTCTCTCCCACAGTAGATTGTTGCTGATAGTGTCTGGCCAACGGATCCGAAGTATCTTGCATAGACAACTGTTAATAAACACTTGTATCTTCTGGATGATAGCTTTCGTAATTCTCCACGTCTCCGCCCCATACAATAGGACTGTCTTGACATTTGTATTGAAAATTCTAACCTTGGTGTTGGTTGACAATTGTTTCGAGTTCCAGATGTTTTCCAGTTGTAAATATGCTGCTCTTGCTTTGCCGATCCTCGCCCTCACATCTGCATCTGATCCACCGTGTTCATCAATGATGCTACCCAGATATGTAAAGGTTTCCACATCCTCCAAAGCTTCTCCGTCAAGTGTAATTCGATTGGTGCATATTGTATTGTATCGGAGAGTCTTGCTTTTCCCTTTGTTTATATTGAGACCTACTGCTGCTGAGGCTGCTGCTACACTGGTCGTTTTCTCCTACATTTGTTGTTGCGTTTGTGATAGAAGAGCCAGATCATCCGCGAAGTTTAGATCGTCCAGCTGCATCCTACCTGTCCATTGTATCCCGTGCTTTCCTCCAGTTGTTGACGTCTTCATGATCCAGTCGATCACCAGGAGAAAGAGAAAGGGTGAGAGTAAGCAACCTTGCCTAACACCGGTCCTTACCTCAAATGAATCGGTGAGTTGTCCTCCGTGGACGATTTGGCAGTTTAGTCCATCATAGGAGTTCCGTATGATATTGACTATATTCTCAGAGACGCTGTAGTGTCGAAGAAGCCTCCATAGTGTCGTCCTGTCGACGCTATCAAATGCTTTCTCATAGTCAATGAAGTTGATGTACAGTGATGAATTCCATTCGATTGATTGTTTCACAATGATACGTAGAGTTACGATTAGGTCTTTACACGATCTATCCTTACGAAATCCAGCCTGTTGACCTCGAAGTTGGGCGTCCACGGAATCCTTCATCCTGTTTAACAATACTCTGTTGAAGACATTTCCTGGTATTGGGAGATGAGTGATGCCCCTGTAGTTATCGCACTTGCTGAGATCGCCTTTCTTTGGTATCTTGATCAGAAGTTCTTTTTCACAGTCTATTGGTACTTGTTCTTCATCCCAAATCTTACTGAAGAGGATGTGGAGTATCTTTGCAGTTGCTGCTACATTTGCTTTCAGTGCCTCTGCCGGGATGTTGTCTGGTCCCGCTGCTTTGCCACTCTTGATTTGTCTAATGGCCATGCTGATCTCTTCAATTGTTGGTGGGCCAATATCGATTGGGAGGTCCATGTGTGCTGCTTCGATGTTGGGTGGGTTCTGTGGAGCTGGTCGATTCAAGAGTTCCTTGAAGTGTTCTACCCACCTGTTTCGTTGTTGTTCTTCAATATCGTTGATTACTTTGCCTTCCTTGTTTTTCACTGGTCTTTCTGGTTGACGGTAATTTCGAGCAAGTTTCTTTGTTGTATCATACAGTTGTCTCATGTTTCCCTCTCTTGCAGCCTTTTCCGCTGTCATCGCTAAATCTTCCACATATTTACGTTTGTCGGTTCTGATGCTCCTCTTCACTTGCTTGTTTGCCTCTGTGTATTCGGCTTGTGCCTTGGCTTTTTGTGCTCTTGTTCGGCTGATATTGATTGCTGCCTTCTTGTTCCTCTTTTCTTCAATCTTATCCAGTATACCAACAGTGATCCATTTCTTGTGGTGGTGCTTCTTGTGGCCCAGAACCTCCTGACATGTTGAAACGATTGCCTCCTTGATATCCTTGCAGTTGCTCTCCATGGTAGTTCCCTTTCCATTGAGTAGATCATGAAAGGCCTGGGACCTGTTGATGAGGGCTATGTTGACAGCTTTTCTGGACAGCACCAATGCAACTCCTTGTGCATGTGAGGCATTTTCTTCTTCATGACCGCAGTATAACAGAAGTTTCCCTGAAGATATTCGTTGTTGTCCAACCTGCGTCCAATGTGTTTCACTGATTGCAAGCACATTCAGGTTTTATTTTCTCATTTCTGCAGCGATTTGGAAAACTCTTCGTGTCTCCCACATTGTCCGGACATTCCATGTACCTATAAAAATTGTCGCTCTGGTTGTTAGAAGGTGCATCCGCATTTGTCCAATAATGAAGCTACACGTCGAGATTCTGGAATGTTCTTCTACATGGTGACTAGATGAAACATCTTCGGCTCTTCCAAAGCCTCCTTGAGTTCATTGGGAGTCTTTTTCACACAAGGTATACAGGAATTTCATTATTGACCAGTTCTCTTGCCTTTTGATATAAATTCATTGACAGCTTTACATTATCAATTAAGTATATTTTTAAAAATGAACAATCATTATCAGAAGGGTTTTTTTGTGGAGATTTAGTATTTTGATGGTTGAAAGCGTGAGTCAATTGAAGCTAGACCAGCTAGACCATGAAAATGATAAATCTCCACAAAAAACCCTTCTGATAATAATAATAATCATATGCTCACTAGTGACTGACTTCGAGAGGTAAATCCAGGTGTTCTAGTGAGAAGCAGTGACCAGTGGAGTTCAAACCACGTCTGTTGTGAAATAGGAACTCACTGAAGACAATCGGTGAACGGTTGCTCAACTTCATGGATTGGTTGGAGTTAGACATTAACACCGTTGGATGCCGACTCATTGGTCTAGTGGTTAAGCGCTCGCTTGTGAGACTGATAGATCCTGGGTTCGAATCTCGCGAGGCGGGATCAAGGATGCGCACTGCTGAGGAGTCCCAAAATAGGGCGAAACGGCCTTTCAGTGCTTCCAGGTTTCCCCTGGTGGTCTAGCTTCAATTGACTCACGCTTTCAAAAATGAAAACAATCATTACTCAATTACAATATTTACCTTAATTCAGCTGGCGAATTAAACAATCCACATATGTTTCTATACATTTCCCTCAATGGTTTGTCCTTGTCATCTAATCATCAGATGTATAATTAACTACAGATTCTTTAAACAACTTCATTTGCTGAATAACTTTCATAGAAAAATACTCTACTGTATTCTAACAAACAAACACAGCAGAGAACTAATTTCTTATGACAAAAGCTGTTACTATGGCAACAATAACATCATTAAAAGACATGTAAATGCAAATGAAGAATTCACAAGAAAAATGTCAGCAATTGCAATAGTCACACTAAGGCTACTGCTTCAATTATCATTATTATTACTAAGAGTAATCATCATTAAAATCATAGTTACTGTATAGTTATCTCCTTAATAAGTTTGTAAAATGTTTATAGGCTTCATTTGATTAAGTGGTTACTACTGGCAACAACAGTGTTGTTAAAGAAAAGCGTGAAATCCAATTACTGATTCTGTTTAGTTTTAACAATAACTGACTTAAAAGTGAAACGATGATGGGGTATTCACTTAGTATTGTTTGTTTGAATCTTCCCATCGATGTTTTTGGGACTGCAACTGGTCAGTCTCTAATTGGTATATGTGCATACTATGCGTATTGCCTCGATATAGCCTTAATTCACAAGCATGGTAAGCAAAGATGGATAGTGGCTAGCAGTGGAATCCAGTTTGACGCGCATTTCGTCCTATTTCGGCTATCAGGACTCAGTGGCTGAGTGGATAACGCGATGGCGTTTGAAGCAAACGGTACTGGGTTCGAGTCTCAGAGTGAACATCAACTCTAAGATGCAGGTGCATCCAGCTGACGAGTCCCAAATAGGACGAAACGCGTGTCAAACTGGATTCCACTGTTGGCCACTATCCATCTTCGCTTACAATGATTAGGTATGATGTGAAACAAAATGAATTCAGTTTTTATGATTTCTTGAATTAAAATGAACAAACAGGTTGTGGATGCGCGCTGCTGAAAAGTCCCATACTAGGAAGAAACGGTCGTCCAGTACCTCCAGGGTGGTCTAGCTTAAGTCGATTCATGAATCCAACCACTAAACGAACTATTTGTTAAATCTAGAGTTGTTATAATTTCTGTTACAGCGTTTAAAGTCTTGGCCATTTCATACATATAAACACAATATATATACGGTTTATCGTCTTGCGTTGACTTTAACTGTATAATGTTCAAACGATTTTAATGAATCTCAGATTTACATAGTTGTTTAACGAAAAACGCTACACTTTATCCCTCACTAATTCACTCGACATTTAAAAATGTCTTTCAGTCATATGGAATGTAGAACCTGATACATATTTACGTCGGTTCAAGTTTTTGCATATCGGCACAGTAAGATGACATTATCAAGTCAAATGCCAGAGTAGTAGAAATAGTAACAATGTAAGTAGTAGAATTAAAAAGGAAGCACAAGGTATTCAGGGACTAAAAGACGACAAGAAACGAATGCACTACCCTCATTTCTGATGATTCTGAGCCAAATAATACAGTCTTTAATTATTGGTTATGATAATGGTCGAGTAACAACCAGGAGATCCACACTTCTCGCGTGACTTAATCTAACAATCAATGATTTCAAAGACTAATTTTTGTTTTGGCTCCCTTCCTCCAGCATACTTCTAACTCAGACAACGTAAACTGTTAAGGTAATCGGGTACGCGCAACACATGTCTCGAAGATCTCGACCTACTGCCTCATCAAACAAGATCCCTTCTACTTATCACTCTTTAACTAACCTCATCATTGCCCACTCACTGGCCTCAAAATACACAAATGATGGTTCGAATACATCTATGATCCAATTCTGGTATTCTAAAAATATTCTCTATTCTTAATGTATTGGAATGTTATCCTACTTCTGAATAAACAAGTACACATTCATACGACCAGCATGCTGTTCGAATGACAGTAGATGGAGCGAAGTTAGGATCTTGATGTACGGGACGGATATTGTAAAGGTAGGAACTTTAGAAAACATTTTCCGAATTACTATTTATAATTATGTTGTATAGTTATTGAATTATTACGTTTATATGTTCCGTTTATTGTAAGGTCTCGTTCAACGCATTATTTACTATTATGAAACTTAATAGTAACTTGTTGCCAATTAATGACTTACAACTTGTTCTATTTACATGAGGTTGCATATGTATAATGGTGAGTTTTTGTTTTATGGTGCGACTGTAGTTCAATAGGTTTGTATATAAACCTACATGTCCTTGGAATATATTACCAAAAGAGGCTGCCTTCTCTTCAGACTGAGGGTAAGAGGAAGGCTTAGGATTGGCAGGCCAGTTAACCGTGTACGTCAGAACGAACAATTCATGAAGGTTAGGACGCTAGTTTATGTGAACGGAATATTAAGCGCGAGATAGAGAAAATTATATTCTAAATTCCAATTGGTGAATTTAAACGTGATATCGATCAGCGGTCTTAAGTCATAACTTTGAGGTTATCCGTTATCTTTACTGTGTCGTACCCAACACTCTCTATCCATTTAGTGGATAACTGCTGCATAATAGTGTCATCTTTACCAAATTCTTTAACTCAAGTCCCAAATTTCAAGCTATTCGTGCTTTTCATTCTGAGTTACATTGACTTGGTTATAGCAGTCTACTCCAGATGAATGCATGGAATCTTTAATAAAAATTGCTCTTCAATGTACAGTATTTATCCATCGAATGAACGGACTGAGATAAACCGTTTTCTTCACATATACACAATATAGAATATTAGGAATTTATTAGTAGTGAGTAAATTGAAAGATCAATGGAATAAATACCCTTTCCTTGTCTTCTATTATAATAAGAAGACTATCATGCATCGAACCAGGTGAATATTCATCAATCGAAGTGGATGACATATATGTTACCTAGGTCCATCCTGCGCCTACCAACACGCTCATTAAAACTACGAGTAGAAAGAAAGCTATGGGGTTTAAACCAAGACCTATCATCAATCTAGTAATTTGTTGACTACTGATATGAACCATGGTGGTAGACGCAGACTATCTCATTCAGATAGGCACAAATAACGATCAAAGGTATTCGGTGACAGAATCAGTCTTAATAAAGCAGATGTATCTATGTTTTACTTCTCTTTAAAAATTTAGCCTAAACATTTTCTGATAGATATCATCTATCCATTAATTCTTTTCAACCAAACCTCATAATGTTCAATTTCTATTATTAGCTAAGCAGATGGTTTTCGTTCTGGTTGAGGATGTATTGATCACATCTTCACCCTCTACCAAATGTTAGAACACCGTCAAACTTATCACAGGCCAACAATCGTAGTGTTTATTGACATCAGGGCTGCCTTCGATTCGTTGGACAGGACTGTTCTCTGGGACTGTCTGTTGAAGGGTGTGCCTGTGAACTTCATTAACATCTTAAAAGCCCTATATACAAACACCTCAGGCAGAGTGATGGCACAAAACCATCTCTCTGCACTGTTCCATTCAAGCAGCAGGTTAGATAGGGCTGCCCGATTTCACTACTCCTCTTCAACTTTGCCATCGATGACATTCTGGAAACAGTTCTGATTGATGTAGAGAATGGCGGTGTGGATCTCTTCCCTGGATAAAGACTTCTCGACATTGAGTAAGCGGATGATATTGTCTTACTGTGCGATAATGCCCAAGGCATGTTATCCTCACTTAATCATTTGAGAATTAATGGCATGTGTTTCGCACCTTCGAAGTGTAAAGTACTTCTACAACTCTGGCACGACCCTGATCCTGTACTCACCCTGGATGGTGAGCAGATTGAAGTACTCGAGAAGTTCGTGTATCTAGGTAGCTGCATAAGTGCTGGTGATGGCGTGAGTCATGAGATTAATTCACGTATAGTGAAAACCATAGCGGCTTATGCAAATCTAGACCACCTTTGGCGCCTTCGTGATGTTAATCTGGCTGTAAAAGGTCGGATCTACAACATCGTTGTCTCCGAAGGATTGCTCACACACAGTGGCAACATCATGTTTGTAACGCTGGGATTCGGCATCGTGTGTTTGGGCAGAACGACGACAATTCAATTGGTGTCACTATCTTGAAACATCGACTTCGGTGGCTTGGACATGTTCTACGAATGTCGTCCCAGAGAATTCTACGTCGTGCATTATTTGCCGACGCTGAGATTGTTTGGAGAAAAAGAAGAGGTGGTCAGTGTATGACGTGGTATGAAAGAAAACTGCAAAGAACTGGCTTTTGTTGGTCCTTCACGATTCCCTGGTTGGGGTCCGAGAGATGGTGCAACACAGTGACTAGAGGCGTTATCGGATATGGCTCAAAATAGAAGCCAGTGGTGATCCTGCTGTAACCTTCTTTTACTTTGTTCATAAAGAGTGGTTATAACTTCCTTAACTGAAAGAGTTTTGGTACCCCCTTGGTACCAATATTTATATGTTTAAATAAATAAATAATAATAAAGCATCTTGTAGATTTACAAAACACTTTTTATATCATATCAGTAGCGCATAAGGAATGTGCAAAAATATGATACAAATAAGAATAAAACTTTTAATCATCCACTGAAGAACTGAATTAAAGAAAGAAATACGATGCTATTTAAGACAGATATACATGATAAGCATAAGTGAATATATCTAAGGGAAAGTAACCTACTTCTGAGGTATAAACTATTGATCGTATAATCAAGTTTTGTTTACAAAACAAACAAACAAAAAAAGGAAAACTAGAGAAAACAACAACAAACAACAAGAGTAAAAGTAACCAAGTAACAAACAACGTTACATTTGAAGAGATTCACTTTGAAATTTAAAAAAATTGTGTATCATGACTAAAACTACCAGCCATTAATAAATTTTTATAATTTGATGATTGTTTATCATAATATAATTCAATATATAAACGATGTGAACCTAATCGACTAGTTAATTGATTTGGATATGGTAATTCAGTATAGAATATATATAATTCATAATTTGGACGTCTAAGATCAACTGGACGGTCAGGTGGTAACCATGTTTGTGGTATACTGGTAAATTGAAATTTTCCTTCTCCTGTTGAATTTAGTTCATTCTGTAAAAAGATGAGTATGGGAGGAATTAAAAAAAACAAGATAGAAAACATCAGTACATATATGTTTCGATGAAAATTATCTGGCGATTTTAATTAGGGCCTAAGTCAATGAACTAATTGGGAGAAATTGGTTTTGAGCTAAAAGACTATGGTAAGATAATTATTATAACTGTGATTTGTGGTTGGATGATCCGATAACTTGGGAAAGAATTCTCAAACAAGATCAAACTATTTAAGTCACGGAGTTTATTTCTCAAATTGAACCATGAATTACTCGAATTCTTTAGGACAACACGTAGTATTAACACCTGGATGTTTATATATTCAAATGTGAGATTGAACCTTCACAATACTAAAAGTCTCAAAGTTTAACATAGGATACGCCATATCCTATCGTTATCCTTGTAGGTTATGACAGTGAAACGCCTTCTTTCAAATAGAACCCATATCCGCTAAACGTCTTATTTGACATCAATTAAGCGAAATTGTGATCAAGCTTCTGTCACGTTCTACGACATTTAATTTACATATACATGTTTTCTATAGGTTTCCTTAACCTAGTCAGAAGACTGAAATGATTAGGAAGCTATAATTGTCAAACCGAATTAATTGTACAAAAATCATAGGTACATATATGATCGTCCTTCTAAACTAAACAACGACATAAAGACTGAAAGCGTAGTCGGCATACTTCAATAGCCTGTTTTATTTATAACCTTCTAAAGTTCAACATAAGGTTGATTCACCGTAGTAAGTCAATTGTGTATGTTCTTCAGTGTAATATATGGAAAAATAATAACAAAATTACTAATATAAACAAAGATGGATAGTGGCTAGCAGTGGAATCCAATTTGACGCGCGTTTCACCTTATTTGGGACTCGTCAGCTGGATGTAGCTGCATCACAGGGTTGTTGATCACCCTGCGACTCGAACTCAGAAATCAATAGTTTAGGTCATCAGTGGTAAATCTTCTATTTGAACGCTTGGATCGGTTTCCTAAGCTCTCCTAGTAACTCCTAAGCTAAATCTACACGGCAACTTGAACATGAGAAAAAGGCGCGAAATATGGGAAAAAACGCTTTCCTCCAAGGTTAGTTTATGTATAGAGAATCTAGGTTATTTATAGCATTTCAGATGACCTTGGACTTCTGGAAAGTTCTGTAAGCCTCCGAAACACAGTTTCAGGATAGGTAATATTCCAACCAGAAATGTGACACATGACTTTTCACTTTCTAGATGTTTCTTAGAAACTTTTATTCAGTGCTAATGAGATGTTTCTCAGAGTTTCCAGGGCCCCTTTGATCTTTTTGCAAAGGATTTTTTGGGTCTCTACAGCATTTAGTCTATGAAGTAAACATTTTTTGTTTCAGATTTTTGTAAGCTTCCTACTATGTAGTCGGAATGATCTATCCTGTTGTTAAACTAACCAGCTCAGACTATTTGGTCATTTCTTCATTGTTATTTTACGTTGCTCAAATATAATTATAATATTATTTCTTCTAAGTTATAGATAAGCCTTTTCTTCCGATATTCCATACCTCATTGTGATTTAAGGTTCTTAGGAATAGAAATC
>NC_031502.1:54549403-54595028 GCF_000237925.1 Schistosoma mansoni
AGCAGTAGTAGTAGTATTAGGCAAACTAATCCAACCGCCTAAACTAGGTGACCATGAGTTTAATTGACCAGTTATATTTTCCAACAGAATAACATGATTGGATAATTTACATAGAAAATTTAAAAATATATCCGAATCTAACATATAACTATAATCTGTACAAAAGTAAAAAGCAAATGTATACTTGGTTAATATTATTACTATTACTACATGGAATTACTTCTATATATTAAAACATTAACTTTCATCGGCATCAGTTTGTAAATGTCCGCGCTTTAACCGGGGTGGTTGATACGGAACATCCAACTAGAGGAGTTGAAAAATCCTGATTCCAAACCAATGGTGCACATGGACTCCAGTATCCTGAGGGAACAAATGGTGTATGAATCAATCGTAGGTCACCGGCTACCATGGGATTGCATCTCCTTACGATGCTCCACTGCCTTGTGGATCAGATCTTTCGGTCAAAGGCTCCGAGTGGGGCCCCCTAAGAAAACCACCTGTTTCAGTTTGAGCATCTGGGCAGTATCATATTCCTCACACAAATCAAATGAGATTTGTGTGGCGCATATATATCTGGTTCCCCTTTGTGCCAATATTTATGAGTTTAAATAAATAAATAAAGAGCAATAACTGGATCCTGACTCTGAGTTAGTAGTTATCAGGAACTATCCTTTTTTTAATGCTTCTACTCTAACTGGCATCATTTTATGATGAAACTTATTTTAAAGATGCTTTTAATATTATGCTTTTTGGATTGTACGATAATGCTATAAAGATCATACGTTTCTTGTGGACCCATTGGAATGTCAGTTATAGAACCAATGCAAATAGTCAATACTTTATGATCAGAATTACGATTGTCTTTGGAATACTAACTTTCATAAATCTTGAATAAAGATATTCTTAGCGAATCCTTATGCTGTAGTTCGATCAGTGGTAATCACAAGAATTTCACCTAAAGCAACTAACACTAACATCATAGAGATTAATAAATAGAAACAAATGTATAAACGTTTGAATAAGTCAACGACATTTTACGTTACAGCTATACAAAAAGGTTAGTGTAGTAACACGTTTTAATTACGCACTTTCAGATCAAGGGAACAGAATAAACAATATTTTCATAACTTTCAAAATTATAAATAACTTCGGCCACGTATTACGTATGCCTGAACACCGTTTACCACGACAAGCAATGCTGATTAGTATTGGAGATGGTTAGAAGAAAGTTAGAGGTAGCCAAACAAAAACGTGGCATCAGTCCATAAAGTCACTAACTTCTGGTCTGAGCTATACAAACAACTTGATTGGGTAAGCGCCACTATCGTAAACAGTGTTCGGAGACTCTGGGTGACGCGGCTCAGAATCCGTCACAATAAAATAGGTGTATACACTCACTGTCTTTCCTTAAACTGCAAGATTAAAATTGCTTTATATCTTTCTTTCTTCTTGTATTATATCCTTATACGCAATCCTTCTCTTATATATTACCACCATTGAATTGACTACTTCTGTGAATTCGGTGTTCATCTTGTTGTGCTAATGAGGTGTGGCAACTTGTACCGCTGCATATATGTGCCTGGTACTACGTTGTAGCTGACTGACTATAAATAACTAGTTAGGGAGCATGATCTACTTCAAGCCTGCAGAGAGAGCATATATTCACATCAAATTGGGAGAGATACCTTGCTTACGACTACCGACTAACAAGAAACGTGAGTGCGATGGAGGTCTTATTGATTACCTTCATTTATTTGACAATTGAATCTCATATCGTTCAGCTCGTGCATGTACTATCGAACTTGAAGCAAAACGTCCTATCCTAATCGAGTTCATTAATTAATCAACCCATGATATTACGGATTATATTATTTCTCGAATAAACATTGTTGTATCTCGAATACCTCTATATGCATAGTCTCATTTATCTATTTGAATTCGTTTTCCAGTTACACATAAGCATCTTAACCAGTTTTTATGTGGCTGGATTTCGAAAGTCGTCATCCAGAAGATGCAGATGTTTATTAACAGTTGTCTACGCAAGATACTTCGGATCCGTTGGTCAGACACTATCAGCAACAACCTACTATGAGAGAGAACAAACCAGATTTCAGCGGAAGAAATCTGAAGGAAGCGCTAGATATGGATAGGACATACATTGAGGATATCACCCAACTGCGTCACAAGACAAGCCCTCAAATGGAATCCTGAAGGCCAAACGGAAAGAGGAAGATCAAAGAACACATTTCGCCGAGAAATGGAGACAGACATGTGAAGAATGAACAAAAATTGGATAGAACTAGAAAGGAAGGCTCAGAACAGAGTGGGTTGTAGAATGCTGGTCGGCGGCTTATGCTCCATTGAGAGTAACAGGCGTAAGTAATATGGCTGGATTTGGTTAGGAATTTTTCAAAATAATAAGTGCTCATTCATATACTACATAATTCTACCTTTCAATTAAAACTTACCACAAAGAATAACATTATAAATTAATTCATTGAAACACGTGAATTGAATTGAAAATTCTGCAATAATTTCTAAGATATCACAAAATGTTGATAATGGAAACTAAAATTCAAAAAAAAAACAAAGAAATACACAGTAATTTTATGGAGTAACAGAAGTATACGAATAATCGAATAGAAGTCGTTATAGATTGATCTCAATTGTGACAACATTTAACATCAAAGTAATGGGTTTAGTAATTATATGTTCGCCACGAGACATGAATGTCTCGAGTTCAATCTTCACTAAAATTACGAATGTATATTGACTGAAATTTTATATGTAGATCGATACTAAAGCACTGATTTGAGTATAACGCGTTCATGTAGACATCTAAAGATTCTGGTTTCTCTCCTTGGTTGTCAAGTCCGTTAGTTAAGTGAAGTTACACCTGTTACACCTCGTGGAATAGAAATCATTGACCAGGAATATCTAACCAACTCTTTCCTGAGCTCTACTTTCCAGTCGTCGCCAAGTGCTGTCCATTCTTTTAATGTCTGCCTCCAATTCTCGGCACGATGTGTTCTTGGATCTTTCTCTTTTCCTTTCGCCTTTAGGATTACAACTTAGGGTTCGCCTCGTGATATAGTTTGATGATTTCTGTAATATATCTCCTAACCACCTCCAGCATCTTGATTGGTTGGTTTTTTCTTAGCTACAGTTGGTGGTTGCTGATGATGTCTGCCCAATGGATCTGAAGTATCTCCTATAGATAATTGTTTTGAGTTCCATATATTGTTCAACTGTAGGTATGCTGCTATTGCTTTGTCGATCCTTGCCTTCAAATCTGCATCAGATTCTCCTTGTCTATCAATGATACTGCCCAAGTACATAATACCTTTCATCTCTTCCAGAGGTTCTGCATCAAGTGTCAACTGATCGCTGTTCACTGTGTTGTATATCAGAATCTTGATTTTCTCCCTTGGTGGGTTGCTATGTCACAGAGCAAGCAAATGAACTGAAGATTTATTTTACATAACTGTATTGGTTATCGGTAATTATTTTTTATTTGAATATAAATCAAATTACACGCTCTACACAGGCAATTATTCATAATTAGGGAATAGTGAACAACTGTTTCAATGTAACACTAAGCTTTCTAGTAGTTGAAACTTATAACTTGAAGCTGGTGAACGAGTAGTCCATCAATCTCCTGAAATCTCCATCAACTTCGTATATTATATATAGTCATTATCTATTACTGTCGGTAATTACTTTTGCATTTAAAACTTGTTTGAACTGTACAGGTCACGATTACTCAATCACAATTCGGGTACACTATTTTAGATTAGTCACCACTAGTGAGCATATCATTACTTTATTGTGCAGTTTATATGTTCACAATTTATTAGATCAAAAGTCTATGCAGTCACGAACAGCTACCATATAAAATAGTCTGTGTCTAGCTTTCAAGTGACGTTAGTCGTCAATCAATTTTACTCACAGGATACAACAAAATTAATTTTGTGATATAAATGGATAGACTGGTCATTGAAGTCAATTCTTATTTGGATGATATCATTCAACAACACCCCACCCTGCCACGAGAAGTCAGTGAGTAGGATTTCACTGGCAGAGGCTATATACGCTTGGCCATGTGAGAGCATTTCGAGAGGGAGAGCGGACTCTCCCTACTCTCAGTCGTACTAGGGCATTTGAGGGCGTTGGAGAGACTGATAAAATCGATATTACTATGACCTGTTAGAAGAGTTCCCACAACAACATTTATTACCGAAATCTTTATTACATTCCAATAGTATTGTAAACCTTGAAAAGTGGCAATACTATATAATACATACCTATTTCTATTGGGTACTTCATTTATAACAATATTATATACACTATAATGATAATTTATATAAATATCTTTTCCTGAGAAATAAGAACTCTCATGTAAGTTACATCACGTCTGTTGACCGGATATTTTGTGGTATCCTCGTTAACCAGTAAGCAACTGGTCAATAAAGCGTGTTGGCTATCAAACATGTCAAATACTGTATCCAAATTAATGTACTTCATAAGACTATCACAACAGCTGAATCCACAACTGGGAACAAATACAAAATTCAATTGTTTGTAGCGAGAAAAAACGTACTTCATTAAACAGATAAATAAATAACTTACAGATTTTGTGACTTTTGATACCGTGTCCATATTTGCCGACTTAGAGGAATGAATTTTTAATAGATCGTAGATTTCTTGATCAAGTTTTTTCAACATAGACGAATACCATTTACATAGTCGAGGATGAGGGACTAAAGAAGACAGATGTGAAAAGGAAATAATACATATTACAATGGAACGACAGAGAAACAATCAATAAATCACAAACACCATAAAACATCAGATTCTTCCAGGACTTTATATCCCAACATTGTTTACAAAAAATACCAGTCAAAGTCAAACCCATAACATCCAGGTTTCATCAGTAACAGTAATTTTAAACTGTACACAATTTGCCCAATAGAGTACTCACTATGTTATACATAATCACGGTTAGTGCTGGGTTACTACTCTGGATACAAAGCGAGACAAGTGGTTTTCTGAGTGGACGAACACGCTTGAGTATTCGACCTAAAGGCCTAATCTACCAGGTAATGACGCAGCACAAGAAGATATGATCCAAAGACTACAGTCGGTTTGCACCCAACTCATTCCCTCAGTATCATGCTCCCTAATGGTTTAAATCGCGTAGTTGAAACAAATATGTCCGGATTATTCATTTGGTGTGTTACATTATTCATGCCTAAATTATAATCATGTGATTATTCTCTGTTAAAAATATCTTACCTAAAGAAGTTTTATAACATTAAATTTTGAGAGAATATTACTTTATATTGTGATCGGTCGGTCAGCTGTGGTGTGGTCTACTTATATCTATATAAGTAGTATATGGTGTTGGTCAGACATAGAATGTATTTTACCAGAAGACCGATGTGCAAAGAACTGAAATGAAGCGCAATCGTTTGGAAAATGCATGAGCAATGAAATTAGAGAAGAAACAGAGAAGATTGAAACAATTGGTTGTTAATTTGCAAATTGACTGTTCATTGTTTGGTTATCAGAATTTACTGAGATAGTCTGTAATTTTTGCTTAAATACATTCGATTGTCCCCAACCAGTGTTTTGTTCACTACACAGCTACAACGTAGAACCAGGCACATATTTGCATCGGTCAAAGTTGCCATAACTCGTTAGCACAACAAGATGAACACCAGATTCATAGAAGTTAATTCAGTAGTGGTAATATATAAAAGATAGGTTGTATATAAGGATATAGTATAGGAAGGAGGAAAGTTATGAAGCAATTTAATCTCAAGGTTTAAGGGAAGATAAAGAGTGTATACACCTACGACATTGTGATCGATTCTGAGCCATGTCACACAGAGTCTCCAACCATTGGTTACGATAGTCGCAAGGACCCCAACCAAGTAGTCTGCATCTACCAACATGGCTCAGACTAGAAGTTAGTGACTTCAAGCACTGATGCCACGTTTTGGTTTGACCGCCCCTAACTTTCTTCCAACCATCCCCTATACTATTCAGCATAGCACGTCGTGGTAAACGGTGTTCATGCATACGTAACACGTGGCCTAATCATCTAAGTCGATGAAGATTATGACCTCATCGACTGATTTACCATCATTCCCTAATACCCTGAGTCTAACCTCACTATCACTTACCTGGTGATCCCAGCAGATGTGAGCAATATTTCTAAGATATCTGTGGTCAAATACTAGTAACTTGCGAGTATCTTCTACTCTTAATGGCCATGTTGCTTTAAAGACATTTCTCCCATTAGATATTACATTCGCATGACTTGATCACTAATATGTCAATTACCTGACATAACATTTCCACCTAAATATGCATTATATTCACAAGATTTAGTTTACCACATTGTTGGTAACTTGACATTTTGCAACGAATTTTCCCACTTATCTAAATGACGTTTCAAATCGAGTGGAAGGCAGTGTGGATGTATTTAGACCGTATCACTATCTTAACTTATAATATGGCCTCATTTCATTTATGAATGTGTTATTTGATTAGCATTATACAACAAACATGAATTTATAACTATAGAGCCTGATGGTGCAGTCAGTGATAACAATCGATTGCACCAATATTCCTTGTTTCAGTAGAGAAACAAAATATGGACCACGGTAGTAGGGTGAGGAATTCTCCTTGGTGCACATGTGCCCAAGAGCACTGAAAAGTAGGAATCATTAATTTCCTTAAAAATGAAGGATTAACAAATTAAAGACAGGTGACGGGCTAAGTAATAACAAGTTAACATCGTATGTAAGACTGAATTAAAAATAAGGTGACCTGCAGATATTGTTGACTCTGTTTTGCAGACAGTTTGACATCATTTTTTCCTCACTTAGGGGCGGCCGAAACAAAACGCAGCATCAGTCCATAAAGTCACTAACTTCTGATCTGAGCCATGTTGGGTAGTTACAGACTACTTGATTGGGTCTGAGCACTATCGTAAACAGTGTTTGGAGACTCTAGGTGACGCGGCTCGGAATCCGTCACAATAGTGTAGGTGTATACACTCTCTCTTACCTTAAACTGAAAGGTTAAAATTGTTTTAGATTTTTATCTCGAACTAATTCTTTCTCCATGTATCATATCCATATATGCAATCTTTCTTTTATATATTACTATCATTAAATTAATTGCTTTCATATATTTAGTGTTCATCTTGTTGTGCTAATGAGGTGTGGCAACTTGTACCGATGCATATATGTGCCTGGTTCTACAATGTAGCTATTTTTTTTTCTCCCCCCCTCGTCCTACTTTAGTAAGTTACGATACACTACTTAGTATTAGTTAGTAGTATGATTATATACAAATACTTAAGAGACCCGAGAACACGACGTTGATGTTTTTGTCACAACGAAAACTTATTCATTTGTATTCTGCTCTTCATATTTCAGTCTTCTGTTTTAACTTTCCTTCAACTCCTTTCTATTATCCTATAGTCTTCCTTAAGTAAGCTACGTCAAAATAGAGCTTAATTGACTTTTATTAATCAAGAATTATTCCATTTAATACAACCACACATTGTGACTGATTAGTAGTAAGGGTTGTCATTTTAATACTCACTCAATAAACTCAAGGATACACTGCTTGTTAGACTATTGGTTAAAGGTGTAACTACTCCCCAGATATCTCACAATTTAAAATTTATATATTTTCAGTATTTATCACCAGAATAACGTATTTGCAGAGAAGTTTAGTTAGTAAGCTTGACTCAATAGACAGGTTAAAATCCTACAAGTGATTTTACAAACTCAATTCTAAATCCCAATGTGTTCTAGCTTTTTCTCCAGTGGGATCTAAACTTAAATGAAAATAATTACGGTTAGTCAATCAAAAGAAGACTGATGAGACAGTCAATAGATGACGATCAACAGTGACGTAAAGAGCAAGTGCATTTCATCGACAAAGAAATGATCCAATTTCTTAAGAGGTAAACCTATATATATATGAGTATTTGTGCATTTTATTCGGTAGCCCAATATACTTTCTCGCTTAAGTAGTCAGTTGGGAGTCAGAGCGTAACACACTGTGTATCATTATTAGTTTTCGGACGCCGCCCAACACAACAACAATTCGTCGATTTCGTTGGATGGAGAATACTAGTGGGCGGTCTATGTACCTTCATGAGACGTAACAGGCGTAAGTAAGTATTGAGATAAGCTCAGTAGAAAAATTCAGACGATTATGAAAAAGTTCACTACCCAACAAATATTGATCAATTATATCATAAAAATAAGTACGACAAGAACACAAATTATTTAATGAAATACTTGTGTCTTCTTTCGGTATTTTTAGAAAGGATGACAAAATCAACACCGAAAATTCAATTTGTCGACCACATCTACTAACGACCTTAAGTAATTAAAGAGTATATTTTCTGGGAACTGAATACTTATGGAATTGGAACTATAATACAAATGAAATATACCAGGTATAACAAACTTATTGTTCAGAATGATAAGACGTTACACAAATAATAAATAAATATAGGCAAAGTTGTTATTATTAATTTTTATTTAAACACAAATATTGGTACAAAGGGGCACCAGATAAATATGCGCCACACAAATCTCATTTGATTTGTGTGAGGGCTGTGATACTGCTCAGGCACCCAAACTGAAGTAGGTGGTCTTCTAAGGGGGCCACACCCGGAGCCTTTGACCTAAAGGTCTGATCCACAATGCAGTGGAGCATCGTGAGGAGATGCAGTCCCATGGTAGCTAGTGACCAACGATTGATTCATACACCATTTGTTCCCTCAGGATACCGGAGCCCATGTGCACCATTGGTTTGGAATCAGGGTTTTCCAACTTCCCTAGGTGGACGTGCCGTGTCCACCAACCCGGTTAGAGCGCCGGACATTCGCTTTTCGTCCTCTCAATTTCGTAAACAACACGTAAACGACAGATAACGATAGAGATACATTACAGACAGCGGAATACAAAATCACCGTTTTTATTTACAAATTCCCTGGAAAAATAATGCACATCACTAAAAATGCATTGTGACAGTTAACCTATACTCGCATTTGGTATTGACCAAAAATGATCACTATCATGTTATGAGAAACAAACTGAAAATTTGTAATATAACCAGTATTCTGCTGAATTTTCTCATCTATGATCAAGCATTCAGACTATCAATAGCTAAACAATGGGATCGTTGTTTCACATGATCGATTAGACTGTCTGTCTGCAGTTAATAGGAATAGTAACATTGACCAAATAAAAAATCAGGTTGAGAACAGCGGTTAAACAAGGAAACCTAATAAAATAGTCTATTTAATTAATCATGAGAATGAATTTGGGAAGTGAAGGCAATGAAATTGTGGTTTCCAACAAAGAAATGTCACATTATATGTAGAACCGAGATATCCCCATAAGTAGTAGAAGAATGTTATAAAATTAAAAAAATAACTGTAAAATCATTAGTTCGTATTATCATATCAACTTACCTAAAGAATGAAATGTAAACATACATTCCAGTATGATATGAGGCAGAAGTGAATGTAAATGATCAAGTAAACACCTTGATTTAAGCCAATCAAGTATAGTTTCTGCTTCTGATAATGCATCATTTCTAGCTAGTAATTATGTATTTATAAAATGATAGAGAAATAAAAAAAGAGATCAGTAATGATTGTAGTAACAGTAGTAGTCGGTGCTTGATAGATGAACAAAACACTACAGTTATATACACTAGAAGTAACATGGATAGAATCATGAAGTTGTTAGGTATGAAGTCGCCAAATTTAAGTGAGACTGCAAACGTTCCGTAATTCATAAATCGACTAAATTGTCTACTGATGCGAGAAAAATACATAATGTACTTCGGTAACCAAGTCCAGATTTAGTTAATCAAACTCGAGTTCTGTTGTGTACAGGTTACTCGGCTAACCAAAAACTGAAGTAGACAGAGCGCGATGTGGAACTTATAAATTATTAATTGAAACCGGAGTTCATCAACTATGCCTTCATTACCCCAAATTTTTAACAAGGTGAATTATAATGATACTATAATGTGTCCTGTGATTTAATAATGTCAAACGATAGGATACCAAGCGAAATATGATTTCTATTCCTAAGAACCTTAAATCACAATGAGGTATGGAATATCGGAAGAAAAGGCTTATCTATAACTTAGAAGAAATAATACTATAATTATATTTGAGCAACGTAAAATAACAATGAAGAAATGACCAAATAGTCTGAGCTGGTTAGTTTAACAACAGGATAGATCATTCCGACTACATAGTAGGAAGCTTACAAAAATCTGAAACAAAAAATGTTTACTTCATAGACTAAATGCTGTAGAGACCCAAAAAATCCTTTGCAAAAAGATCAAAGGGGCCCTGGAAACTCTGAGAAACATCTCATTAGCACTGAATAAAAGTTTCTAAGAAACATCTAGAAAGTGAAAAGTCATGTGTCACATTTCTGGTTGGAATATTACCTATCCTGAAACTGTGTTTCGGAGGCTTACAGAACTTTCCAGAAGTCCAAGGTCATCTGAAATGCTATAAATAACCTAGATTCTCTATACATAAACTAACCTTGGAGGAAAGCGTTTTTTCCCATATTTCGCGCCTTTTTCTCATGTTCAAGTTGCCGTGTAGATTTAGCTTAGGAGTTACTAGGAGAGCTTAGGAAACCGATCCAAGCGTTCAAATAGAAGATTTACCACTGATGACCTAAACTATTGATTTCTACTGAAGTCACCTAATTATCAGCGCCCTTATCCGAAAATAGATTGTAATGTTATTCAAATTTATAACTCAAATTGAGTGCATCAACCACACAATTACTTCTTTAATTTTTATCACATCACTTACAGCATGCATCTAACCAATTAGTTTTCGGACGAACCGACTTAACGTCATCATGAGATGATGGAGAAGTTTCATCATAAACATCAAAATATATATCACCATCGTCGTCATCATCATCATCACTTTGGACTTCTAATGTTTGGTGTTGATGACTTTCTCTAGCTGTGATTTGAAAATAAAAATATAAGATCATGTTTCTTTTTCCTCAACGAATCAAACATAATTAATAATAATTTTAACATAACCGATTGTATGCATAGTCAGCCAGTTACAACGTAGAACTTCGTACGTACGTACATCAGTTCGAGTCGCCATACCACATTAGCACAGAGATGCAGTTGTCGATTCAAATCCCATAGTGGTAGAGGTAGTATGAGTATACGCAATAATCGGAAAGATTAGGGTTTCAAGATATTATTCAAGGAGTATAATACAGTGAAATAAATTTGAAAAGAGAAAAAAGAGAGACACGAAGAATTCAGACGTTTAGAATTTGGTAAAACACAAAGAGTGGATGCACCTTAGCCATCGCAAACGATTTTGAGCCATGTCATTCAAGGTCTCTAACCATCGATTGCTATCATTTCACGGACCTCAACCAGGTCGTCTACACCTACCAACATGGCTCAGTCCACTTGTCAGTGACTTCATGGATTTGTGCCACGTTTTGGTCTGGCCACCCCTAGCTTTCTTCAAACTTACTCCTACACCATAAAACACCACACGTCGGGGCAGTCGGTGGTTGGGCATACGTAACACGTGTCCCAGCCATTTCAACTGATGAAGTTTCACTATTTTATCAATCGATTTACCATCCTTACCTGGTACCGGTTTCCTAACAACTGCATTACTTACCTGGTGGTCCCAGGATATACGAGCAATGCTTCGAAGACATCTATGATCGAATACTAGCAATCTACGAATATCCTCTACTCTTCCCGACCATGTTTCACTGCCATAAAGTAGGACATAAATTATAAATTGACTGATGAAGCTATTAATCTCAATTCGTTCGGAGGCATGTCCATCGAATTGTTTAGTCGGTCTTTACACAACTTCTTTTGTACAAAACAAGCACACTAACATTTATATAAAACGGAAAAAAAAAATTAACTAAACAAAAACAGACCGGAATAATATACCCTTCAAAATGCACTCATTAAATCGATGCAAAATATAATCCAAATCATAGTAACAATCAATGGGCCAATCTTTAAATTTTAATCCATTAATTAACTGGATTGAATTATGATTCCATGCATTTAATAGTGGCTTATTTTCATCCACTGATGCTTCTTCTTCTTCTTCTATTATCTCATTACTGTTATTAATATTGAATTTGTTGAATACTTCTTCATATAACATTTGTACTGGTAAACAAATTAAACGATCATAACGAAGTTGTAATTCAATATACAATTCATTGAACATTGAATTAATCAATAGTAAACAATCATTGAATTCATAATGTTTATAAACAAGTAGATTAGCAATAATCACAGCTAAACGATGTATTAAAGAAATAGGATTTGGTAAACCAAAAGTAGAAGCGAATTTTTGTCTCTAGAATTTCAGAGAGAAACAAATGAAAGTAAATATTAAAATTTTAGAGTATAATTACAATCAAATGGATCTGTTCATTTGCGTTTTTTCTTATTGTTTGGAAAAAAAAGATAATTCACTGTGATTCCTTGGTTAAACATATGCTCATGCACTCTGTTATCTGAGTAACACATTCTTGAGTTGATTGATTTCGTTACTTAAACAGCATCTATTTACCAAATGACTTTTATTCTGTGTATCTAACCCCCACTAGATGAAATACACGAAAGTGTGATTTGATTAAACTCCCTAAGATATCTGACAACAGAGTTAAGTTTCTTGTATGTGTGTTAAAGAATTAATAAACAGCCGTAATTGATTCATGAATGGAAGCAGCGGTTCAGTCGAGTCGTTTTAAGATAGAAAGTTTTTCAAGAAAGTTGAAGAAATGAAAAGCAGTCGATTTCAGGTATAAAGATGAAGTTATACTGTAGTGAACAAAACACCACTGGGGACAATCGAATGTATTTTGAGCACAAATTACAGACTATCTCACTAAATCTTGATAACCATACAATGAACAGTTAATTTGCGAAATAACAATCAATTGTCTCAATCTTGATTGTTCCTTCTGCAAATGTCTGTCCGTTTTCTCTGATTATTAATGTTCATGCATTTTCGAACCGATAGCGCTTCATTCCTGTTCGTTCCTTATCGATCTTCTGCCAAAATACATTCTATGTCTGACCATCACCATACACTACTTATATAGATATAAGTAGACCACACTACAATACTACTGAGTATACATTAGGGAATAACAATAAATAAGACGTTTTACATCAATCATCAACATTTGTAGAGAAATTGGCTTCTCACAAACAGAAGGAAGATAACTTCTAGTAAGATTGGTTTCTTTAAACATTTATGAAAAGATAGAGAATCAATTAAGAAAACTTTATTTTGTAAACCATCTCCTGTCTTCAAGTAAATAACATAAATAATTTGTTCAGTTTCGTTTCAAAGTTGTTCAGAAGAAAATATTAATCCATAAATTTTCACAGACTTAAGTTATTCATGTTCAAGCATCGAATTAATTAAAGATTATGCTTCCATATAATCGTGTTATAACTTGTGGCCGAGTGGATGCCCAGTTGATGTATGACGTGACAAGACCACCAATCAGATAGCAGCGAATTATCGATTGGAACAGTGGCACACGAAAACCGTATGAGCAGTCTAGAGTACTGATCAGTCCTGCTTCTGCCTAGCCCAGCCAGTCAAGTCCAGAATACCAATAACAGCCTCTGTGGTATGAATCCTCGTATTTCAAACATACTGAGTTTATATACCAAACAGACTGACCACATCGTATCAATAAAATAGAAAATAACATTTGCACAAGATTCAGCCAAATGTGGCTGTGAATGTGCGAGGCAGCAATTAATAGACTAGGGATAACTCAAGAATAGTAAATCGTATAATAATAGTCTATAGGTCAAAATAAAGCTTATAATAAGGGGGACACGAATATGAATAGGTTAGTCATTTAGCTAATATACGATAAAAATCATATGCATAATATTGGTTCATAAATGGATCCCAATTTACTATTCGCTGTTGTCATCGGGACATAACGAATCGCTTATCTAAACAGATTAAAGATTATAATTGTTGATGATTCATCTATAAACATACTTAAATTCAAATTGTTAACATTACGATATATGTGTTGTTACATTGTCACCTAGACGTGATAAACTTACTTACTTACGCCTGGTACTCCCAATGGAGCATAGGCCGCCAACAAGCATTCACCAACCCAAGTCGTGATAAAAGGCTAAAACTATTCTAACAGGATAAATAACAATAATTTTGTACAGTAAATGATAAAGTTCTATGTGTACAATTATCTGTTCCTTGAATTGATGATACTAAAACAACTTGGACCGATGCATATATGTGCCTGGTCCTACTTTGTAGCTGATTGACTGACTAAAGCGCTTAACAAAAAAATTCTATTGGTCAAATCTATCGTATTAATTTTTCTTCTTAGATAATTGAAGGATTTTTTTTCATTATTTATGTTAATAAACTGAATTACATAATACTAACTTACTTCTGAAGAATTCATAATCGGTTGACGTTTCCATATTAATAATTCATGTATTGATAAATCACCAAAAGATAATGTTAATTCATTATGAAGAACTTTATTACAAACACCTTCAGCGTCAGCATCGGGAAAAAGAAACTTCAAGCAAAGCACAATAAGACAAAAGAAAATTCATGATATTATTGAGTGAAAAAATACTAGGCTAAATGTAATACGAAAATGATTTTATACCTAAAAACAAGGTAAGAGGAATAAGTAGTATAGAAGAGTTAGTAGAAATTGTTGGACTTGGCAGTTGGCATCATAAATTAAGTTTAATTTAACAATAACTGTAAACAATAAAGCATTGAACAGTTGATTTATCCTGGTATAAGAATCTACAACAATGTATATCCATGAACTAGCTGCGGTTCGAACTCAAGACCTACCTTCAGGTTAGCCATCCGTTAACAGACCTAGTTGTTAATGATTATTTAACTACGTTGAGTCCATGATTTAAACTAAAAGAATGAATGAATTACTAGTAAACCTCATATTAATTAATGACAGCCCAATATTTCGTCACTCTTCATGATTTGTCATATAGCATGCCCTTTCTTGTAAGTCTTTGATTATCAATTCATGTAAATTTGATTAAGTTATTCAGAAACGCAATGAGAATTAAATCTTAATAGGATAAAATATGGGTACTCTAGGTGTGTTCTTTTTTATTAAAACTGATACACCGGCATGAGCTTTTCAAATGGCTAGCTACTAATATCGAGTGTCGAAGTGACACCTTATCAGGGATACTGTACATAAACACATGATTTCTTGGAGATCATTCGCTTACTTATCTTACCAGTGATGGAGTTCATAACAGTTTCCAACTTAAGTACATTCTCCAGATCTGAAGAGTTTACATTTTTATTCAGTTTTACACTATAATTCAAGTGCTCATTAAATACTTTCAGATTATTAGGGTATCCACTAAGTTTCATGTCAATCAACACCAAGGTTAGAATTTTCAATACAAATGTCAAGACAGTTCTACTGTATGAGGTGGAGACGTGGAGAACTACGAAAGCCATCATCCAGAAGATACAGGTGTTTATTAACAGTTGTCTACGCAGGATACTACGGATCCGTTGGTCAGACACTATCAGCAACAACCTACTGTGGGAGACAACAAACCAGATCCCAGTGGAGGAATAAATCAGGAAGAAGTGCTGGAAGTGGATTGGGCACACTCTAAGGAAATCACCCAAATGCGTCACAAGACAAGCCCTCACATGGAATCCTGAAGGTCAAAGGAGAAGAGGAAGACCAAAGAACACATTACGCCGAGAAATGGAGACAGACATGAGAAGAATGAACAAAAGTTGGATAGAACTAGAAAGGAAGGTCGAGGACAGAGTGGGTTGGAGAAAGCTGGTCGGTGGCCTATGCTCCACTGGGAGTAGCAGGCGTAAGTAAGTAAGTAAGTAAGTAACTAAGTTTCGTGAATTCGAAAATTCTCCAGGACTATTCAAAAGCAATGATTTTTTGATGAATTCTTCTTCGGGCTCCCCAGTTACGAATCCATATATACCTTTGCAACCTTAGACAGAATACTAGGGTATGCATTATAACCGCTGTTTGATGAATTGATCAATGTTAGATACTAAAAATGATGAATTTCACACCGACTAAATCTTAAATACTAACAAAATGGGTCATCGGTAAAGTTAAAAGATCATACAAGCAGATAGTAAGGAATACAACGATCTTACCAATGACTTCAACTTTTACTATAGAACCATATCGATCCACATTAGTTCAATTGCAAACATCGATGGAGTGATCTTGAGCACTAAAGTTATCTCACAGCATAGTTTTTATCTTGAAAAATTATGCTAAATACGCTTGATGTAGTTTGCTTGAATACATTTATGATTTTAGTTCTGTCTCAAGATCCTTCTTGATAAACAGTGAAATTTCAATAACAAACTGGCTATGTTCAATTTTTTTTTGATAGAGAGTAGTTTGCACTATATATGGAGCCCAGTGTTTTACTTATCTACCTAACTAAGCTTAATGATGAGAGACTCGCAGTTTGAAATATATACATTAGTGACAGATATGTGGTAAATTTTTACTTCCATAGTCCGTATCATAGAATGTTGTAGTATTTATCATTGCTATAGCCTGTACTTCTCCCATATAAGTGAGTGAGTGAATGATGTAGTTTATAAACAAAATTTACTTGTAAAAACAAGTTTTTTAAAAAAAAAATACACGAAACGTTTAGAAATACATTTGGATAGTCGAAAAAGTTATTAGTTTATAGGTATAAGCTGGAAGCACCATGAATCTATACATCTCATAGTAGAACATTGAATACAACAAGGCTAAAGTTGATGACTAGAAAAGTGACATGAAGTAATAGTAGCACAATAACTACGCACAGACTTCTTAAATTAGACGTTCGGGAGAGATATATACTCTGAGATATAAACTCACTGGCTAAACTTTAGTAAGTAAAATATAATCTAAAACTTTTGGGACCTAGTGATAGTATACAAAGTCACATGAACGCTAATCTCTAACTTTTTGCTGATAATAAGTCATTGTTAATGACTTCTGTTTTATTTATTAGCTTATAAAATAGAATTCAATAAGACTCCTGTTATAACTTGTGGCCGAGTGGATACCTTGTTAACGTATGACGTGTTAAGACCGCCAATTCGAAAGCAACGAATTATCGATTGGAACAGTGGCACACGAAAACCATACGAGCAGTCTAGAGTACTGATCAGTCCTGCTTCTGCCTAGCCCAGCCAGTCAAGTCCAGAATACCAATAACAGCCTCTGTGGTATGAATCCTCGTATTTCAAACATACTGAGTTTATATACCAAACAGACTGACCACATCGTACCAATAAAATAGGAAATAACATTTGCACAAGATTCAGCCAAATGTGGCTGTGAATAGGGGGAGACAGCAATTAATAGACTAGGGATAACTCAAGAATGGTAAATCGTATAATAATAGTCTATAGGTCAAAATAAAGCTTATAATAAGGGGGACACGAATATGAATAGTTTAGTTATTTAGCTAATATACGATAAAAATTATATGCATAATATTGGTCCATAAATGGATCCCAAAGTTACCATTCACAATTGTTATCGGGACATAACAACTCCACAAAAAATCCTGTAGAATAAATGAAACTATACACTATCACATTTACATTACGATGCTTACTCATTGAAATTTACCAACAAGTATAGGTTTTGAGTAGATGGATATATATAAAGAATTGTAGTTAATGAGTGTACAATCATACCAAAACAAACTTATGATCGATGATATTACCTAAGAAAAACAAATTTATTTTGATAGTTAAGCATACTGTAACTCCACTCTTTGTGTTCTCCCAAATTCTTATCTTCTGAATTCTCCATGTCCCTATCCTTTTTCTCTTTCCAAATTTATTTCACTGTATTATACTTCTTCAATAACATCTTCAAACCCTAATCTTTCACATAATGCTTATACTCTTACTACCTCTACCACCATGGGATTTGAATCGACAACTGCATCTCTGTGCTAATGTGGTATGGCCATTCGAACTGATGTACGTACGTACGAAGTTCTACGTCGTGACTGACTGACTGACTGACTGACTGACTGATTGAAACGCTTCATCTCTTTATCTACCTATCCGGACTGTTAAGTGTGAGGAACTAATTATAGCAATTATGTTTTGAATAACAAAAAAATACATGGACATTCTACTACTTACTAGTAGAAACTGAACAACTGAATCACTTGATAAAACGGAACCTAAAACAAAAATAGTGAATAAAATGGCAACAATAAGAACATAAAACATGCGGGACTATTGATTTGAAACATGGAAAATTCGTGACAAAAACGACAGAAATCCATATAAAACATATGTAATTAGCTTCTAGTGAGAAGCTAGGCGGAACTCTTTGAGTTCATATTGACGCCACGTGTTACGTATGCATGAACACCGTTTACCACGACGTGCTATGCTGAATAGTATAGGGGATGGTTGGTAAAGAGTTAGGGGCGGCCAAACCAAAACGTGGCATCAGTGCTTGAAGTCACTAACTTCTAGTCTGAGCCATGTTGGTAGATGCAGACTACCTGGTTGGGCTCCGCGTAACTATCGTAACCAATGGTTGGAGACTCTGTGTGACATGGCTCAGAATCGATCACAATGGCGTAGGTGTATACACTCTTTAACTTCCCTTAAACCTTGAGATTAAAATTGCTTCATAACGTTCTTCCTTTCTGTACTATATCCTTATATACAATCTTTCTTTTATACATTAACACCACTAAATTAACTATTTCTATGAATCCGGTGTTCATCTTGCTGTGCTAACGAGATATGGCAACTTGAACCGATGCATATGTGTGCCTGGTCCTACGTTGTAGCTGACTGACTGACTGACTCATATTGACGCATTACCTTTTCGATCACTTATGTACAAGGAGGGATTACGCTATAACAAAACAAAATTCAGCTAAATGTATCGCTGTTACAGTTGAAGTCAATATGAAAAAATTTCTACTTTCTCTTGGCTTTTCAGTTCTTTAGCGTTAGAGTTAAAAAGCTATTTGGGGGGGAGACAAAATGCGAATACAGTTAGCAGTTTGATTTAATTGTATCCTTGACTGTA
Organism: Schistosoma mansoni; assembly: GCF_000237925.1. Taxonomy (NCBI): domain Eukaryota; kingdom Metazoa; phylum Platyhelminthes; class Trematoda; order Strigeidida; family Schistosomatidae; genus Schistosoma; species Schistosoma mansoni. Next base: position 54,568,630 of record NC_031502.1, read on the forward strand.
TAGTCGTCCAAATATATAACAATTGTAACAATAGATGACAATTCATCGACAAGACAATCGAGCAATGAAATAGCCATATCTTTTCTTTATATAAATATAGTCCAGTTGTTAACTGTATACTAAACGTTAACATGACTTTCAAAGAAAAATTAAGAACATGTGACGAGCAGCCAGATAGATTATTATTCTTCTCCTAGTGTTATCATCAAAGGATTCTAAACCATTTTTTTCTTCAAATAGGGTGAGACTGATTTGATGGGCGAGAACTAAGCCTGATTGTCAGGTTTAAAATTTCATTTGTAACTGAGTGGCCGACGAAATCTCATATCCTCAAGTTCAAGTTTGAGCTTATTTTTTCCACATAATTTGTTTGTGAAAGTTATTCAACACTCATCCTACTAGCTGGTTGTCTTGTCGTCTGTTAATCAGTTTATTTGATGACAATAATTCGATCTAGTAAACAGTAGTTATCAGATGGTCACATTGTTTAACTATGTGTCAACTATCTATCGAAAAAAATTCTTTTAACAATTAAAAACTTACATTATTCATTACGGATCGTCTAAATCATCGTCTATATATAGAAATATTTGAGTACTTGCCTTTTGTACAATGTTGGTGATGGTAAATCAGTTGATGAGGTCATGAATCTTCATCGACTGAGATGGTTGGGCCACGTGCTACGTATGCATGAACACCGTTTACCACGACGTGCTATACTGACTAGTGTAGGGGATAGTTGGAAGAAAGTTAGGGGCGGTCAAACCAAAACGTGGCATCAGTGCTTGAAGTCACTAACTTCTAGTCTGAGCCATGTTGGTAGATGCAGACTACTTGGTTGGGGTCCTTGCGACTATCGTAACCAATGGTTGGAGACTCTGTGTGACATGGCTCAGAATCGATCACAATGTCGTAGGTGTATACACTCTTTATCTTCCCTTAAACCTTGAGATTAAAATTACTTCATATATTACCACCACTAAATTAACTAATTCTATGAATCCGGTGTTCATCTTGTTGTGCTGATGAGATATGGCAACTTTGACCGATGCATATATGTGCCTGGTCCTATGTTGTATCTGACTGACTGACTGACTTTTGTGCAATGATAATCGTGCGTGGATATGAAGCCAATACAACTTAGTAATTAAAGATCAATCTGAATGTAAGAATATTAGACAATGAAAGTTATAAAATCAAACCGTCCAGTCATTTATTTATTTATTTAAACACATACATATTGATACAAAAGGGCACCGGATACATATGCGCCACACAAAATAATGAAAATAGGAAGAGAAAGGATGAAAAAAAGGGGGACTGAAATATACAACCGGAAGACTCTTTCAGTTAAGAAAGTTAGAAGGTTACAGCAGGCTCGCCACTGGCTTCTATTCTGAGCCATATCTGATAACATCTCTAGCCACTGTTGCACCATCCCTTGGACCCCAGCCAGGGAGTCGTGAAGGACCAATAGAAGCTAGCCCTTTGCAGCTTTCTTTCATACCGTCCAGTCAAAGTGTATATATTTCAAGATCAGCCTAACTGTCGTACAATTTCATTAAGGTTATAAGTAAACCATTTGAAAAGTTTATATCAGTAGTTCTGTGTACATATTTAAGTATTTTATAGTTTAAAAACAATATGAATACAATATTAGAAGAAAAATTATTGTAATACAAAACATTGTGCTTACTAGGATTATTTGATGAGATATCAGTCATTTGATGAACAGGTTGTTCACATTTAGAACAACTTTTAAAGAACCGCTGAATTCGTACACCTGAAACAATAAAGTGTAACAACAATCCACCTATTAACAAATCGTCAGTTTGATAGTAGTCATTAACTAATCCGATACGAACAATATCGAATATAATAAATCAAAACATGACTAAATGTCTTCCTACTATGTACCATAATAGAAGTTTATATTTGAGTTTATAATGTTGAAGCTAGTAGTGATCAGATAAAATTATTGACTGTAAGTGAGAACTCAGTCCAGAAGTATAAATCTTCATGGTTGGGTATTTATGAATTTGGTTAACACAGTTCGTAACCGATTTACATTGCCACGGATGCATTATTTTTTCTTACTTTCCATTAGATTTTAAGTACTAATATTATCTCATATTTGATATTGTTTGGTTTGATTTATACCCTTTAAACGCGTTTTCTTTTAGTTTATTACCACCATTGCATGCTACTCGATTCTGTATCACACTGTTTTATAAGAGTCCTGATAGTACGTACTACGACCAAGCTTCTTTGATATAGATGAGGTTCAGACGCGCAACCTATTAGTTAGAAGATGAGTAATGTAAACACAAAGCTACTCAGTTCATTCACTGAACAAAAGCACCTAAAGTTGTTTCTGGTAAAACTTAAAAGGCATCGAAGGTTAAATTGGGAAAGAATAACACGAACAGAGAGTGCGATAACGAGCGATACGTCACCTCAAACACATAGTCTTCTATCAACTTCACTCATATATTGGTATCACTTGATCAATAACACATAAAGTGAAAGGAAGCTGTGATTAGTCAGTAGCTGAGGACAGAACTATTCGGCTACATTAAATACAAGAGGAAATCTTATATGGAAAGTTGATTCCAGTTTCGTTCCAATTATACTCCATTTTTTGTTTGTTTTATATTGTGTTAATTATTTATTTAAACACATAAATATTGTTAAAAGAGTACACCAAATAGATATGCGCCACACAAGTCACTTGATTTGAGAGTGGGCTGCGATACTGCCCGAGTGCCCAGACCGAAACAGGTGGTTTCTTTATGGGGCCACACCCGGAGCCTTCGACCTAAAGGTCTAATCCATAAGGCAATGGAGCATCGTGAGGAGATGCAGTCCCATGATAGCCGGTGACCAACGATTGATTCATACGCCATTTGTTCTCTCAGGATACTGGAGCCCATGTACACCATTAGTTTGGAATCAGGGTTTTCTAACTCCTCTAGGTGAACTTTCCGTGTCCACCAACCCGGTTAAAGCGCCGGACATTCGCTTTTCGTCCTCTAAATTTCGTAAACAGTGATGCCACGAGAAGGCAGTGAGTAGGACTTCCCTGGCAGAGGCTATACACGCGTCGCCATGTGAGAGTATTTGGAGAGGGAGAGCGGACTCTCCCCACCCTTAGCCGTACCAGGGTATTCGAGGGCCGTGTTGTGTTAATAAGCTCTTGTTCTAGCCTATATGTGGTTTCTCATCGTTGGTTGAACAAATGGGGCGAGTATATCATATGATCAAGTACCGTAATTTGTTGAGTCTATTGATCTATCACATACTCTAATGAACTAGTATTTAGCCTTACTAAACTGATTATCTAATATTTAGTATCCAGAGTAGGATTATATCAACTTTAGTATCGATATATTTCATTATTTTTCCAGCATAACAATTGGCCAGTCATAGTCAACGGAAGAGGCCATTTTAAGAATGAACATGTCCGTAAAAGTATCTTGGAACCCATTGCTGTTAATACAAACCCACTATCTCACTACAACAAGCCAACCATCTGAAGTCAATGGTAGTAGAAGCTAGGATTCGGGTTTGTTACTCAATAGTTACCATTCAATTGCTTCAAAATATTAAATCAGATTTTACTTATGTCATCTAGTAAGTTAATAACTCAAATTATACATTTTCTTTTAAACAAATACGAAATGAAAGCATACTCATTTTATCAGCGAATGGATTACTTGCACATAATTGTAATTGACAAATTGGTGCACCTTCCGGTTTTAATGATCTACAAAGTAAAAGTAAAAACAAATGAAAGACGAATTAGGTAGGTCAAAGACTTGGAAAAACAGACATCGAAACAACACTCATTAAAACCAAGTAATTAAAAAAAATTATAATAACTTTTATTTCAATATTTTCATAGTTGAAATCATGAGTCAATTGAAGCTAGACCACCATCGAAAACCTGGAAGCACTGGACGACTGTCTCGTCCTATTGTGGGACGCCTCAGCATTGCGCATCCACGATCCCGCACTCGCGAGATTTGAACCCAGGACCTACCAGTCTCGCGCCGGAGCACTTGGACGTTAGACCACTGAGCCCGCATCTAACGGTGTTAATGTCTAACTTCAACCAATCCACGATGTTTGAGCAACCGTTCACCAATTGTCTTGAGTGAGTTGATATCTCTAAAACAGACATGGTTTAACTCCACTGGTCACTGCTTCCCATTATTTCAATGTTTATTTTTCATAAAAACTCGACAATGTAGTTGTTGCTTACTGATTAGACCGATCATTGATATATATACAAAATACAACTTACTTCCATGACGGTTTCTCAGTGATTGCATGGCTAGGTACTAACGGCCAAGTAGTAGCTAAATTAAACGATCTATTTAACGAGAGAGAAAACGATAATGGTAAAATGTTACATGTATAGAAAAACAGTAACCTTTTATTAGTATTGAACTTCCATATCTTATAAAGTCCATTGTCCAGTAGTCTTCTCAAGCTCCGTTTAGATGAAATCGAAAAAGATGATAGGAGTTAATAAAGCTTCCTGTAGACGTGTTGTCATTTCGCCGGAAACCACTTTAAAGAGTTTATTAAGACTATTAAACAGAATAACCTAATCAATGTATTTAAACGCTACTTCTTGTACTTATCTGAAATAAGGTCCTATGAATATTAGTCATTTTTTGGACGTCCTGTAAATGCCTAAGATGCTGACATTTTGTCGGATGTTAAACCCCTTTCTCTCAATCCCGTATAGTGCAGGTGAGATATCTGTCTGCTAACAAAATGACTAGTAAAATGAACATTAGTTCACTTCGTTCTACCATATGGGTGTGAAACATGGTCTCTAAAAATAGAAGATATTTGTTGGTCACTAGTAATTGATCATAAGTATCTTCAATCCATTGCTCATGTATTTTAGGATCTTCAATTTAGAGATTTCGAGGTTAGACACAGAATACAAGGCGAAGATGCCAAATAGACTGACGTAGTGGAGAATTTTTATCGACTGAGATGGTTGGGACATACCTTACACATGAACATCCACCGACTATGTGCGATGATGGCTGGTGTAGGATTAAACTGGAAGAAAGCTAAGGGGAGCCGAACCAAGATACAGTATCAGTTGGTGAAAACACTGACTGTTAAAATGAACCATGTAGGTAGGTGGAGAGTACATATTATTTCGGTACTCGTTAACTAATTTGAAAATGATCACTATTATTTTAAGTACAAGACTGATGATGCCGACTAAAATGACAGTGAAAGCTACAAAATGAAATCATCCAGCTTAGAGAGTAAAATACAACCAACATTAAAATAAACTTAGTAAGTGAAGGGATTGGGAGGAAATAAATTAATTATCTGAAATAGAAACTTGACTCGTGAGAATCCATTTCAGCATTCAAATAAACAAACAGAAAGATAAAGTGAACAAAATTAACTACAAACTCACAGATTCATTGAAGTCCTTTGTAATAAGTCAAATGAGAATATTAATGAGTTAGTATTCTGATAGTCCACTGTATTTTTAACAATAAAGAAACAAAACCGAGAACGTATGTTTTAGTTATGACGATGACAGACAACAACATAACAACATAACATAAAATTACAAAGATGGAGCCAAATTACGGATTCACTTCTTACGTCTTTACTTATGCCCGTTACCCCTAATGGAGGAGCATAGGCTGCCCACCAGCACTCTTCATCCAACCCCGTCGTGGCTTATAGATATCGGCTCCTCAAGAAAATAGTTTAGTTCGACCATACGAGGGACAGTGGGTTTGTACTGCCGTGTAGTTCTATACTAGGGACTAGACCGTTATTCATTGGTTTCGCCCGATATGTAATATTGGTCAGCACATGAGTAAGCTGGAAGAAGGCTAAGAGTGACTACATAAAGACGTAGTAACAACTATGAAATTGCTGACCGTTGAAAAATCAAGCGGCAGGATGTAAAGTTCCTGCTTAAGGTACGTACACTGGTTTCAATTTACTACCAAGGGGAGACCATCAATCTAAATTTCTAAAACTGAAAATAAAACGAATAAATTATCCAAGCAAATACAAGCACTGGCACTGAGTTGATTTTAACTAGACAGACTATTTAGTAAGTAATACGTATATGTAATGGTTTAAGCTGTTTATTATGGTTAGCGCTTTTTAATAAGGTTGGATGGAGTTGTTAACCTCATGCCCAACCCTTTACCCGGGGTTTGGGACTGGCAGTACCCCAGAAGAGCTACAAGCGGAAAAGAGAGATACTAAGGAACACATTGCGTCGGGAATTGGAAGCAGATATCAAAAGAATGAATAGCGAATGGAAACAACTCTAAAGGATCGCCCAGGACAGAGTTCGATGGAGAATCCTGGTGGGGCGACATATGCTCTTCCACGAGGGGTAACAGGCATAAGTAAGTGAATATAATATACGACACGTTTACAACTTACCTCGTAATGAAGACCATGATGGTAGACGATATATGAATCTGGCTGAAATATCTAACTTTGGAACAGGATAATTCACACTCCAAGGATAACCCTGTACAATAAAAAAGACATCAAAAAATCAGTTCGACAAAACGAACACGTTTTAAAGTACATTTATAAATAATTGAGTTGTTTGAATTCTAGCTTTCAACGAAACCTTGCTTGAATCGCAATAATAAAGTGTTCTAGCTAAATAGATGGATTTCGAAAGTTATTTTAGAAACGTTTCCATGTTGACATACAAAACTTGGAGAATGTTCACCAATTATACATATTATTCAGAAGTCTAGAGTTTAAGGAAGTTTACTTCTGAAGTACCTTCCCCAACATACAGTTAACTGCAATAAATTGTAATGGATGCACAACAAACGTGATGCAGTGAGGCAGATACATTCATCATCCTCTAAATCCCTAACATTATCTTTTTCTATACTTTTCAGTCAACGGATTTTCTGCTTTATCAATTTGCACTACATTTCTTGTTTCCTTTTATTTTCAAAGCTATTGATACTTATATTATTATCACTAGTATTAGTATTACTTGCTCTCCTCAACTGTAAATGTCGCTATCTCACAGTCTTGGTGTGCATAATGTATCACTCTAAGTTAATATTGTTGTGCTAATGAGGTATGGCGACTTGGACCGATGCATATATATGCCTGGTCCTACGTTGTAGTTGAATGGCTGACTGAATCCAAATCCATACCAGTTAGTAGTTTTTCTATGCCCAGGTAATAAAAACAAATACTACCTGGAAATTGACAGAATGTTTAAAACACAACTTACTCACCAATTTAGTAAGGAATATTTCTTTTAACCCACTAAGATGTGTACAGTTCGCTAATATTTCACCTTCAATACGGCAACTAGTAAAATCAATATTTAATGAACCAATACGATTGGAAGTTGACAATGACGATGATACATTGTTGACATTATTATGAAGATAATTCGTATAATCACTTGATTTAAGGCAAGATGAAGCAGCCAAACCAAAATATGAAGGTCCATAATGTTCCACCAAAACTGGTACAGGACTATACTAATGCAAATAATAATACTAATAGTAAAAGACATCAAATTCAAAGGGAAACGTTAAAAATAATCTCCTTCAAAGATAGTCTTTGTTGAGAAGACGAAAAGCGAATGTCCGGCACTTTAACCGGGTTGGTGGACACGGAAAATCCACCTAGGGGAGTTAGAAAACTCTGATTCCCAACCAATGCTCCACATGGGCACCAGTATCCTGAGGTAAAAAATGGCGTATGAATCAACCGTTGGTCAACGGCTACCATGGGACTGCATCTCCTCACGATGCTCCACTGCCTTGTGGATCAGACCTTTAGGTCAAAGGCTCCGGGTGTGGCCCCCTTAGAAGACCACCTGCTTCAGTTTGGGTGCCTGAGCAGTATCACAGCCCTCACACAAATCAAATGACATTTGTGAGGCGCATATATATCTGGTGCTTCCTTGTACCAATATTTATGTGTTTATACAAATAAATAAATAAATAATATTAACAAACAATGAGCGCCAATTTCGATTCATTTTATAAAGTCTATTATAATTAAACAATTCAGGTTTGATCTGTATGTACAGGTACAGGAAAGAAAATGTGATAAACCACTCCTTGTCATAGTGAATATAATTCCAGACAAAAACAATTAAAGTATAATATTATGAATTCATTCGTTTTGTGGACTCTCTTCACAGATATGAACAACCTAAAAATGACAATATTAATCAACATATAATGCAAACAAATCATTGAAAATCCTGCATCAACTACTTAGGTCCCGGTGACCGGGCAGTATAATTAGCCATCACAATTAAAATGTACCTTAAAACCATTTACACGAGTCTGTACCTGGTAATTTGTCATAATAGGAAACAATATATGTTGATGTAAGAAGCCTTTACACTTAACTTTTTCTCGTAAATACTAATAAATGTAGGAATTGTGAGAAGTTTGCCGTAGACGAAATGTATGCTAAATGGATATAGACTATTTTCTATATTGAATGTATAGTTGGCAACAGGAAGGATAGGTTTAACCTCCCCCCTAAAATCAATTCTTTGAAAAAATATTCTACTAAAGAAAGGGGTCTGATCAGATACTTGAATAAGTGGTTATTTTATTGAGCTAAATGGAATCAGACAAATTCATGTGTTGATTCTGAAGTTATTTCACAATAGAAAAGATGTTAACAATAAATACATTTTACACTCATTAAACTCACCATCGTGTTGCATAAACAGCCATTTCAACTGAACTAAGTAATAAACTAAGTCGTGTCCCACCTTTAATCTCACCATCATCAGGTTTTAAAATGAATGCATGAGATAAACCAAACCTAAATATTATCGAACATGAAAAGATAAGAAACAACGAAGAAGAAGAAGAAGAGACGTGTTATACGATAGTAATTGACTAAAGCAAGAACAATTTATGAATGCAAAAAACTGTATGATGGGACCTCCTGCGCTCACTGAACAAACTCTCAGACTGGGATGAATTTTTCTCATATAATAGTCTCATGGATGCAATCAAATTCTATTTGACCGTTAACTCTTGTCTAAATTCCTGTTCACCAATTATAACGTACAGGTTTAGTAAACCATACGAATTATATATACCAGCTAAATATCGTCATAAACTAAGACGCCTACAGAAACGTTATTTTAAGTCAAACGACTTCACAGCAGTTGCACAAACAACTATAATTTTTAGCCAAATGAAAGAGAAACATAGGTTAAAAGCCATTAATGAGGAGTTATTAGCACTTATTACTAGCTAAAAAGTACAAAACTTAATTCTCCTTTTCAATAAACGCGCTAAATTAACGCAAAATGTTGATATACCATGCATCCTGCATAAAAACAGTTTTATATACGACTCTAAAACTATAGCATACCTTTTCATTTGTAATTTGGCAATTGACAAAGAATTCATAAATGGCGCTGCTTCAAGAGTTATATGCGTGACTAATAACTCAACAAAATCTATCTCCTTCACATGCTTGAAAATTAGTAAGGTTACAAATACCCTTACGGTTTTAAGAAGTTACGGAGCAGACGGGATTTAATCATTTCTCTACAAGTATAGTGGTCCAGATATTCAACTTCTTTTAAAGCTGTTTACTCTCTCTATGGAATCAGGTTCTTACCCTTACTGTTGGAAAACAACGTACATCATACCACATTACAAATTTGGAGATAAGACTGACATGAACAGTTATCGCTCCATAAATATTACTCCAGTTATCTCGAGGATTATGATAAGAATTATTAGTGATGAACTCTCCAACTATTTACTGACTGAATAATTTATCAATGATACGCAACATGGATTTCTTAAAAATCGATCTTGTATGACATGTCCACTTTGACTTCTTTAATTTAGTCTATTCTCTACGTACCTTTCCTCGTGGTAGTTAGTATAAGTTATTATCTCACAATCACACCTTGAAAGTTACCTGTATGAGCAAGTATGATTTCATATCTTCCTCTGAGATGTCGTATTCAAAGGACTTTAACACATTTTAGGATAATTATAGTAATTAATAAATCTCGATAAGACTGTGATTTATGGACGAAACAATTAGATTTAATATAGTGAGTCTTGGATTTTGGCGTAAAATTCATTCATCCATATAGTTAAATAGCATTATGGCATTACAGCTGTCAGTTTGTGATGAAAACACTAATTGTAATATCTAACCCTAACCTTCAACTTTAAATTGCACTTCTGATTTTCCACACTAATTTATAACACTTTTTCGACCCTAGTAAGCAGGTGCATTTCCTCACGGTAAATTTGGCGTTGCTCAAAAGTCACCCAAATGTCATATAAAAGCAAATTAACAGTTATGATCAGTTGACATCAACTAAAACAAATCATTGAAAATTAAAGAGAACAAGATAGGCACTTTGTTCCCAGGTTAAAACTCCCTTATCCCCACACACCCTCAACCTGCAGAGAATTAAACACAAAACTTACCAGAATAATGGAATAATAAATCGTCCACTGAAATCAGGCATGGGAGTAATAGCATGAACATAGCTTCTCGGAACTAGAATAATCTGAATGAAGACACTATACACCTACCACTTTCAGATGTAATTGTATGGGTTGAATTCTTAGTTTGTTCAGATTCAATGCAAGATTTATAGTAATTTAAATTGAAGATCCTCTCGCCAAATTTTAAATTTCCACAAAATTGAAGACGTCCACAAACTGAAGACTAAAAATAAATGGTTAATCACATTAGAAATAAGTATAATAACAACTATTTAAATTTATTTATATCTTCATAGTTGAAATCATGAGTCAATTGAAGCTAGACCACCATGGAAAACCTGGAAGCATTAGACGGCCGTTTCGTCCTATTATGGGACTCCTCAGCGGTGTTTATTTTTATATATTTATATTTATCTAAACACATAAATATTGGTACAAAGGGGCACCGAATACATATGCACCACACAAGTCACTTGATCTATGTGTGGGCTAAAATACTGCCCACATGCCCAAACTGAGACAGGTGGTTTTCTTAAGGGGCCACACCCGGAGCCTTTGACCAAAAAATCTGATCCACAAGGCAGTGGAGCATCGTGAGGAGATGCAATCCCATGGTAGCCGTTGACCAACGATTGATTCATACGCTATTTGTTCCCTCAGGATACTGGAGCCCATGTGCACCATTGGTTTGGAATCAGGGTTTTAAAGACCATATTTTATATCCATAAAGTCATACAAGAGGACTGCTGCCCAAAATACACGCCCTTCGATTGGAAGACGGATATATCACCTGTGTCACAAGTGATGCAAGATGACAAACATCGACTGAGCTTTGTCAGTTCGTAGCAAAATTTTGTCAAACACCAACCCATGGGGACTGATGAGACTTGCAAGACAAATCAGGCGGTCAATACACCTAACTACTTCACTCACTACCATAAACAGGCGATGACATAGACCATTAATGAAGTGACATTTTGTATTTAGAGGAAAAAAACATTCCAAACATGCTTACATTGTTGCTTAAGATGATAAAAACAATGCATTTTGTCAGAATCTTTATCAAATAGGACTAGGTAATCTGCTTCGGTTTTGGTACCCGGGTAGTATCACAACCCTTACACAAATCAATAATAACTGCTACTGGCTCATATGTATTTGGTGCTTCCTTGTATCAATGTTTGTGTGTTCAAATAAATAAAATAAATAAATAAATAACGTAATCTACAGATTCGATAAGTTATCCTCCTAGTAGGAGATTAAATCCTGAACATTTAAGTGAATCTGTAGGTATCATTACCAAGTTTTGATTTATTTAAGTGAATCGTTATTTCTAAGAGGAAATCTATGACAAAATCAAGCAAAAATGGGAACACTGGCCAACCATGAAGAACATTACTTGAGGCTGACAATTCATTATAAGCTCTGACTCGACCAAGTATCTGAGCAGAACCTTTAAGAGGTTTATGTACTTCTTTACTGCAGCTTTCAATGACAAATATTACCACAGAACCTCCCAGTCAACAGAGTCAAGTGATAACCCAAGGTCAAGGAGTACAGCTACAGCCGGGCGTCAGTATGTTCTGAAACCAGACTAAAAGTGAATATTTGATCAATAAATCGTGAACAAGATAGCCTTGAGTGCTGTTAGTTGTGTAGGCAGTCGTCACTACTTGACTTCCCAAACCGTGGGAGGATACTTCTTAAGAGACCTAAATACGGAAATGTATTAGTAGAAGTTTTGACTACCTAAAAGCATGACTGAACAGCCCAGAGCCTGTTACATATGGCCTTTTGGTGAGTAGTCCTTGATGTCGCAGCCCTGTATTCTGAAAACTACACCTGCGACGGTGTTATTTTTAGGGCTGACCTATTTGGACCTCCTCCATTTTGTTACAGGTAGTAAATATTGATTTTTCTGTGGGAACATCCTACTGTCGTCACACAGTGCAGTCAGAAGCACAACCCCGCCATCGGACATTTTAGTTTTAATGCCTTCCAACCGACATACCTGACAGGGTAAAACTCAAAGGAACATGTTTTCCAGTCAAAATAGTCATACGAGGTCATCGCGGTATCCAAGTCCAACCATCTGTCAAGATAGTAAAAGTTAAGCTACAACTACCCAGCTGATAAAGAAGTGCAATTTGTAAACCCGAAATCAGTGACTGAAAATCAAGTGCTTTTCAGAAGCACTAGATTGCTCACTCCTAAACATTAAGAGGAAAATAATTGCCACAAATGGAGATATACAAAAATTATCCCAAACGCATGATTAGTTTTTGAGTGTATGAAAATTTTCAAAAGATTTATTACATGTTGAATTAATTAGTACATAGCAATTCCAAACTTTATGTGGAACAGAAATGTATAAATTATGCTGTTGCCTACTTAAGTACATTCTTTTTCATTGTTACAGATAAGGCTTTCATAATAATTCAATAAAAAGAAAAGTACTGTGAAGCAAATCGTTATTTAGTAGCTAGTTTATAACATCCCGACGTCTCACGTTTTTCCATACTATTTATATCCTCTACATCAGTTTCACCCAGACAAACAGACATAACATGGAATATGTGAGGTAACAGTACATTATTTATCAATGCAAAACAATTCATAGCGAAAATAATGATAGGAGAAAGGTAAACGACAAGATAATTGTGGAAATATCTAAAAAGCTTGATCAGTGAAACTTACGACTTCAGTATCCTGTTTTATCATCCAACTGGTTAAAACATTTTCAAGTTCTTGTGTAAAACTGAAATGTGAGAAATGGACGATAAGGTAATAACAATGAAATGTGTAAGTTATTCATCCAATAGAATCATGGCAATTTATTGGTGACTAAAGTACTTAATTAATAGATAACGGACCCGAACTTCCGATCACCTAATTGGTTCCAGACAAAAAATAGCATCACCAGACCATCCGAAATATCCAGGTTAACGACGATCATAAAGATAAACAAGTTGCCTACCACTATTCACTCTTATCGGTCGTTGACAAACGTACTGTGAAAATAATGGATCACAAATAGGAGTGAATAATGGTCCCGACCGTTGCTGCTACCTTGACGTGGTGGTCGGGCTTGCCTATCGTGATGAACCAATCGAGCTATACTGGATGGAACAATCGTTCTCCAAGGTCCTACCATGCCAGACAGATTGGTTGAAGAGCGGTAATACTAAAAGCAGCAAACCCAAGGTCTGAAGGCGAAGTCGTACTGCTGACTGTACAGAGGTGTGACAGCAGTAAGGCGTTTCCTTCAGACAACCAGCATAACAGCGATGCTGCCTTCCCACAAGGAGGGGTGGGGTTAGAAAAGGTCGACCCTAAAAATGCACACCTCGCCTTACCCCATAGATATCTGTCTCCGGCGGTCAGATCCCAACAAGTACGGATTTTATTTATTTATTTATTTAAACACATAAATATTGGTACAAGGAAGCACCAGATATATATGCGCCTCACAAATCTCATTCGATTTGTGTGAGGGCTGTGATACTGCCCAGGTGCCCAGACTGAAGCAGGTGGTTTTCTTAGGGGGCCACACCCCGAGCCTTTGACCTGAAGGTCTAGTACACAAGGCAGTGGAGCATCGTGAGGAGGTGCAATCCCATGGTAGCCGGTGATCAATGATTGATTCGTACGCCATTTGTTCCTTCAGGATACTGGAGCCCATGTACACCATTGGTTTGGAATCAGAGTTTTCCAACTCCCCTAGGTGGATTCACCATATCCGCCAACTCCGTTAAAACACCAGATATTCGCTTTTCGTCCTCTCAATTTCGTAAACAACATCCCCATCTAGAGAAGGCAGTGAGTAGGACTTCACTGGCAGAGGCTATATATTCGCTGGCCATGTGAGAGCATTTCGAGGGGGAGAGCAGACTCTCCCCACTCTCGGCCGTATCAGGGTATTTGGGAGCCAACAAGTACGGAGCTAAAACAAAAATTACCCACAAAAAGGCCGTGTGTGACCGACCTCAAGCAGTTGTCCCTTAGGCACTGCGGCTACACTCTCAGGTCATTAAGACCACTCCTAACCCAATTTCTTTTTCAGGTACCTCTAGAAGAACCCTTCCACGGTGTGGGCAACCGGGAATTGATAACTGCCCTCATACCTTTAACAGCACTGTGTGTGAATAATGGTTTGTTGAGCTAATAGAGCGACTACTTGGGACACTTAAGTACTAGCCTGACTGTTTGAGGTACTCTTTTTAGACAGTTCACAGGCTTCATTTACATGCTTCAGTCTCATTGACAGTAACACAATCACACTAATAATAAGTACTAAAATTGAGTGACACGCTTTTCATGAATCCCCTGAACTACTTGGGTGACTGGATCACAACCTAACAAACTGTTACTTTCTGACTGCCATTTTGTATCCGAAGCTAGTAAGGATTGCAATGAAATTTTATGCTACTCAAGGGGTGCTTTAAACATCTGAAATAAGGTATTTCGGGAGCTCCCGTCACCCTTACATTGATAGGTAAAATGAAGAAACTAATTTACAGATAGTAAATTTGAGCAGTTGTAACTCACACTTCCCAATCAGTCACAGCTGTATAATCCTCAAAACTTTCTTCGTTCCTCTCCTGCAAGAGAAAAACAGTACTAGTATGAAATTCATTTTTATGATTTTAACACTATACCATCCAAAGTTTTTCAGAACTTACTTCAAAGGTTAATTTATTCAGTACATCAACCATATTTGTATTAAGTCACCCTGAGCCCAAATTTGGAGACAAAATAGTGAACTGGACAGCCATACGCAACACAAATTCTACTAGTACTGCTTCAATAGAAATTTCCCTGGTTATAAGTCAAAGATCAGACTTTTAATATCGATGGCTAAAAACAGCAGAATATTGATTGGTATCTGCGTCGGATTGTAGGAAAGAGCTCTTAGGAACGAAGAGGTTTAAGTTTTATTTGGGTCCATCAATAACCTGAAATGATGAAAACGTTCGTAATAAAAAGGATACAAGAAAAACACCTGCAGTACTACCAAGGCTAACGTAAATGTTCAACCTTCACAAAAAGTCAACTAAACAGTGGCAATGGTAAATGAATCCCTCTGAATTTATCCTCTAGATATTTATATTCTTCCTGATTCACAATGTTTCCTCTCAAATATATCATGCAGCAAAAACATGTTGACGGCCTGAAATAGATGGACTCTAACTAAAATACGACTATTTGGTTCCTCTTATGTTTCACTCATCATTCAAAACGGTGCGGAACCGCATCCTTTGTCAGAAAGTAAATTCTGTGAGTAAAATCGGGTACGTAATGAGGTCCTTAGACTACCTAAACAGGTCAATCAGTCAGTCACAACGTAGAACTTCGTACGTATGTACATCAGCTCGAGTTGCCATACCACATTAGCACACAGATGCAGCTATCGATTCATATCCCATAGTGGTAGAGGTAGTATGAGTATAAGCAGTAATCGGAAAGATTAGGGTTTCAAGATGTTATTCAAGGAGTAAAATCTAGTGAAATTTGGAAGAAAAAAATTGGGACACGAAGAATTCAGATTAGAATTTGGGAGAACAAGAAAGAGTGGATGCACCTTCTCCATTGCAAACGATTTTGAGCCATGTCATTTAAAGTCTTTAACCATCGGTTGTTATCATCTCGCGGATCCCAACCAGGAGGTTACAAGCCTTCAGAACTTCTACTGTCAGATTGGTTTTCAGTGACAAGTAGAGCGTCGTCAGGCTCAATGCTTGAACCAGTCCTCCTCTGATTTTTTTATTATTGGTCTTTCTAATACTCTAGACTATCAAACACTGTTATACCCTGGTGATTTCAAGACATGGAATGAGATACTAGGTGCCGCTGATATCCTGAATTGTCAGGTAGACTTGGATATGATATACGAGTCTACAACCCCATGTCTATGTCCTCTCGGAAAGTACTTTTGGTGCTGAGGGGACGTGCACAATAGCATTCTTACTCGAAGTTATTAAGGAGAAGAAAAGCGAGCAAAGAACTGTGGTCACATACAATGAAATCAATTAGAAATTAAGGCAATCGACATCAGCCAGTAATAGCGCAATTCCAAGTCAACTCGACAACCACAACTAAGAATACATGAGACTTAAGTCTCATTTATTCTTAGACTATATATTTTAAATAGTATAGACTACATAGTATATACAACTGCCCCAACCGAAAAACTACTATCCTCAATGCTTGCAGTATTTGAGTTTCTTGTGACTAGGGATAATGTTTTATATAGTGGGACAGCTGTTGTATAATGTACGTTAGTCGGGCTGTGAGCAAACCGTATCCAACTTTTACCACTAAATGTAATGTTCAACCTTCGGCAGGACTGTGTCCAGCTCAGAGGTATATACAAATACATATGTTATGTGCTGGAGAAGTGTGAAATTTAGTAATATAATCTGGGAGGGAAACAGTGGTTAACAATGACATAAGCGTACGATTATCACAATCCAATAGGCGGAACCAGACGGTAACGCACAGTTTTGAATGAGTTGAAACCTAGCCCTAGTGTTCAAATGGTTCAAATGGTTGAGGACGGAATAGAAGAAGCTTTCGCTTAACGGGCTTCCGTGTCTAGTAGCAGTGGATCACCAATACCTCCAGGTAAAAACCTAGGTATATGAACGATAATAGAGGAAAAAAAGAATTTGGTAAATCATAATAATATGTTATCCTTAGTCCTCAAGAATAAGTCAAGTTTCCTCTTTAAGGACTTCTGGGAAGTCGCTTGGACTAGCTCAGTCGGCAGCGAATTCCAACACTCGACAACTCTTACGGAGTAGAAGTTGTGTCTGCAGTCTGTTCTGCTATGTAGGGTCTCCAGTTTCTGGGTGTTACCTCTTAAGTTAGTGTTGTGACTAAGCTTAAGAAGATGTTTAAGGGGATGACCAGAAGTATTAAGGATACTGTAAGTCATAAGAAGGTCACCCCTAAGACGCCTGAATTTCGATGGGTTAATGTTCACTGATTAGAGACACTCTTCATAAGTCTTGAATTTGAGTCCTTGAACTGATTTCGTGGCTCACCACTGGATATGCTCCTATATATCCTCATCCTGTTGGAGTAAGGGAAGGAACACCATATTTTCATACTCTAAATGGGGACGAATAAAACAGTTGAAGATTGTGTTGAAAGTTATTCCATCGAACTGACCAGTAATGAGCTTCAATGTTACTAGTGCGACATCTGCTCGAAATGAATTTTTTGCAGCGGTTAGCGTAAGACTTCGAATCGTAGGGTATCAACACTTCTAGATATTTTTCACTTGAGGAACCACAAGAAAGCACTTACCTAAGTTGTATTCGTAGTATATAACATCTCAAATGGACTACTATACACTTTGAAGTGTTAAAGGTAAATCCGTAGTTACCCGACCAACTTTGAAGCCAAGTCAAATCCTCTTGTGGTGTCAGCTTGTCACCTTGGTCGCAAACGTCTCCCCAGAGTTTCACACCGTCAGGGGAAAGTAATGAACCAGACGATACCTTCTGAGAAAGTCGTTTATGTAAATCGAGGCAAGCAGAGGCCCTAGTACTGAACTGTGGGGGACCCCACTAGAACATCCTGTAGCCTAAGAAAGTGCGTAGTTTGCCCTGACCTTAAAAACTCAATTATTTGAATGTGAAGTAAGCCAGTCGACTGACAGTAGATTATTACCTATTCGTTTGAGCTTATTGATGAGACGTATATTGCTGACTCTATCAAGAGGTTTTGAGAAGTCAAGGTAAAGGATATCAATCTCCACCTTGTAATCAAGCATGGTTTTTCATCTGTCCACTACAGTCAGCAGGTTGGTTATACTGCAATGAAAATTCCTGAAACTGTGCTGTTTGGGTGAGTTTATGGATAGTAAGTGGTAACGTAGACCGTCAGATATGGTTAACTCCATAACTTTTGAGAGAAGTGCTGCAGGCCAAAAGATTGAGAGTTCTCTGCGTTGAGTTCCTTTGAAAAATGTGGCAATTTGAGTCAGCTTCCAATTTTCCGGTACCGTGCCTCGGTTTAGCGAATGTGAGAACATCATGCTAAACGGTTTTCATACGAGTGAAGCCACTCTCCCTACTACAGCATAAAGAACCATATCCAGGTCAGAGTGTCCTTGGTTAGACGCTGCAGTTTCTGATACACCAAGTCAGGGCTCAGGTTCACTTCTTAGAGTTCTATGGAGTTACTGGGACAACCTACACAATGAAATTTCCTCCGCTAAAGAACGTCTCGCAAGATTCCTTAGGGATATTCCTGGTGAGAAAACGATACATCAGGCAGTATTCTTACGTCCCATCTGACTTCACAAAGTGACTGGCCAGCAAAACGTCCTGTACGTCAGCAGTTTTAGCAGACGTCACTAGAGAGAGTTTGGGATTATCGCGGTGCTTGAAATCATTTCTCTGAGTAAGCTGCATCACTGTCAGTGGCTCGATTCCGGTCATTACGAGTTTCCCGTTCAACTCATCCCAGAGTGTCATGTCATTTTTGTCATTCAAACTAAGATTAGATCAGGTCAGATTTGTCTTTAAGACCCATGAGTACCAGAGAATCGTCTCGGACCGTGATCGTTTTCACAAGTTTTTAGGCACGTTGAAGTTAGGGTTTTTTGTTTGGCATTTAGAATGCGCTTCGGATCTTCATGCTTTTCGCAGACTGGTTGGACAATCCTAGGTGTGGATTGCACGATCAATTCACCAGCTGATTGCACTACAGAACCTGGGGTGTTCTGAGTTTCTATAGGTGATACTCGATTCTTTTTAATTCTATTGACAGGAGTCCAGCCATCTACGTTCATTTTGTAGACCGCAGTCGCACTTGAAAAGCAAGTTCGCTGTCGAGGTTGATGATCTTGAGAAATATTGGCCAATCAGAAAACAGTAAGTATAGAGTGTTATGCAAAACCAAGGAATTAAAGTGAATACACTTCTTTAACACGGTTCAATAACTTGTCAAGGTTAGAAAGAGGTTGAAAGGTCCTAAAATCGTAATGCCTACGGTGGAGGAAATCATCCATGTGGCTTCCTAATAGTTGGCCTCTGGAACCATGATAAAGTCACAAAAACTCTTTCAGCCTCGACCACTTAGCTTCAATATTGTTTATGTGAACTCTAGTTGTTGGGTCCACAAAATGCCGCTTGTGGATAACAATATGATGCACATAACCAAATCTATGTAGGTGTATGTACTTTCTCTAATTGTCCGTGTATACTGTAGTGCCAGGCTTCAGCCAGTGTTACTGGCGCCTTTATTATCCAGCTCACAACGACTGTCATAATTTGCATTATTCTCAATCTGGATCGAGCAAACAATCCTATTCTAGCAAACCTAATCCTTCAAAGAATATAACATCGAAAGACAACATCATCACGGTAGTCTGTATAAGGTTCACAAGTTATTTGATTACCACTCACAAATAAAGGAACTTCTTAGTAGTTCCATTTGTTGTAGCCGCTCAATTGTCAAGTTTTTTTTAAAAATCCGCTGTGAACCGATCACACGTGAACATCAGGCATTGAAATAGATGCGGTGACTTTGAAATCCTACAAACGCTTCTGAATTGCTTGTCCATAAATTGTAGTCTTGCTCAATGACCATAACACCAAGAAACAACCCACGTAAAAACGAGTAAAACGGATAGAACATGTGGTACAAAAGTTTAGAGTATGCTAAAACTAGCCTTGACGTGGAAAACTGTAAAGACTGAGTAGTAAGCTAAGGCAAAACCACAGCTAACTATTAACTTGGGTAAAACTAAAAAAATCAACCTACCGAAAGTTAAGCTCAGTACATGTTTTTTGGATCGAAAGTGGTACTTTTGTTGCTCATGGACACATCAAAAGATGGAAAAGTGTAAATCACATCAGGACTAAACTTCCTCTTCGTAGATGGATGAAAATATTAAAACATGGTAATGTAAAAATAGGAAATATGTTGTAGCGTCTTGATAGAATAAGAAATAGTTCGGAAGGACTTTTAACCTATGACCGTCGTACCTTCTTAAGAATATCCGCTTCATACCTGAAACATGAACCCATTGATTGAACGTCACGTTTCGAATTCGACGGCCTCCTGGTAATTTACATTTCTGATTTTTAAATCAATAACGTTGATTAAATCCGGGACATTCCTGACGCGTACCTGAAAGTTGTCACGCGAATTGAGTTTTTGTACTGCGCTTTTTCTGTAATTTACTCCTCATGGTCATCTATCCGCTCACTCGCTCTTCCTGAAATCACATTATGTCACATTACCTTTTGTAAGTCTCCATATTCAAGTTTTGTATCCAGAAAAGAAAAACCATATGCTCTCTTTCTTTGCATTGATAATCCATTCACTTACTCTACAATCGGTTCAAAAACGTTTTTATTTCAAGACATGATCTAAAACATCTAAATATTCATATTTTTTATAACAGCAAAATCTCTTACAACAAAAGGGTTCACTAAGAATGAAAGGTTTACTCTAATACTGTGTTATTCTCATGCCAAAATCTCTCCTTTAACTTGAATAACAGTAAGGAAGATCGTTTGCGTTTATTAAGACACAGTATTAGTTAGAAAAATTGAGTGGCGTTTAATGATCACAGTTAATCATTGGTTTCAAGGAACGGGATAACTATTACATTCTTCCAAACCCTCAGTCCCGATTAATAGACATTTAAACAGAACTGTCAAATGGTTCAAATGGTTGAGGACGGAATAGAAGAAGCTTTCGCTTAACGGGCTTCCGTGTCTAGTAGCAGTGGATCACCAATACCTCCAGGCAAAAACCTAGGTATATGAACGATAATAGAGGAAAAAAAGAATTCGGTAAATCATAATAATATGTTATCCTTAGTCCTTAAGAATAAGTCAAGTTTCCTCTTTAAGGACTCCTGAGAAGTCGCTTGGACTAGCTCAGTTGGCAGTTGTTTGCCAATTATATTGGTCACACTTCTTACCACTGGAAGATATATTTCGTTTGAGATGTTGGAGAAGTCGTTGGAAAACTCCATTCTCAATAAATACACTACGTGTTGCTGATTCGCTGTTGTTAGAACTTTTAGCTGGTCTCTCACCATCGTTGGGAGAAAACATTTTGCCGAAGCATTCAGATAAACATAAAATTTATCAGCACGATCATAAGGAATTTACCTTTGATAGAGGTGGCAGAATTCCTGCACTTATATAAGTTCGTCACTTGGTGGAAAAGAACAACTTCTTGGGACTATTCAGATTGTCTCGGAACAGTGATCATCATCAAGATAATGTGACGCTCCACTATGATAATCGTTTTAAGTCATTCATAGACAACGAGTTTTCAAAAGAATGGACATACGCAAGCACATAATTTCTTAATGGTTGCTCGAATATTCCCGTTGTTGATGTTAATGACCGCAATCAACCGATTTTTATTGGAATATGTGTATCTTGTTCCGATCGTCGCTATATTATTATTTTAAGCAGTGATGGATTGTGGTTAGCTATGGTATTCAGAATGCTTGTGTAGTCATATTCGAGATTTGTCATCTTGATTTACCTGCACCTCAGTGTTTATGTTTACACCGAGACTCAGATACAGTATACTTCTCTTCAGAATCCCAAACGTATTATTTAATTAGAGATTATTTCTGTTGGTAAATATGGTTTATTTTTTCTTTAGTAATAGGCTTTTGGATTTTTGGACTTTCATATTTCTTTAAGAACCAATTTTTGTGACGTACATTTCATCAAATATTTGACCTTACAATAATTCATCGGTGAAAGTACCTTCATGGCATTGTTTAGAGACTGTTCATTTTATATTAAAGCCCAACATTCCGAGCCTGGTCTGAAACCAATATATAATTCTAATCTAAGTTATGGATAGGCTTTCACGCTCGTCAACCTACACGGTAACTCTTACATTTAACTGTGGATACAGTTTATAGGCAGAACGACATGACAACCTCATAATCACAATCTTGAAACTTATACAATGTGGCTAGGTGAAGGACTAAAGCAATCCATCAAAGGTTTAATACTGTCTCATTCTGTAGATATGGAATACAGAATCAACAAGACCCTACCAATCAACATCATATCAGAGGTCACAGTGGATAATCCAGTGTTTTATATTCGCGTTTTATTAGACCAGCTAAAGAAATGAATAGGAATATTTTTTTAATCATTCATACGCATACGAAAATCCTTTATTTTTTTCGTTCTTACAGCCTTAACCAACAACCAGATTATAACGACCACCAATTTTTTCTACGTTCCTATGGAAATTTTTGTGAGTTTAGTGTTCATATGTAACCTTATCATTTTATCCTATCTCAGTCTCAATACTTTAATTGTCTATCTCACTTTAAATTTTATACGTAAGTCTCAACAATGGTTCACTGACTTTGTTATTACTCTATCCTTTACAGACATATTTTTCAAATAGATTTAAAGACGGCACGAATATTATGGGCTTGAAAATGCCTTTGTCTGTAACATCTTTATAATCGAAAGATCCCAGATCTAGTCAAGCCAGAAGTCAGGAATGAGTGGTTTCGAAGGTATTTCGTGCCTTAAGGTAACCCTCGTGCTATTGATAGAAGAAACCAGAGAAGTAGTGAATAGGTCTTTATTTCGATCTTCGCGCAGTCACAGTGGAGCGTGGGATTATCTGTTCAGACAAACAAAGGCTCTCAACATTCCATATAAGATAGTAGGGAATATAACGCTTACAAAAGGTAAGGAAGTGAATGAATACTTGAACAATACTGTTTTAGCATATGCTTGGTTGTTTGGGGTCAACTCTTAACCAACCAACCTGAGCTGTTACATTAGCTTCCCCCTAGAATCGACTTCCGTAGGAACGTCGGTTCGATTAACCTATCTATCGAAAACACCTTAGTTCTATTTCTCATCCCAAGGCGAAATTATCAACTCGCTCACTATTTGACTTACAATCAGTTACGACTAACGCTTTCAATGATAGTCCATGGATGTCTCTTCATTTACCAGCTTGTCATCTTTGTAGCATGTGATCTTTTCTACAACTATCGCTGACGGTTTGCTGCGTGCTTTTAAGAGAAAGTGTGAGAATGTGGAATAAGAATATCTGAGGAAGTGCCGCGAGCGGGCTACCCAACACCATGTTGGTGAGGTACGATTTTTCCATGCTCAGACCGGCTATCAGGTGTTTACTCACCTGCCTCTTGAGTCGCCCTCAAGTAAAAAGTAAAGAAGAGTCTACTTCAAAGGTAATGGTGAAAATCAAGCAAACCTGAAGAACTGCTCCACTGCCTGCATAAAACAATAAGATACAAAATGGAAATACATAAATGCAATTGATAATTGTTCCGTTCATGTAAGTGCTTGGCCTCCAGAACGGATTGGTATCCTGGAAGGAAATAAACATAGTGTAGATATCTTGTGTACGAAGAACCATGAAAACAGCAACAACAAAAAAACTCTTTTGTAATGCGTATATGTAAAAGGGTGAACTTGCTAGAAGTTGGACTCTTTAACAAAATCGATCAAGTGCATGACCTTGAGCCGGCGATGACCGCTTTTTACAACTAGGTGCGTAACCAAGGGTGCATCAGAGTAACCCACAAAACGGAAACGAATATACGGTTAAGAAGCAAAAAATTGCATTGAGTATGCGGATCAAGTACAGTTGTGTCAAATACTCTTTTTACGTTATTATTAAACCGAGAAAAAAAGTATATATATAAGCTATTGACATAACATGTCTTTTTTATAACGCTAGTGTTAAGTTCCAGGGTTTTGTATGGGCCACTAATAATAATTGGTTTAACGTTAACATAGCCACGATAGTCATATCGTCAGTTCAATGTTATGATTACTTAACAGTTCTTTTATACGTTGTGTTTAAAATTAGGTATGTGGAATCAACGCGGCTAAGATAGTAACCTTACAGTAACGTACTGTACCATATCTTCACGGTTATTGATTCTTAAATGTCAGAAATTTAAAAAAAAATGATGAGAACTTTAATAAGTACTTGACCATAGTAATTGTATCAAGCTACTAAACATATCTTCGACCGAAAACTTTTAGAATTAGTTCATATGGTATATATGTATAGCCAGTATAGTTAATTAACCAGAAAAAGAAATTATAAAACTCGCCTGGGTTGCTTTTTGAATTCGTTGTATTTGCCAGTGTAAGTTGTACGAGTTTGAATAAAATCCTCAGCCATCGTTTCGGAATACCTAGCTTATGTGTCCAGTATTTAAAAAAAATATTTAACATAACACTTATATATCAAAGGTAAAAGTTCTGGGGAGTTGTATGTGAGGCGGAATGAAGAAAAAAAAAATTATTTTTAAGTAGATGCAGGGTCTGATTAGCTACGTGGTTAGATTTATCCTGCAGTCGAAACTGTCAACATCCTTGACTGACTAATCGGATGTGCCCAGCGAACCGTTTTAGTCATTTGTAAAGATTTATCATCATTATATTTTGATTCCGTAATGGATTTGTCAGTTAAACGATCTAACAACACGTATGGTGGTTCATGATCTAGATAAGCCGGCTTTAGCCTATCAATACTTACTGTGTCGATGTTTCCATGTTTTTCTATCACGAAATATTTAGATTTTCTTGAGACGACTTTGAAAGGACCTTCAAATGGAGGACTGAGTGGTGCTTTTATTTTGTCACATCTTATCCATACGTGCGTGCAATTGCTTAGGTCTTTAGGTATATATACGGCGCGCGATTGTTCACGAGTATTAATCGGCTTAAGTTTAGACATGTGATCTCGTAGTTGATCTACATAATTTTCTATATTAAGTTTTTGACTGTTAGTATTAGGGTTAATAAATTCACCTGGTAGTCTCAGAGTTGTTCCGAAAACCAGTTCCGCAGCTGAACACTGTGCGTCAGTTTTGACAGATGTTCGTATTCCCAACATAACTAACGGTAGGAATTCTGTCCACTGATTGGGGTTTGAGTGAGATATAAGAGCGGTTTTTAGCTGACGGTGAAAACGTTCTACCATCCCATTAGCCTGAGGATGATATGCAGTGCAGCGTATCCTATTGGAGCCTAGAAGTTTAGCCAAGTTATTAAATAGTTCGGATTCGAATTGCGCTCCTCTATCCGTCGTTATTGTTATAGGTGTACCAAAAATGGTTACCCAGTTCTGCATGAAAACTTTGGCTACTGTTTCCGCTGTGATGTCCGCTATCGGGATGGCTATAGGGAATCTGGTAAATCGATCTATGCATGTAAAAAGATAATTAAAACCGTTTGAACGTGGTAAAGGACCTACCAAGTCAATATGCACATGGGCAAAACGTGCATCTGGTTGCGAGAAAACACCTATGGGTGAATTTGTGTGACGATTTATCTTTGATTGTTGACATGCTGAACACTCTCTAACCCATTTGTGTACATTCTTCTGTAAATTCGGCCATATATATCTGGCATTGATTAGTTTTGTTGAAGCTTTTGCGCCAGGATGAGACAAAGAATGAAAGTTATTATATATCAACTTTCGCATACTTTTGGGAACGAAAGGTCGCGGCATTGCCTTGGTCGTGTCACAGTAGATTAGAATACCATCGACAGGTGATGGGAACTGTTTTAAATTAAGACTTGAATTGTTTGTTTTAAGCAGGTTTTGTAATTCTAAATCCTGCTCCTGTTCGTTTCTCAACGTCTCGAAGTTTACTGTAGACTGCTGTAGCACGTTTATTTCTAGCCTAGATAAAGCATCTGCCGCCTGATTGTCCTGACCTTTGACATGTCGGATATCGCTTGTGAACTGTGATATATAGTCAAGGTGTCGGACTTCTCGAGGTGAGTATTTATCAGCTCTCGCTTTTAGTGCATTCGTTAGTGGTTTGTGATCCGTAAAGACCATAAATTCCCTGCCTTCTAACATGTGTCG